>NC_069660.1:232380409-232693147 GCF_027244095.1 Hemicordylus capensis
TGCTGCACCAAGGGCACCAACAACAATTGGCACTACTACTGTTTTCTTTTCCCAGAACCGCGCAATTTCAATCTGAAGGTCCTTGTATTTAATTATTTTCTCCAATTGTTTTTCGCCGACTTGTCTATCCCCTGGGATTGCAATATCAGTTATCATAACCCAATTCTTCTCGATGACTGTAAGATCTGGCATATTGTGTGCTAAATGCCTATCAGTTTGTATTCGAAAATCCCAAAAGATTTTATCTTCCTCATTTTCTGTGACCTTCTCAATCAGAAGATTCCACCAATTCTCGCTTGCCTGCAATTTGTAATTCTTGCAAAAGTTCCAGTGGATGATTACAGCAACTTTATTGTGTCTTTCCTTATAATCAGTCTGTGCTACTTTTTTTAACAACATACAAGGTGCTCAACCATCTCATCTGCTTCCTTGCATAACAAACACTTATGTCTTTCTGGGTCTTATCAATTTTTGCTTTTATAACATTTGTTCATAGTGATTGTTTCTGGGCTGAAAGAATAACAATAACAACCAGATTGAAATTGGGTGGCTCTGGAAAAAAGAAAACAGTAGTGATGCCAAAAGTTGTACAGTAGGTGTCCTTGGTGCAGTACAAAAAGAACGTGAAAACCATCTTGACACCTTGGGCATCGATAAAATTACAACACATCAACTACAGAAGGCCACACCACTCTGGATAGCATGAATACTATGACACTATCTTTAATTTTTCTTTAGTTATCCTAGACCCTTGGAAAGGGCCCGATAATTAAAGTACCAAATCCAGTCAATAACATCTGGCAGACTATGTGTAAATAGCATATTACTATTGTTTACACAGTCAGACAGGTGTTATTGACTGGTTTGTTTTATCCAGACATCGAGTCCTTCCCAAGGACCTGAGATGGCTGCATTTTATTGTCAATGTTGTTGCTGTTGTTATAGATATCATCACAGAATATAGGCTGTTCCCAGTAAAGTTGCTTTTTGTAATTGGCTGATGGTGATTTCTTTGGCCCCTATGGTGCTGAGGTGCTCTTCAAATTGTTTTGGAATTGCACCTAGGGTGCCAATTACCCCTGGGATTATTTTGGTCTTTTTCTGCCACAGCCTTTCAATTTCAATTTGTAGATCTTTGTATTTTTTGATTTTTTTCTATTTCTTTTTCTTCTATTCTGCTATCCCCCAGTATTGATTGCTATGTCGATTATTTTAACTTGTTTTTCTTTCTTCTCGACTACAGTTATATCTGGTGTATTGTGTGGCAGATGTTTGTCTGTTTGTAGTCGGAAGTCCCATAATATTTTTGCATCTTCGTTTTCTACCACCTTTTCAATTGTATGGTCCCACCAATGTTTGGCTACAGGTAGCTTGTATTTTTTGCAGATATTCCAGTGTATCATCCCTGCTACCTTGTCATGCCTTTGTTTGTAGTCAGTCTGTGCAATCTTTTTACAACAGCTGATTAGGTGGTCCAGGGTTTCATCTGCTTCTTTACAAAGGCGGCACTTGCTGTTTGTTGTGGATTTCTCTACTTTTGCTCTTATTGCATTTGTTCTTAGTGCCTGTTCTTGTGCAGCCAATATTAAACCCCCTGTTTCTTTCTTCAAGTTGCCATTCTTAAGCCATTGCCAGGTCTTGGTGATGTCTGATTTTCCACTTATATTGTGCAAATATTGACCATGCAGTGGCTTATTTCTCAATTTTTCTACTTGGTTCTTGACTTGTTCTTTCTTGTAGGCCTGCTTTGTTTCATTGGTGTTGAATAGTTTCTCATTAGTGACCATTTGAAGTGCATCTTCTTCACTGTCCTTGATATATTCTTCAAGGCCTCTTTTCTCCTCCTCTACTGTTTGATGGACTTGCAGCATCCCTCTTCCACCTGAGCTGTGAAGGATGTATAGCCTATCGACATCACTGTGGGGTTGCAGAGCATGACTGATGATCATTATTTTCCTGGTCTTACGAATGAATGAATCAGTTTATTACAGCCATAGGCCATACAGCAAACATACAAAAATTAAAACAAGATTAAAAGCAAAATATAGCAGCAGTAATATAATGCATAATTATCTTACGATCTAGTGTCTCTAGCTCTGCCTGGTCCAGTCTATTATTCCTGCAGCGTATCTGATATGTATAGCCCAGCTGTTTATGGCTTGTATGGTGTTCCTGCCATTGAGTTTGGACTTGAGGATTTTTCTAACTCTCCTGAAGTATTCACTTCCAATTTTTCTTTTAACTTCAGTGTGTGTGATGTAATCAGCTGGAGAATGCCCAAGTATCTGCAATGTTCTTTCTCTTCCAGGTTCTTGATCTTGCTTCCATTGGGCAGTTCTGTTCCTTCTGTTTTTGTTATTTTTCCTCTGTTCATTATTAATGCAGCACACTTGTCTAGTCCAAACTCCATTGCTATATAGCTACTGAATATACGGACAGTATTTAGCAGTGATTCGATTTCTGACTGGGACTTTCCATACAACTTCAGATCGTCCATGTACAGCAGATGGTTTATTTGACTTGATATTCTAGATGTTTGGTATCCGAGGCCTCTTTTGTTTAGTATTTGTGAAAGTGGAGTCATGGCGATTACAAAAAAAAGCGGGGATAGTGAGTCCCCTTGGAAAATACTTCTTCTAATGCTAACCTGTCCAAGTGTCTCGCCATTGATTGTTAACTGTGTAGTCCACATGCTCATTGCTTTTTAAATAAATATCTGAATGTTTTTGCTGACACCAGTTGTTTCTAAACATTTTAGTATCCATGTGTGAGGTAATGAGTCGAAGGCTTTCTTGTAATCAATCCATGCAACACTTAGATTTGTTTTTCTTCTCTTGCAGTTTTCTAAAATCATTTTGTCAATCAGCAGCTGGTCTTTTGTGCCTCTGGTGTTTGGACAATTTCCTTTCTGTTCAACTGGAAGCTGTTTGTTAGTTAATAAGTGTTGCATTACTTCATCTGCTATTATTCCAGTTAATAATTTGAACATGGTTGGCAGACAGGTTATCGGTCTATAATTACTTGGAACTGCACCTTTTGCTGGGTCTTTCATGATGAGATGGGTTTTCCCAGTTGTTAGCCATTGTTCAATATCACCTCCTTGCAAAATGTGATTGAACTGTTTTGATAGTTGTTTATGAAGGCTTGTTAGGTGTTTAAGCCAAAAGCCATGCAGTTCATCGTCGCCTGGAGCAGTCCAATTTTTAATTTTCTTTGCTCTTTCACTTATTAATTCTGGTGTTATTATTAGATCTTCCATTTGTTGGTTACATTTTTTGACCTCTTTCATCCAGCCTGCTTTTTTATTATAATCTATTGGATTGTCCCATAATTTCCCCCAGAATTGCACTGTTTCTTCTTTATTTGGTGTTTCTAGGTTTCTTGCAGTTTCTCCTTCTATGCTTTGGTAGAAACGTCTCTGATTCGACTGGAATTGGAGATTCTGCCTGTGTTGTGTGATTCGGGCTTCGTATCTGCTACTCTTCTTTGACACTGCTGTTATTTGCTGCTTTATTATTTCCAGGGCTTCTCTAATTCTCCTTGAATCTAGGTGGTATTTTTGGTTCAGATACTGTTTGGTGTTTTCATTCTTCAGCTTCTTGTCTTTCATATCTTTCAATTTACTAGCATCTGATCCAAGCCTGGAGATTTTATTTTCTAATCTAATCTTCCATTTAGGTGATGTACTACTTCCTTTTTTTACAGGTCCACTGATCTTATATCCGAGCTCTTGTGTTGTTATTGTTGCTGCACTGTACTTTAGTTAGTTTTGGTTTTTGCAAATTCTTGGTTGTTATTTCTGCAAGTGCAGCACTGACATCTTTTAATGCCTGAGCAAGTTGTTTTTTGGCAACTGTTTTAGCACTGGAAGTCGAACCCTGGTGGTTCATGTGCTCAGTTATTTTTTGCTTTAGTTCTTGTTGCTTTTCTGTTAAATGGTATTCAGGTTTTTGAGGTGAAGGCAAAGGGGAGGTTGCCTGGTTTTGATTTTGAAACAGTTCAGCAACAGTGGCATCCTCTATTTTCAACACCTCCTCCACCTGCGCCTGAGCAACTTCTTCAGCTGGTGGTAATTCTTCTTCCATATCTTGAGCCTGTGTTGCTCTTTGCAGTTCTTCCAGCTCAACTCCTGTGAATACTTTATTTCTTATTATGAATCTTCTCTGGTCTGCTAGCCTTTGTTCTGTTATTTCTGTATCTGGATGCTTCTCTTTCCAAATTTGGTACATTCTTTTAAAATAACCTCTTCTAGTTGGACTAGACTTGTAATAGCAGATCATTATTTCCTTCTTGGTGTTTTTTATATATATTTTTTCCAGTTAAGCGACGTTTCTTCCAGTAACCTTGCAGTCTCCAGCCCTGGTTGCTCAACTGAAAGTCCTGAGTCCTGTTGCCCACTTGCCACCAGATGTCCAGGGACTCCAGCACCTGGTGCGGTCCTTGTTGACCCGGGCGACGACCGATCCAGTATAGATTTATTAAAGTTACGTCTCATCATATTGTTGATGGGAGAGGCACTCTTCGTCTGGCTCCTCTGGTGAGACCTGTCCAGTATGGTTGGACCTCTGGCATAGCTCTCACCTTCCTCAGAGCACGCAAGCCCCACAACCACGCCAAGGAAATGCCTCACTGGGGGCATATTATTATTATTATTATTATTATTATTATTATTATTAAAACAACTGCTGATGGAAATCATTCATAGTTTTAAGAGGTATTCCAGTTTTCTCTCAAAGAAGAAGGAATTCACCATTTAAGATATACAAGATATTTAAGTTACTGCATATTCAAACCTGAAAGGCTGAAAATTATTTTTATTTTATATTTATATTTTCAAATATTCTAAATGGACTAAGTGAATTAATAATCCCCCAAAAAGTGTTATATTTGTTTATTTCTGATCTGGTGTTTGTTTGTTTGTTGTTTTTGTTTTTTTGTAATTTGTTTAGTTTCTACATTCATGAAAACAATTGAAAATAAAAAGTATAAGGGGAAAAAATCTACTACCACATATGCATTCAATATCTAAAAAAATGTATGCTTCTCCTCTACAAGTGCTGTTTTTATCCAAATACAAATGTATGCATATTTAACCAGTTCATGATTGAATTTGCATATATTTGCATTTGGATGATGAGGATGATAATAATAATTAATATTAGACTCATATCATTGAATAATAGTTAATCAAATTGCACACACACGCATGTACACACACACACCTGCAGTTGTAAGGCCGTTGTAGTGAAATGGGGTTTTCTAGTAACTTTATGTGAATGAGTTAGAGAAATAAAACTCCATGAGAATGCAGTAATTCAGTGAACAAGAAATTGAAATCTGACATTTGTTGACTTTTAAGATTACTGAGAGTCTGCTACAGGGAGGAAACAATATATAATGTGTTTTCCTTGCTGACTTATTTTCTTAATCCCTATAAAATGTCAGACGGAAGGTGACAGAGAGCAACTCTCCTGTGCCTCTGTGTAACAAGCCAAATCCTTGCCATGTGACCCAGAAACACAGGCAGAACATAATTTTTGCTGACAGCACAGTAGCAATGTTGTTCTCATGCTGGCAGAGCTGCTCACATCGCATGAATTTGGGTGACATTTATTACCTCTCTTCTTGCTTTCCCTTTGGCTGACTCCATGCATATAGAGTCATTCCCTACCAGGCATCAGGTACACATATCGACTAAAACCTCATATAGGTATGTTGTTGTCTCTCTATGACATCTGTGCTAAAGCACCACTGCTTTTCTGATCTGCTACTTCATGGTTGCCACATTTATTCATAAATATTGTACATTATAGAACCCAGTGTGCTCAGCCAGCACAAGGATGATATAAATCATACATAACAGGCTTATAAACAGGTGATTTACCTCCTACTTTTTTTAATTGTTCAGAACAAACACATCCATCACCAGAACGTTGACAACATTGTTGACTCTGAGTTCTGAAGCAGCTTTATCAGCCCCCAAACCAGTATAGCTTGTTTGGTTCTTATGACCTCATGGGTGCTGTTCTGCTTTGCAAAAGGAACAGGCTAATCACCTAGTATTTCTGTGCTATTCCTCCATTCTTTTCTGGTAACTTGGGACATATTAACCATTCCTTTCTAGACTGTCTGTCAGGGCTGGCAAATGCTATCATTTCACTCACATGGTAATGGCAGCTTTCAAGTTTTCTGAGGATTTCATCACACATTGGCCCCATTCGTACTAACAGCAAGCCATGGGCAGATGAACCTTAGATTAATTTTTGTAACTGTGAATTACATTGCAGACTTTCGTCCCACTGCAGCCTGGAAACCTCCAGTTTCAGGGTAGGGGAGCCACTCCCTCTTCCTGGTCTGCTGAGGCCACATCCCAGCAAGATCCGTAGCACTCACATTGCCAGACTTTGGGCAAGGTGCCAGAATGTCTGCAGGGTGGTGGCCACTGGCCATGATCTTCAAGGGGACATGCCAAGTGTGATTGTGCCTTTCTGTAATGGACTGTCTACCCTCAGCAGGGAATGGGCATTTAAATCCCTTTAAATGGAATTTAATCCCTTCTCCTGAAAGCTATTGCACCACCGCCCTTGGAAGAGTCCGGCACCTAAGCAGTCTCGTACAAGCACAATTGCTGGCAATGAGGGGATGCGGGGGGGGGGCACTATTTTCTGTTACTCCAGGAAGACATCATTATGACTTCCTAGGAGGAAATATGTATAGGAGGGATAGCAAAGGATCTTGGGGTCTGGTCCACTGTGACTAAGGATGATCTATCAATGGCAGACCACAGCAAAGCCAATCCAAGAACACCCAAGCACACTCCCATCCCTGTGTCAGCTTGCCAACTGGGGATTAGCCCTTTCATGAGAGGGCCAGACGACTGGGGAGGACCAGAGGACTTTGGACCTCTGTCAGACTATGCTCTCATGAGACGCACCATGCAAATCAAGGGGGTACTGCTTGTGTAGGCCCCACATTCTCCCTGGTAAGTAATAGAACTTGTGCACTGTGACCCCCTCCTCTCCAAGCAATCCTCCCAAGAAGTAGTGGCTGCTCCATGTTTCCAGGCGGTACCGGGTGGGCAGACTAGGAAACACCTGGACTGGGAATAGATCTTTACTCTCATTTAAATTTCCTGAGTTTGGACAAGTGTGGTGGCTTATGCAGATTGGCCACCTTTGTGAATCATGGGAAAGGGGAGCCCTGATTATCAGCGATCCCAGGAAAGTAGAGTGGCTGCACCAGGCAAAACCAAACATGGATATGTGCCAATGGATGACCGAACTGGCAGAGAGACTGCTTTGACTGCTTCATCACGGCAGTTGACACAACACGGAAAGGTGTTGCTGGGGTACCCATCCCCATGGCTTGCTAGTGGTGAGCAACCAGGCTGGGTGGCAGATGCAGTCCAGCCCACATACGTGTCTCTATGGCCTTTCACTCTCATGAGAGAGCGGTCCTGAGAAGAAGGGGCATTGTCACACATTATTAATGATTCAGCTCCATCTCTGTGTACCCTAGGGCAGTTCTTTTCATGAGCAGTGCATGGGTCTCTCAATGGTCTTTCACCCCCAAGAGAGAGCGTTTCACTCCGGAGCAGCATCTATTATCACACAGGAAGAATATCTTGTATGACTAGAGGCAATACTTCTCCTACTGGACAGTTCCCATGAGAAATGCCAGAGACTGCATGCTTTTACTGAAGGAGAAGGGGCTGTGCCCGCCCCCCCAACTTTATTCTACCAAAGGTAGAGCAGAACCACTCAAAAATTCTTGGGTAGGGCTGCCTTTCACATCTGTCCCCAGGTGTTGCTGCCCTGACATACAGTTTGCCATATTTGCAGCTATCTAATTGGGTTTCTCAGTTTATGGTGCCACCACTACTGCATGTGCTCGTGAACATATTTCTTTATCAAATCATTTTTTGGAGACCAAAACACATAGTTTCCATCTTGCCATCCCATCCCTTTTCTCTTCTAATTGCCAGAGGGGTGGACAAGAAACACTATGGAAAGCAGGTATCCCCCAATATGACTTTAACCTTTGACAAACTTAGAAGTGGACAAGAAGGTATCTTATGAGCAGCAGCAGCACAGAATCAAGGGGGTGGGGCAAGTGCTTGGAGAGGCAACCAGTGAGAAGTGTGGAAGGCATGGAGCAGCTGTATTCCTGGGCAGGTCTGGGCCACCCTCTCTATGATTTCAGTTCTAGAAACAGCATGAAACTGTGGTTAGGGTGGCATCTGCGTTTGGGTGCAATACTGCCACCTTCAAACCTCAGGTTGGGGCAGCAAAACTCACTACAAAACTCACTCCAAATTGGAATCTGGCAAGGGAAATTGCAGGTCACTTTTACTGCAAAACCACAGTTTCATTCATATAAACGTACATGAATTCCAACCTCTGCCCCATGCAACCCCAGTTTGGTGTTACGTGCAAATGGCGCCAGTGGCTCTTAACATGCTTTTCATATAGGTAATTAGTGACTCCCATGATAGCTAAAGTAGGATTTCATTGGAGTTATTGCTTAATTTGCTACCACCATTTAAGATGGTTTCACACATCACAATGAATTGGTGACTCAGTTGAACCATCAGAGCCCCAAGAACATGTGCGACCCTAGCTTTTGTTGTCAGGAAGGATATACTGACATGGGGCATGATGTGCAAATCCACCAATGTTGGCATATTCTACCCTACTTGCAGTGCAGAACTCAACATCTGTACCTAAGGTGTGAAGTGATTGACATATGTCCTCCACTTCTTACTTCAGGAAGGGTAGAATATGCCAACATTGTTAAGTTTGCATGTTAAATCTACGTAACCTTCATATCCTTTCCACACTGGAATATCCTTTCAAAAAGTGAAATTGGAAGTTAGTTTTTTCTGATACATGATATTTCTCAGGGCAATTCTTATGCAAATCAGTATGTAATAAATATTGAGGCTATTCTCATGATGGGGGAAAACTGAGCTAAAGAAGCCCAGCCCAGTTTTTCCAAATCATAAGAACCAGCGGGTGAGCTAGCCCGCCAAAGTAGCCCACCCCCTAGCTCAGGTTAGCAGAGTGAGCGCTCTGCCAACCCAGGTTTTCTGATTGTGTGCCACCATGGTGTGGCTCTGTGCCATGGTAACACATGAGGAGATCTCTCCAGGATGCCCTGCATGCTCATGCAGGGCATCCTGGAACTTCCAGGGGCATTTGGCCCCTGATCCCCACCTCCCCTGTCAGCTCCATAAGGGAGCCAGCAGTCGTCTGTGCAGCCGATCAGGCCACCGAGCTACAAGTGTTGCTCATCTGCGGAGAGAGCGGACTAAGCCCATTCTCCCCGCATAACCCCCTCCAGTGCTTCACACCAATCGTGTGCAGTACCTCATTGATTGAGGCTGTTCACATGAACACCCTTACCCAAGCTTTGGCAATCTTACCTGGGTAGGGCTGCTCATGTGAAGCCCCAGGATTGTGGCCAATCCCATTGCTGCCTCTCCGAGTAGCCCAGGAATTTTAATTGGGCTTTTACCATTGGGCGATTGCACCCTTGTACCCAGGTCTCTGATTATGTGTCTGCTCACAGGTAGCTCAGGGAGACATAGAGGTCATTCACACAATCGAAAACTGTGTTCTACCTGGGTTTGGGAACTGTGTGTACTCCCAATTTTCGATTGTGTGGAAGCAAGGTTAGAGGAAAACCTGGGTAGAAGTGATTGTGTGGAAGCAAGGTCGGAGAAAAAGCTACCAAGGTTTTCCTCTAACCTTGCTTCCACACAATCACTTCTACTCTGCCGCCCCAAGAAGATTTTTCAAAAGACCAGCGCCCGGAGGGGGGAGAGCGGCGGCGGGGGGGGAAGTACTATCACCCCCCCGCTTAAAGTAACAGTCCCACGCCCATCTGGACTGCCGGACCTCCGGACCGGTCCGGCGCTCTTTTCTATTGTGCCCAGACCGAACCATGCACACTCCTACAGAGAAGCCATGAGTTGCCTGTGGTGATGGGGGCCAATACTTGCTGCACCTTCTCAAGCTACATCCTGAGACAACTGCCTCACCCTGCCTCATGGAAGGGTCACCCCTAGACAGAGATACCTACATTAAAGTCAAAGCTGAGATTTTCATGGCATCACTTGGCTCCAGGAGGCGAGCCTTTAACAGAAAATCTAAAAGTAAAGCAAGTGAGTTGACATCACGGCAAAGTTGTTTTTAACATTTTGGAGGAAAGTGTCATTGTGGAAATTTAGCTATATCTACATTTCAAATATGTAACTGCCAAATTGACAGCTAATCTCTGATTCTAGTCATATTGTTAGTATCATGAGCAGAACAGAAAAGACACAGCAGGATTTTTCTGAAAGCAGGTTGAGCCTGGAGTGCTGACAATTGGAAAAACACTGTTTTGACTTGTAAAGCAACTAAATTTTGCACAGAATCACTGGGGGAGAATAAATATTGGAATACAAGCATGAGGCAATACGATGAATTGATATTTTCATTCTGTGGTTAGGAGACTAGTCTGGAACATCGCAGCTGTCAGTTTAATTGTGTGTTCACTCAACAGAATCCTATATGTCTTTGGGAGAAGAATAATTTAAGTTGCAACTGATCTGGTTCTAAGCAGACTCCCCCAAATCAGTGGGAAGCTTTGCAATTAGACGGTTTCAGATTAAAACTGTGCTGTGCAATCCTCAACGTTTCACTTTGGAGTAAATTCAATTGAGTTCATGGGACTTATTATTTAATTGTGCATGGGATCACAGCAGGTCACCTTAATTGGCGCAGCGGGGAAATGCTTGACTAACAAGAAGAAAGTTGCTGGTTCAAATTCCCACTGGTACTATATCAGGGAGCAGTGATATAGGAAGATGCTGAAAGGCATCATCTCATACTGCGCAGGAGGAGGCAATGGTAAATCCCTCCTGTATTCTACCAAAGAAAACCACAGGGCTCTGTGGGCTCCAGGAGTCGAAATTGACTTGACAGCACACTTTACTTCAGTTTCATAGCACTAGGATACAGCTATCAGAGATATGGAAACCCGCAACCAGGTCTCCCCATGGTCTTTGCAGAGGTTAATAACAGCTACAAAGGTGATTGGAACAACACTGTGGTTCAGGTGGTGGTGGGTGTGTGTGCATGAAACCCCTTTTCATCCCACACTATTTCCTTTTAAAATCCCACCTCTGGAGCTGCTATTTGGCCTGTGTCAATTGCAAAGTTTTCTGTATATGGAAAAGAAAAGAAAAGAGGAGCACTAATGAGCACAGTGTTTCTCTTAGACTTTCAAGCCACCCACCTTCATAATGATTCATGATCACATTTGATAAATAATAAACGAATGGTCCTAAAGGATTTTGCAATGATATAACAAATATTTCGAAGAAATAATAAAAAACCTTCCACCTCATAGCTGATTTAATAAAAACAAGGTAGGTAAAATAAGTGTTCCTTTTTGTCACATTTGACTAGTCCAACCCATAGGCATTTACTTCATAAACTACAGCACTGAGTGATGGGGGTTTTCAAATTTCCAACTGAGTTCTCTTGTTCTCCAACATGATTGAGAACTCTTGTTCTCTTGTTCTCCAAAACTGAGTCCCCTTTTTCTCCGATACAATTCCTTTTGAAAATGTTGGGGAAGTCATTAGCCTAAATTAGTTGCGATTCTCTGATATCCAAGCTGATGAGAATAATGTTAGTTGTGCATTGCTCTGTGGGATGTTACGCCACTACTACTCACTATGCAGAGTGAATCTGTGAGTCCCTGATTGCACTCTATTAAATGGCATTCCACTTTGTTACACTTAATGACATTCAAAGGTCTAATGTATGGAGTGATGTATGAATAGACCAGCAAACCCACTGTTAACCAAAATACGGACATGAGAGTGAATGATGATCTCCTTGGCAATAAATGTACTGATGAGAGAAACAAATATGAGAAGCCCCACATAGCTTCAGCCCAAGATCGGTGTGTGTGGGTGGGGATATTTCCCTTTTAAAAACAGTTTCAAAAGTTTTTAGCCCATTAAATCAGAAGCAGCCATTTTCTGGGTTTCTCCTGCAATTCTCTGTTGTTAAATCACTTCCCCTTGGATTATCTGATATTACATCACTTTCCATGTGACTCTCTGGTGTGATATAACTTTTTTCTGGGTTCATCGTGAGTTTCTGCAGTTACTTTAAAAATATATACTAAGGTTTGTAAACTCTGGCCCCAATCTTGACTCTGATCCCAATCCTGACTCTGACTTTGAGAAGGGCTCAAAGAACCCCAAACCGACATTTTGGGGAGTTGGATTAAATCATGTAAGACCCAATCTCAATTTTTGCATTTGTGCACAGGCCTAGTATGTATGTGCTTATCTGTATGTACATATAGCTATTCACACATTATGTTAAATGCACATACTATAGTATGTTTCCTGTCTGTACCCTGCATTTGAAAAGACCTGAAACCAGGCCCGCTTTTAGAAATGAACTACCCTGCTAACTGGGCAAAGAGGCACCTTTTACCATGGTGATTCTCTTCATTTAGCAGGGTGAGAGTAACTGGCCCTATCCACCCCCAGCACAGTACTTCCAGTGACTTTTGCTGGTGTCTATCTTATGTTTCGTTTTAGAATGTGAGCCCTTTGGGGACAGGGAGCCATCTTATTTATTTGTTATTTCTCTTTGTAAACCGCCCTGAGCTATTTTTGGAAGGGCGGTGTAGAAATTGAAATAATAATAATAATAATAATAATAACAACAACAACAACAACAACTTACAGTGATTCACACAAAGGCTTGTACATATGCACAGACACCTATAGGCATGTACAGCATAATGTCTGAAAAGGGATAGGCACCCAGGAGCAATTTAGATCTCCAAGGATATTTTTTAAGCATGTGACTCAGCATTGCTTAATTTGCATTTGTTTCTCTAAACTCTTTCTAGTTAAATGTTTTCCTGAGTGCAGTTATTCTTGTTAAACATACAGAACTGACCTCATGGTTTTGGGGATTTCTATCTATATTCAGGACTACCACCTAAATCTTCTTTTCCCATGTCTTGGCACCAGCTACTATAACAAACTGTTACAAGTGATATCCAATAAAAACACCTGTCAGTAGTTACTCCTATACTGCATAAGTAGAACATGCATTGCTTAATATTTTACTTTATTATATTGATAGTAAAAAAAATTCCATAAGTTGGCAATATTTTAAAAGAACATTATTATGTTGATGTAGCGATATATCTACATAGATAAGACAGAATGCTTCCTTTACTGTTATTCTCTTTATGGAAATAATATTTCATGAGGAATATTTATAACTGCTACCTGATCTTTTCTAGTGCTGATTTAAAAGAGGACTTTTATGCCATACTGTGAAATTGCATGGAAGTTTTATCTAGTCACTGTAGTGAATTACATCCCTTTCTGAGAGAACAGCTGTGGATTCAGATAGGAAAAGGTGTCTGCAGGTACCTCAAGTCTGGTTGATGATCTGTGATGCAGAGATGTTAGCATAATTGAGTTACCTCTATTACTGCAGTGCTTGAGAGCCTGTCAACATATCTCCTATAAACCCTTCTTCCCAAATGCTTATGTGCGACAGTTGTAAAATCACTTCCCAGCAGAAAATAAGATACAAATTGCAAAGCTATAGGGAAATTATTTTGAGGAGTATACTGTCATAATGTAACCATTCATAATTCCCAATCAAGATTCCAGAAGACCCTGATCACAGCTACTCCATTTCAGGTCTTCTTCTGGACCAGTGGTTATTAACTCTTTGTGAAGAAGGAGCAAGTATTTCATCTGTAGACCTCTACAAGGGGAGACCTGCAGCAAAATGTTGCAGTGCAACCCCAGCCCCACCCTACAAGATTCGGGATCCAGTAAACCAGGAACAGAAACCTTGCAGTTACATTCAAGGTTCACAGAAGTAAGAAGAAGGTTTTAAGTGGAGGGAAAGGGAAATGATACTTTCCCCCCCTTTCCTACACTCCTGAAACCTTGCCTTGCTGTGCTATATGGTGCTAAGGGGCCAAGTACTCACTGCAGCACTGCACCTAGGAAAATTATTGCTATATAATTGGGTTGGGGTGGGGGGAGAGAGTTTTCTGGAGATTGGGAAAGGAAAAGGTTTTCTCTTATCTTTATCCCTTTCTGAAACATCCCCAAATGGGAGGAATGTTGTTCCTCTGCACTGCACCTAGGAAAATTATTGCTATATAATTGGGTTGGGGGGAGAGAGTTTTCTGGAGAGTGGGAAAGGAAAAGGTCTTCTCTTATCTTTATCCCTTTCTGAACATCCCCATATGGGAGGAATGTTGTTTCACATCATGCCAAACTCCCTTGAACCTAATGCTCTCTTCAGGATACCCTCTCTTCAGCTGGAGAGTCTAGCAGTCCAATAGCCTCTTTCCTTCACCCCCACATCTCAACTGCCTTCAACATTCTGTAGGACTTGGAGTTGGATAGTTTTGATGAGGATCGAGGATTTGGAGACAATAGAATTATCCAGTGTGTATTGGCTGCTTAAAGCTTCAAGTGTTGGTGCCTATTGTTTCTAAGGGTCACAGTGTACACAGAAAATATTTGTTTATGTTTGCTTAGCATGGAATAGATTTATAAATATATCTTCCTATATGTTTTCTAAATGTGTTCACATAGCATTATATTTTCATGTAAAACAACTAAGGTACCATTAAGAATATAGGAACATGGGAAGCTGCCATATACCAAGTCAGACCATTGGTCCATCTAGCTCAGTATTATCTACACAGACTTGTTGCAGCTTCTCCAAGGTTGAAGGCAGGAGTCTTTCTCAGCCCTATCTTGGAGATGCCAGGGACAGAACTTGGAACCTTGGAACCTTCCCAGAATGGCTCCATCCCCTAAGGCGAATATCTTACAGTGCTCATGCATGTAGTCTCCCATTCATATCTGACCAGGATGAACCCTGCTTAACAAAGGGAACAATTAATGCTTGCTACCACAATACCAGCTCTCCTCACTGAGACTACTGTACTACTGCTACTAAACTACTCTGGAAAATTGATACTTTGGACTGTATTTTTCTGCTTTGATACAAACATGGCAGATAGTGCCATCATATATATGGCAGCTGGCACAGAAAATGGGACTTTGCCCAGATTTTAATGGGTGTTCCCTTTTTTTGAAGTGAAGTGAACTTCCAGAGCATATAGGAACCCTTTACAATTGAGCATATGGGGGCTGGAGTGGGAATTCAACTTCTTTGTAGTGGTTTTCACCCTCTGAAATTCATTAATGAAGGTGTTCCATTTAGGATTTTCTTTAGTCTTTATACTTAGCTTGAAACCTTTCAGTTTATGAAGGCACTTGTGGTCTAGTAATGACTAGCTATACCACTGTTCTGATTTGGCTCTTGTGTTGTTCTTAAGTTGTCTTGTGCTATTGTTCTGACATTACTGGGATTTTACATAGCTCAGACTTGGTTTTAAATTGTTTTAAGGTTTTAATTCTGTTTTACTTTTTTATTTTGTTGTAAACCGCCCAGAGATGGAAGTTTGGGGTGGTGTACAAATATAATAAATAAGTAAACAAACAAACAAGCAAACAAACAGGAGAAGACTGGTGTGTGGTGCTATAGATCATGTTTTCCACAGTTCCTAAATGTAGAGAACATCTCTCACAGCAATGCAGGTGCTAGGCTGAAGTTGGAACATTGCAGAGGCACAACAGCCCCTGTTACACCCCTGTCAGAAGCTGTGGCTCTGTACCACCACTTTGGAATGTAAGCTTATTTGAGACCACCTGAGAATCCAGCTTTCCAGAAGCTCCCATAAAACAAATTATGACGAGTCTCCTGATATATTCCTTGCCTTTGCCTCAAACCCATCTATTTTATTTATTTATTCATTTATTCATTCATTCATTCATTCATTCATTCAATTTCTATCCTGCCCTTCCAAAAATGGCTCAGGGCAGTTTCCACAGAAAAATAATAAATAAATAAGATGGCTCCCTGTCCCTAAAGGTCTCACAATCTAAAAAGAAACCTAAGATAGACACCAGCAACAGTCACTGGAGGTACTGTGCTGGGGGTGTATTGGGCCAGTTACTCTCCCCCTGCTAAATAAAAATAATCACCAAGTTAAAAGGTGCCACTTTGTCAAATTAGCAGGGGTTATTAGCTGTTTGCCTTGGACTATCAGTTCTCTTCTGGAATCCTATGTTTGCTTATTTGCCTGTTTCCTGCTTCTTTTTCATTAGCTTTTGCCCTGACCCTGGTCTGCCATCTGCATCCTGACTTGTTCATGATGAGCTGAAAGTTGTATGTCAGCTGTATGATCCCTCTATCAGAATGCTATTCTTTATAGACTTAGCGTTTCAGACACTAAGTCACCATTCTGGAATAGGCTGTGGGGTCAGGATTATCACTTTAAATGATTTTGGAATTGAGTCTATTATCTGAAAAGATTGTTTTTAAAAATTGTTTAGGTGGTTCCTGTTTTTTAAATTATTATTATTAATATTATTATTAAAAAGCAAGTATTTTACAAATTTAAAAGGTTAATTTCCTTGGACTGGAAAACCTCTCTACTGTTCTCTTTCTCTTTTGCCAGCCCAATCATTCCTCAATAAATATTTAATTGGGTTTTGTGTGAGGTTGGTAAGGTTTCTGTGGAATAATGTAATTGTAGCTGTCAAGAATAAAATACTGTGTTCACTCTCTATTTTTCAGACTTAAGGTGAACTAAGATGCCCCAAGCTGTGATTATTGAACTTCTGACTTGGGGAACTGCTTTCCTTTCCTTATTAGAAACTGGACTGGTATGCAAGGAAAAAGAGGGACTTCATAGGGTTTGCCAGACCATTTTCAAGCCTTGTTACTTTGTTTTAATATTATTGAATTTCCTCAGATTCCAGTTCTTTGAACTATGTTAGCAACTTGTAAAGGAATCCCCCTCCCCTTGGCCTCGTGCAGAGGGGAGGGAGTTTGTCCCAGCCCTGCCCTGCACGAGGCCCAAGAAGCGGGCTGATTGGCCCCTTTAGATTTGGGGGCGTGTTTTTGGCCGCAATCGGCCGATCCATGCCCCAGGCTCTTCAGTTCGGTTACCGCAGGCAAAGCTAGGGGTCCTTTTGGACCTAGTCAGGGCTTTGGGGCGTGCCCGTATGGCTACATTGAGGGACTTACAGGTAGTAGCGGGGCACCTTAACTTTGCTTGCAGGGTAGTGGCCCCTGGGCGGGCTTTTCTCAGGCAGCTCTGTGATCTAACGGTCGGCCTTCGGGCACCTCATCACAGGGTTCAGATTACTGAGGGAGTTAGGGCTGATTTAGCCCTCTGGGAGTCCTTTTTGTTGGACTCTAATGGAGTTACTTTTTGGAGGAGCAAGCAGCTCCTTGAGGCTGATTTACAGGTCCACTCAGATGCTGCTGGGCGGGGGGGTTGGAGTCTACTTTAGGGGCCGCTGGTGCGCTGCCCACTGGCCCGTAGAATGGGTACAACAGGGGATCATCAGGGACCTGACATTCCTGGAGCTTTTTCCCATAGTGGTAGCGGTGCACATTTGGGCTGATGAGTTTTCTAACTCATCAGTTAGGTTCTGGTGTGATAACCAGGCGGTGTTCCAGGTTATTAACACTCAGACTTCTCACTCCCGGAGGGTTATGGGGCTGGTGAGGGCCCTTGTGCTGCAGTACCTTCGGGCCAAGATCTTGTTCCAGTTCTGCCACGTGCCGGGGATCCGGAATGACATAGCGGACACCCTGTCTCGTTTCCAGGTAAACAGGTTCAGGGAGTTAGCGCCCAAGGCAGCACTGCACCTGGACCCAATGCCAGCCTTTCTGTGGCATCTTGGCAGGTGGAAGCCCAGCGGGCCATAGCGGCTTCTTTGGCTCCCAGCATCAGGGCGAGCTACGCAGCTAAGACTGAGGCCTTTTCCCTTTTTCGGAGGGCAGGAGGTTTGGCGGAGGTTTGGCCGGTACCGGTTAGTAATTTGCAGCAGTTCCTGGTGCTCTTACATAGAGCCGGGCGCGCTGCGTCTACTTTAGGAGGCTACCTGGCCGCGTTGGCTTTCGAAGCCCAGGTCAGAGGGGTTGAGGATTCCTCCATTGACCCTCGGGTGAGGCGAATGTTAGAGGGCTGGTCCAGAGGGTGTCCCGCAGGAGGTGACAGTAGACGCCCGTTTATGTTGGACCTGGTAGCCACCATGTTGGTTCAATTGTTGGGCTGCTGTGCGAGCCCCTGGGAAGCTTCCCTCTTTCACGCAGTGGTGTTGGTCACCTTTTTTGGTGCCTTCCGTCCCAGGGAGTTGTTACCGCGGAGTAAGGGCTCTCCCAGGGACTGCTGCTTGCATTTCTCCGATCTGTCCTTTTCGGAGGGGGAAGCCCATTTGTTCCTCCGCCGTTCCAAGACCGACCAGAAGGGCAAGAGACAAGTCATTCGTTTGGCAGCGGCTAGCAACCCGCTGCTTTGTCCAGTAATGGCCTTGCAGCGTTATGTGGAGATGGGGCCACCCCTGGGGGGTGTTTGTTTGTGCAAGAGGATCAGGCCTCCCTCACTCAATACCAATTTCTGGCGGTCATCCAGAAGGCTCTGTCGGGGTCCTGTTGGAGGGACTTACTTTGCAGTCATTCAGGATTGGGGCTGCTACCACTGCTACCCGCATGGGTTTGCAAGAGGATGTCGTCCAAAGGATAGGGCGTTGGAAGTCCACGGTGGTCAGGCGCTATGTGCACTGAAAGCAGGCAGCATCCACTGCTACTGACACATTGTTTTTCGTGGCAGGTGCTGGTGGAGCAGCGGCTCCGGTATGGGTCCTGGTGTGTGGCCATTCGCTGGTCTCCTGGGCCTTCAAGTGGACCAGCACCTCCCATTGGGGCACTCAGTTAGGATTCGGAAGGAGGGCCTCGGTTTATTGGTTAGGAATGCGGGGTATGCTGTGGAGTCAGTGCTTCCCGCCATTCGGGACCATTTAGTTAGCTTTCCTGCGCCCAATATTATTGTCATTCATTTGGGTGAAAATGATTTAGGCAGGCGGACTGGCCTCTCCATAGTTCGGCAAGCCTCCTCTGACTTGGCGGTTTTGCAAGGATGGATTCCTGGGGTTCGGCTACTGTGGGTCAATTGGTTGCAATGCAGGGTTTGTCGGGGGGTCCAGAATGGGCTGGGCATTGAAAAGGCCTGACGTAAAGCTTCAGCAGCAATAGGAAAAGTGGTAAAAGCAGCTGGGGGGGAGGTAGTATTGCAGCCAGGTCTGGCTACTCGTTTCCCTGAGTTGTTCAGCCCTGACGGCATTCACCTTTCCGAAATTGGGTGCAACCTGTATTTGAGCAACATCCAGAGGGGACTTGCCGAATTTTTGGATAGGTATGGGGCAGGGAGGTCAAGCAATGGCTAACCTCCCTGTGTGGCAGTAACAGTGCGGGCTGGTGGGTAAGTTGAGGGATAGAATATCGGTGAGCACCCTTGGATATTTAAAGGTTGATTGGTCAATTGCTCCTTTGTGGCCTGTGTGGCACGGGGAGAATGGATTGCCATGAAACCTGCTTCAGGACTTCACCAACCTTTGGGCTGTGTGGTCCGGGGTGGGTGAAGACCTTGAAATATCCAGATCCCCTCTTCTAAAGGAGGCGGTAGGCTTTGAAGGAATTAGGTGGGGCATACCTGCCTGTTTCCTGAGCCAGGGTGTGTCGCCCAGTAAGGCGATGGGTAGGATGTTAGAGTCCTAGCCCGGGCCTAGGAGCCCCACACTGTTCTCTAAGGGTGATTAATCACCTGGCGTTCCAGTCCTCCATGTCTGTTAATTCTGTTAATAAAGTTGTGGCCCTTTCACCCATAACAAGTCTACGTGTCTTCTTGGGCTTGGGTCTGGGGACAATGTCAATTACAGAAACTTGAGGGGGGGGGGAGTGTGAAATACACACTGGGAATATTCCTTAAGAAAAATATATAGAAATTATAGGAACAATAAACAATATGGGGAGCTCAATACACACTTTGGCCTGGTTCATACATAATGGGATATCGGAGGTCTCTTCACCTCCAGATTCTAAACCTGAATGTATGAACCCGGGGAAATGGAGTTTGCAAGCGAAAGCAACCTGCAGTTCCCCTCACCAAACTCAGGTTAGAGTGGAGTTTTGAAATGAACTGCAAACTTCATTGCTGTGGTGCTGGTGTTACATACAAATGCTGGCACTGCAGTTTGGGACCCACAGAACTGGAGTTGAGGGAGGAAGCTCCTCCCTCACTCTGGCCCAATTGGCTGTGTGGGCTGTCCTTCTGTGAAGAAGGAAGCTCACACAGCTAGCTCCCCCACCTCTCTGCAGTCAGCAAGACTGCAGAGAGACTACTCTCTGTCTGAATGCAGAAAGGAGAGTGGGAGTGGGGGATGGAACCATAGGTCCAATGTGTGTGTGTGGGGGGGGGACCACAAGTCCATCCATGTTGCATATTAGCTGGGCCTCTGTTTCTCAATGAAATCTTATTAGTATATTTGATTAGTATGATTGTATTTATTGGTGGAATTTTTGGGAGTTAGAGAAGATGTCCATTCTAACTGGGTGGGCTCCAAATTATATCTCAGCCATTGCAAACCCAATTTTCAAAAGAAACAAACAAACAAACAAACAAACCAAAAAAACCCCCACCAAAGTAAAGAGTTCTGACCAAATTCTATTAACATAATTGGAGGCTCAAAATAATGCTTCTTACTTATGATCTTGGACCCAAGGTTATTTTTAAAGTGTATCTTTAATGACTAAAATGTAACAGAGACACATTGTAGGAGGAAAGAGGAAGAAGCTAACAAGGAACTTTGGCAGCATGTCCCCTACACTCAGCTGCAATGGTACCTTTCCAGAAGAGAAGGAGAATTGCCAGTTCTGGGTATTCCAACTACCACCCCAACAGAATTCAAGTGCCAGAAGAGACCAATAAGGTTCCGCCTGATCTCATGAAGTTTCTGACCCAGGTCTTGCTTCTCAGTCTGAGTAACCTAATAGTTAGGCACAGAATGACAGAATTGCTTTGAAACAATCTGACTGCCGCCCACTTGGCTGTTATTTGATTGTCTGAACAACCTGCAAAATACAGGTTCTAGGCAGTGATACCTCTCACAGATAACATAAGGCTTTTCTCACAAGCCAAGTCAATAGCGATTGTCATACCGACCTTTTAGATGGAAATAATATTTCCATCTCCACACAAAAATGGAAATGACATTCTGAGTCTTCAGCCTTATGAAGGCAATGTGATATATTCCATTAAGAGTGGGATTAGTTTAGTTTGATTTTATTTGGTTTGCTTGGCTTAGTCAAAAGAGAAATGTGGGAAATTCCAGGATTCTGCACCCTGTCATGTTACATTCACCAAGGCAGAGGCTAATAGATACTGTTAGATTTTCTCTCTCTCCAAAAATCTAACTTTGGCAAATTCTACTTATGCCAACACAGAAAGAGAATAGGGTTTTTGGTGTCTCCTTCATATGAAGTTCCAGAGCTAGTGACTCGGTCGAGGCTATGGTGAATCTCTGGAACGTGAGGACAGCTTGGGTTACTGACATGGTCACTGCTAAATGCCCTCTCTAGCTTGGTGGAGCCCATTCTGCTCCTTTCCTCAGAGTTTAGGGCAATGAAACAACTTGGACGCTGGCTGGAATGACAGTGAAGGAAGAGTCAGGATGAATCCAACTGAACATGGGCTAGAGCCCATTTTAGGGACTACTCCATTGAGGGGGAGAGCCAAGTAATGCTTTTTCTCCGCCTCCATTGCATCTGCTCAGTGCAGACCAGCAGAGCTGTTCTGTAGAGCTGTTCTCTGTGCCCCAGGTAGTGATGTAACCAACTACAGCCCATTGTGATTTGTTTGGATGTCACTTAGCAAATAAAGTCACTTGCATCCATGCTGATTTGAACACCAGGGTTTCAGCAGTTCCAGCAGATATGCGTCAGATACCATCTGGTCCTATGGTGTCGGATTATTTTCAGTTAGTTCAGCCTGAGGATGTGAACAAGTTCCTGGACAGTGTGTGGGCAAGATCATGTGCTCTTGACCCTTGCCCTTCATGGCTAATAAAATCTGCCAAAACCATTTTTTGTTTACCCCTATACCCCAGAACCACCTTCCAGACCTCCCCCCTGGTGCTGCATAGGTAGGGTCTTTTTGGGATTCCTGTTTTTAAATTGTGTTGGTTGCATTGGTTCATTTTTGGTTGTTTTGAAGTTTGTTTACCTACAGCACAGCCAAACACACATGCACGAACACACAAATTGCCCCATAATGAATCTAGACTTGTTCCCTGGTGTATGTCAGCCCGCAGGGTGTCAACGAGAGCCCAGCCCTACCTGAGACCAACTTACAACACACACAAAAAGAAGAGAGAAGACTTTCCATGTGGTTTTCTTTTCTCAAACTCAGCATGCACACACACAATTCAATTTTGCTTGCTTTTAATTTTTTTCAGGGTCAATACATCAGGCTTAACCTGCTGATTATATCAAGATTCAAAAATTCATTTAAAATAGTCCAATTGCTCAATTGCTTTGAAGGTTGGATGGTAGGTAGCACCCATCATGATGTACCACCCAGCCTGTCTTGGTGTCCCTAGGCACTACCTGGTTCAAATTCCCATTATTCGCTATGACAGAACCAATCTGCACTGGTTTGACCCCAATTTAAATTCAACCCGAGCAAGCAGCAGGTTCAATAGAACCTGTATTACAACTGGGGCCCCTTTCTAGTTCAATCTCAAACCAAACTGCAAAAACTGATTTTGTGAACACCCCTACTGTGGGTCAGCTCCATGGCCACTTGCCTGTAGGGTCCTACAGGCTTTGGTTTTGTCCTGCATGCTGTTCAACATCTACATGAAACCGAAGAGGTCATCCAGGGAGTTGGATGGAGTTGTCAGCAATATGCAGATGACACTAAGGTCTCTCTCTCCTTAGCACCTGATCCTTGGGAGGCAGTGGGTGTCCTGAATCATGGGAAGGAAGCTGTGATGTGGGCTAATAAACTGAGATTGAATCCAGACAAGATGGAGGTGCTGTTGGTCAGAAGGAGAGCCAATTGGGATGAGGAGGTTCTACCAGTTCTGGATGGGGTTGCACTCTCCTTGAAAGAGCAATTATGCAGCTTGGGGTTATTGCTGGACCCGGCTCTGCTTTTGGAAGCTCAGGTGGAGGTGGTGTCCAGAGGTGCCTTTGCACAAATTTGGCTAGTGCGCCAGCTGCATCCCTTTCTCGAGAAGGCAGATCTGGCCACAGTTACCCATTCCTTAGTCACATCATGGATGAATTACTGTAACACACTCTACATGGGAATGCCCTTGAAGAATATTTGGAAACTGTAGCTAGTGGGAAATGTGGCAGCTAGGAGTTTATCTGGAGCTGCCTGCTGGGATCATATTACACTCATTTTGAAAGAGCTACATTGGCTACCAGTTTGTTTCCAGTTCCAATTCAAAGTGCTGGTTTTGACCTTTAAAGCCCTTAATGGTTTGGGCACTGGATACCTGAGGGACCTCCTGCTCCCAAGGGTTTCTACCCGCATGATGTGGTCATCAGAGGGGGCTCTGCTCTTTGTGCTGACAATGAGGGAGACTCAGCTGTCGTGCACATGAGACAGGGCCTTCTCAGTTATTGTTCCCATACTTTGGAATGCTCTCCCAGTGGGCATCTGCTCCTCAATCTCCATCACAGTTTTTAGAAAGCAAGTGAAATCTTGGCTTTTTACCCATGTCTTCATAGTAGTGCTTTTGTTGCTGCTGCTTTGTGTTTTATGGTTATGTTGTGCATGCTTTTTAAACTTTTAATTAGATTTGTATTTTTATATTTCAATTTAATGTTTTTATTGTGTAACCATTTTACAGTCTTATATTGTTTAAAATGTTTTGTAAATCACCTTGAGACTGTTACAATGAAAGGCGGTATAAAAATGTAACGATAAAATAAAAAGTTTATAATCCCTGTTGCTTTCCCTCCACCTTATCTTGGTTTTGATTAGAAAGATTTTGTGGAATTATTGTAAACTGCTGATCACCCTGTGATAGACTTAATCACCTTACACATTTCAAAGAGTTCCCTAAAGAGCTTTCTCCTACAATAATTATGTATGTGTCTATGAAGGTTGTCTTTGGTAGAATACAGGACTTGATGGCACACTTTACCTTATCTATGATGGTGCCTGGCAGACACAGTGTAAAGATTGTAAGGAGCAGGTAATATGAGGGGGGATTCATGTTTAGGAGCATTGGAACACAGGAAGCTGCCATATACCCAGTCTGACCATCTAGCCCTGTATTGTCTACACAGACAGGCAGCAGCTTCTCCAAGGTTTCAGGCAGGAGTCTCTCCCAGCCCTATCTTGAAGATACCAGAGAAGGAACTTCAAACCTAGATGCTCTTCCAAGAGTGGCTCCATCCCCCTAAGGGGAATATCTTACATGTCATTTCCCATTCTTATGCAACCAGGGCAGACTCTGCTTAGCTAAGGGGACAAGTCATGCTTGCTACACAAGACCAGCTCTCTTTCCTTTCCTTTACAGATGGAAATACTGGTGAACAGAGATTTTTTGTGGGTTTAAAAAGAAAACCCTGTCAGCTTATTTTGTAGATATAATTCCATTTGTTATTTTTTACTCCTGGCTTCTGTGACATATAATTGTGAGAGCCTCTCAAAGACACATTTATCAGTCTCCTCCATGTATATTTGCTATAAATTGCCACTGTCCTAGAAATTACAACAAATTATGGATAAAAACAGATACCCTACTTTTATTAATGAATGTAGGAAGCCTGTGAACAGGGATGAACTATGTGAAGAATGATGCCCAAACATTTTCTTACATATTTTGAGTTGGTTATGCACTGGTCTTTATCAATAAAAAGGACAAGGCTATTAAACAACTCTGGATCTGCAAAGTTTTAAATCTGTGGAAGCAATCTGAGGACCATGGACTCTTTATCCCATCAGTAAATTAATTGTCACCTAGGAATCCTTCAGCTATGGCAACAAAAAACTAATAAACCATGATGCACTTCTATTTAAGCCAAGATATTTCAGCCAGGTTGTATTTGGTTTAGTACTGTAGCTTCACAATATCTTTATTTATTCCATTGTGCATCAAACTTGACAACATCTTCTTTACTGGATGACAGTCTGAAGTTCTTTATTAGGGGAGGGCAGTGTTTCTTTACAAGACTAAACAAACGGAAACAAGAAACAGGTCATTTCAATTAACTGAATGCATTTTTATTGTACCTACCACCACCACGGCTACTACTACTACTGATATTTATATACTGCTCTTCAACAAAATTCTCAAAGCAGTTTACATAGGGGGGGAAATACATTAAAAAGATGGCTCTCTGTCCCTAAAAGGCTCACAATCTAAAAAGAAACATAAGGCAGGCACCAGCAACAGCCATGGGAGGGATGCTGTGCTTGGGCTGGATTGGGCCACTTACTCTCCCCGGCTAAATCTTAGAGAATCAACACTTTAAAAGGTGCCTCTTTGCTCAGTTAGCAGGGGTTAGGGTTACATTATGGTACCTAATGTAAACACCAATGGAAAAGCTTCTGCAGTGGAATAGCTTAACCATTCACAGTGAGGCTCTTCTCACGATTAGTGAGAAACCTGAGGAGGGTTTGCACGGAGAGCGGGATTAGCCTGCTCTCCCTGCACACAAGCAGGCAGTTTGCTCTGGGCGACCAGGAGGCTGAATGCCCCTGAGAGGGGTAGGAGTAGCCCACACTCTAGTTAATTATTGTTACGCTTGTTTCATATCCTTTTCAGATAGTTAATAAAGTGTGGCCCTATTTATCCCATACATCTGTGTCCTGTCTTCATTTGTGCGGTCTGGGGGCAATAGGTCTCAGTCCTCTACTATAGTGTGGGAAGAAAAATAATCTCATCCATTCTTTGCAAGGCACCTTAGGAATATAGGAAGCTTCCCTATACTGAGTCTGACCATTGGTCCATCAAGCTCTGTATTGTCTACACTGATGGGCAGTAGCCCTCCAAGGTTTCAGATAAGAGTTTTTTCCAGCCTTATCTGGAGAAACCAGGGAATGAACATGGGAACTTGTGCATGCAAACTAGATGCTCTACCAGTGAGCTACAGGCCCATCCCCTACGGGGAATATCTTACAGCACTGGTAGTAGTCTCCCATCTAAATGCAAACCAAGAATGATCCTGCTTAGCAAAAAGGACTATTAATGATTGCCACCACAAGATCCACTTTCCTCCTCAGACCAGCTCTCTTCTAGGGATGTGAGAAATGTTTTGGGTACAGAACGATCTGTATCCGAATCTGCCTGTTTCAGGTGATTTATGCACAAAACAAACCGGCCCTCTGAAATTCCCGGACGATTTGGCTCCAAAACAAATAGCCCAAATTTCAGAGCCAGGTGTTTTGTTGTTTTGGACTTCCATTTTGTGGTGATCTCCATGTAGTCTCCATTTTATGTTTGACGTCTATTTGAATTTTCCGCCCTTCCAGCCTTCTGATCGGTGACCTAAAGCATGGGCTGATCTGCTGATGATTCCCTCCTGGTTCCAGATTGTCTCTTTTGGCTCTTGCCACTACTGACTGACCCCACATTGGCCAGAGGAAGGGTCAAAGAAGGGGCAAGTGTGGGAGGAATTCAAGGAGGGATTTTCAATGAGATTTAAAGAGGCAGCAGCCAGCGCCTTTCTGCCTTGTGGGAGAAGAGAGAGCAAGAGAGCTTTGCTTTGCCTTGCCTTGCCTATTGCCTTCTGCCTTCTGCTATTGCCTATTGCCTTCTGCTAGCCTGAGCCCAGCCTACCTTGCCACCCAGCCTGACTGCCCCTGCTGGTTGCTGCATGACAGCCTGGGAATGGATTATCTGCTACATTGCTTTTTTGTTCCTGAGAAGAAGATAATTCTTATTATTTTTTTACCCCTTTCCTGCTGCTGAGAGAATCACTGCCTGCCTGTACCTGCTGTGTCTGTGCCAGCCACCATCCCCAGCCTCTCCGGCCACTGGCCACCTGGCCAGCAACCCCCTTTCCCCACAGATTCTCCAGACTTTTGCCCCAGCCCCCCACGCCGCCCCAATCTGAAGACTGAAGGAGGAGAAGAATGAAAAATAAAGAGTAGACTCAGAGACCAGACCACAGAAGTGGACAACTGGACACATAACGTGGGTGACGCCCTAGACTGAGTGAGTGTACCCACATTTACACACACACACACATCTCTGGAATTGTGTATTCTTAGGTTGGGGGGGTTGGAGGGAGGTTTTGGGTTACAATTGAATTTAAAAAGTTTTGTGTTGCTTAGTTTAGAAAAAGTTTAAACAGGAGTTCTGTGGGGGAGGGATCCCTGTTAGCTAGTGCTAGTAGGTGGTTAGAAAGGTAGCATAGCCTCATGGTTTTAAAAAACAATTCTGTCTTTTTCCCCATTCCAAACTTTTTTTTTCATCATTAAAAAACAGAAGCATGTCCTCCAGCCCTCGGTGCCCATGATAATATATCAGTATTAATATTCTCTGCCCAGCACCCTACAGGCTCCAAGTGGACAGGAAGGCACAGACTCTAGCCTCCTCCCTGCACCCATTCACCCCCCACCCCCAACTGCAGCATTCTGAGGCCATGGCAAAAATCAACCCTAAACCCACTAACCCTTTCACAGAGCACACATGCACAGGTGTACTATGCTTCCCCACTACATAATCTCAAGTCTAGCAGTATATATATTATGCAATTCAAATGCCTTGGATGGTTTGTTGTTGTGCCTGTATTTTGGGGACCTCGTGGATGGGCACAGGACAGGTTCTCTCTCTCTCTCTCTCTCTCTCCTTCTTTGCAATCAAGATTGGGTCATATTGTGACTTCTTCATCATCATCATTTTTATTGCTTGCATCTACAATAGGTTGTGCTGGTGCCACAGGCTGCAATCTGTTGCAGAAATGTCAAAAAATGCACCAAAAATTGTGTGCCATTGTTGTCATCATCACTCTTCTACTTGTGTAGGTGGGAGGAGGGCCAAACATCATTATCCCACTGGCTGAATGTTGTTTTGCACCCTTCCTTACTTAACCCGCTTTTATGGCCGGGTGCCACAGATGTAGCTGTATCTGTTGCTTGTGGATGAAAAATGCTTGTGGGATTCCTCCCACAAGCAGGGCACATTTGATGCTGTTGTTGGCCCTAGTCTGCTGCCCTAGTCTGCTGCATCTGTGATATCACACTTACTTGCTTGCTTGTTGATGGCTGCTGCTTATACCCTATATTGGGAGGGGGCATGTGGGACAGTGCATTTCATTGTTTTTGTTTCACACCGTTGTGTGTAGATCAATTGCATTTCTGTTGGGGAGGGATGGTGGGAAACAAAGGATGTGGTGAGTGACACAGTGGATGTGCATGACCTTTGGAAACCTTGTCCTTTGAAAAGCTCTGCTGTTGTTGATGTGGGCTGCATCCACCACATGGGACAATGGGGACAGTCATTGCCCATTTCTGCCTGTGGGTGCCTCCTAGGAGTGCCACAGTGGGTCCCAATTGGACGATCCAGGTTTCAGAGTGATTGGGCAAAGGGTTGATATTTAAAGGATTTGTGAAGTTTGCGCATTTTTGAGTTGTCCGGGCAGTAGTGCCCCAGTGGGTGACTGCTGCCGTCCAGATTCCAAAGGAATTGGTGACAGGAGTGATTTTTATGTGCACTACACCACCACTCACTCTGGGCCACCCCGGTGTCCCCCAAGTGGAGTTATGGGGCTGCTGAAATCCCCTTTATTAAAGGGGCTCAGACTTCACAAATTCTTTAAAAGTCACTCTTTCACCAATTCCTTTGGAATCTGGATGGTAGCAGGCAGCCATTGGGGCACTACCACCTGACCCCTTCTTCTTCCCCCAAAAGCCCCCTTCTGCTCCAAATCTGCCCCAAAGACATGCCAACTTCAAAACTCCTTTTTAAAACAGTCCCTTGTCCAATCCCTTTGAAATCTGGGTGGTAGCTTCCTTGCACCAATTGGGCACTACCACCCACCACAACCCACTCTGGGACACCCTGTTGCCACCTTCCCGGGAAGTTATAACTAAGGCTGCTGAAATCCCCATTATTCCCTATGGAAAAGCTTAAAGATGCATAAACTTCAAAAATCTTTAAATGGTAACTTCCACCCATTGGGCACTACCCCCCCCCCTTTGGCCTCCAAACCCTTTTTTCTGAATTGATTTAGATTCGGAAAATTCGGGTACAAATCATATATGGGGTGATTCAGGGTGGGGGTCAGATTCAAACCCAAAACAAATTGGCGGTGTTTTGATTCAGGTACAAATCAAAATGAAAAAATCAATTTATGCACATCCCTACTCTCTTCCTTTTTCCATCCTTCTCTTATTTTCCTATTCTTCCTTCCCTCTTGCCCCTTTTTCTTAAGTTACCTGTCCATTCTCTCTTTCCCTTCCCTCTGCTATGTTTTTCTTTTTCAACTAGAAAAAGTTTGGAAGGGGCTCCTCCCAGATTCAGAATGTGCGGGCTGCTCTGACCTCTTGTGTAGCTCGGCAGAAAGCTTAGAATAAACCTTTTTGAAAGTTAGCATGAACCTATTTACATGTATGATCAGGACTTAAAATACATTTGCAATGTGATGTTTCTGATTCATATGTTATATGAAAATCTATGAACTGATTCTGTATCAAGCAATATATGAATGAGAACCGGTTTGGATAGTGGCTAAAAGAATGAGCTGTGAGTTGCAGCTCCAAATTTTGCCTCAACCATGTACTCATTAAGCTGCCCCAGGCAAGCCAGTGCTTCTCAACCTGCAGCATTCTTCCACAATATGGGGAAAATAATCCCGATTTCCTTACAGGGCTGTTGAATTACTGATATATTTGTGAAATACTTTTGATATCCAAACAATAATACATGCTAAATATTATTATCACTGACTCATTAAGGATCTTCAGGTTCTTAGCTGGAGAACATCTGGTGGGAACTAAGGAACTAGAGGAGATTAAGGTCATTTTAGTCTACCCTTTCTTGAAATACTAAACTGTGTGGTATGTAGGGGTGGGCATGAAATCAGTAGGCCTGATTCCATTCAAGTCTGAATCGGACTCGAATGGAACCAGGCATGTTTGGTTTTGTCCCTGCAAACAGACCACTCCAGTTCAGCTCAAATTTGAGCTGGTTCAGGGGTACTAATGCAAAAAACCCTTTTAAAAGCACTTACCACCTCTGGGGGGGTTTTTTCCTGCTGTGGAGGGTCTTCGGTGTTCCCCCTCCCCCTGCAAGCCTTCCCCTCGTCTCAAATCGGCCCAGTTTGGGTAGTTTTCTGGCTGTTTTCGTCTGCTTGGGGGCCATTCTGGGCCTCTTCACACTGACTATGGCCATTTTAGAGGCCACTGTGCATGCACACTGGCCATCTACATGACCAGGGTCAACTAGATGGCCTGTGCACATGCATAGTGGCCTCCAAAATGGCTGCTGCCAGTGCAAAAAGTCCCAGAACAGGCTGGAAATGGGCAGAAACTGCCCAAACCAGACCGATTGGAGACCAGGGGAGACCACTCTGCAGAGATCACCCTGCAGAGACCACCCTGCAGCCATGACAGCACCCCCCAGAGGCGGCGAGTTCTTTAAATAATTCCATTAGAACCCCCCGTCCATCCTAGATAGATACATTGTCCATAAAGAGGATGGATGGGATCACATGTGGGGTATTGAGGTTAGTGGGTAAGCGAGGAGTTATTCTTCAGCTCAAAATGTGATGTGATCTGATGTGTTCAGTGCTCACCTATTCATTGAAGCAAGTATTACAAGTATCAAAACTTCTTTTCAGTCTGAGCCTGGAAAATGTCATTTGTATCTATATGGTATAAAGTAATTCCATACCACTAGGGATATGCGAACTGGCTCACCCTCAAGGTGGTTCGAAGCTTGGCCGACTTGAGGGCTCACCCCCAGCTCGCCCTTGAGCTGAACAAGCCAGGGGGAGTTCAAGCTGAACCAGGTCTCGTTTAGAGACTCATTCAGCTGCCTTTTATGGAGTCGTAACACTGGTCCATCTAGCTCAGTATTGCCTACACAGATTCTCAGCAGATTCTCCAGGATTACAGGCAGGAGTCTCTGTCAGCCCTATATTGGAGATGCCAGGGAGTGAACTTGAACCTTCCCAGAACAGCAGCATCCCCTAAGGGGAATGATCACACATCTAGTCTCCCATTCAAATGCAAACCAGGGTGGACCAAGCTTAGCAAAGGGAACAATTCCTGCTTGCTACCACAATATCAGTTTTTATCCTTTTACTCATCCCTGAGGAAAGGATCTGCTGTCTTTCTTATTTGCTCTTTGTGGTGCTACGTATTTCTTAGAAAGAAGGATGATGTTGGCTCTTGGGTAATATTGTTCTACTGCACTACTGCAATGACCCCATGAAATTACCTAAAGGCCACTGGTGCCCTTCTTCATGATAGGTTGCTTAAAGGGAAGGAAAGACAAGGGTTTGGGCTACTAATAGGGTATGTGTAATTGAATTATGTGGCTGAATTACTGTGCATGCACACTAATAGGATACATATATTTACATAATTGTAAACTGCCCAGAGACGCAAGTTTGGGGCAGTATAGAAATATTCTAAATAATTTTTAAATAAATAAATAAACATCTGTATGTATGTAATGTTGCTCTATGCTGATCAGAAACTGTAATAAAGATACTACTGCTGCTGCAAGGATTTGGGAGACTGGGGGTAGATGGGATGGAAGAAAGGGTTTGTGTGGCACCAATTTGAGTTAACTTTGTAAATCAGCCAGAGTATTTTCTGATGTGTGTGTGTGTTTAAAAAAAACCACATATGCTTATTTCTGAGGCAATCTCACACAAGCCAGGGCTAGCTTTTCCGTCTCTGGGAGACAGTGTGCTATGTCTAAGTATTACTCATTGGAGCAGTCCTACACCCGGGAATGGAAATGTGTAAATTAATTTCAGGAGAGACATAGCTTAGGAGTTTTGCTCACTTTATTTAGTACCCTCATTTCACTAAATCTTGCTGGTAGAAATACATTTAGTTCCCCCTTATTCTTGCTCATTTCCCACAACACCCTGGGACTCTGTCCTAAGCTTCTCATCTCATTTTGTTACTATTGCACTGTCTTGTTTTATCTGGGAGCTACCCAGTGTTGCTGCCATGACCATATTTCTTTCCTGTCTCCATCTTTGATAGCAGATTATGTTACTGCAGCTTCAGGGGTTCCAGCATTATGCGAATGGATTCTCAGAGGGGCTAGAGAGTTCTCAGTGGTTAGCCTATGCCTCCCTTGTGGAAGTGTCTATGTGCTGACAAGGAAAGAAGCCTGTGGCCAAGTTCTTTCTGCACTTTACTTGAAAATGGTAATTTAGAGTGATGTACTTGGTTTCAATTAACAGTGTGACTCAAATGCTACTTGGGCACATAGAGCTGCAATAGAAGTGCTTAATTAATCTTCTATTACAAGCACAGATGATTTAGTGAGGAAAAGAGCTAGCCCATATTCAACCAAGTATGATTTATGCAGCTCTTTGATGATCTAAGTGAGCAACCTGGTGTCACATATTGTGTTAGATTGCATCTAAATGGGTGATTGCTTCTCAGTAGCTATGTATTTATACTTCTAAACAGATCTATCTGTAAAAGTTGATTGCAATATTCTTAGGGGGGGATCATTAACTATATTCAGCTGTACATAAATGTGCCCTGCTTTCCCCTTTGTAATAGAAGGGCTTCACTTTTCTACTAAAGATGTTGAAATTCTGGTTCAGAATTAGGCAGACTTAGTAAAGAAGGAATTAGAGCGCTGTCAATAAGGCTATTCAGACAATCCCACTACAAGGCCATTCTCACAACCAGCCCTACCCAGGCAGGTCAGTGCTAGCTGGTCATGAGAACCATTGGGATCACTTTGGACAAGCAGCACCAGATGCTTTGGCTCCAAATTATCACCCTGTCCAGGTCAATGCAAGGCGACCAGTCAGACAGTGGACCTATTGTTTATGAGACCCTTCCAGTGCCCATTAATATTCTGGCTGCTGCTCAAGGTGTTAAAGCCACCCTCTTATGCTGGGAGTTGAATAGCATTGGCAGATGTACCTGGGCTCCTTTCAGGTTCTGCCATGACTATGATTTCTGTGGTGCAAGACACCCCACCGCAAATTGCCCCTGGACAAAGGGCTTCAGAGGAGGGCCCAGGAACCCCATCCAAGGGGGTAAGAAAGCAGACAGAGGTTCCAGGTTGAGCGATGCTGGAAAAGGGGCTCAGCCCAGTTAATTTAGCCACACTGGCACAACTGTTGTCTGATTACCTTTTGCCTGCTAGGGCTGAGTATTTACTTCCTAATTTTACGTATGGTTTTAGGATTAGGAACATAGCTAGGCTAACCCCTCACTATGGCAGGTACAGTGCGGATTGTAACTGCAGGGTAGGGTTGGTGTACACCTTCAGGAACATGTTTGGTGAAAGGGGAGTCCTGGTCAGTCCTTAGAGGATTTGTGGCTAAGGGAGCTCTGATCTGTACTCTGTCAGGGATCACATCTTTGAAAGGCTTTGTAGCTTTGGGGACAGGGGTGAGGCTGTGCACAGAGGCCTGATCTTAGATTGGCTAAGAAGGGCAGCCTCCACCACAAGGCAATGGGGCTGCCTGGAGGCAAGGTGTTTTCCCCATTGCATTTTAGGTGACGCTGGCACCATGGATGGTTCACCTCTATCACCACACTGTAGGGGGTGGAGAGCCTATCCCATTTCTTCTTTATCTGTTAAATAAAGTTGTGGCCCTTTATTACCATAATTTTGTGGGGGGGAGCCCACATGACCACATAAGTGGTCCAGCCCACATGACCACATAAGTGGTCATGTGGGCTGGGGTTGGGAGGGCTAAGGGGAAAGCAGGATATCTTCCCCCACACACACAATTCTTGCTGCTCCAGGAGCCACCCCGCCCACACAATCATGCTGATCCAGAGACTGGGGAAAGGATGCTGGGCCTCCAGATATCCCACAATGCACCATGTGAGGCATGCAGTGAATTGAGTTACCTCCCGGCTGTCAGGACACTCTTTCCCCCAGCCTCTAAGCACAAGCTGGCTACCAGCAACCCAAAAGGAGCTGCTAGCAGCCTGTTCTCCCACACAACCGAGTGGTAAGGTAGGAGGCGTGCACACGTCCTTCTACCTCACTTAAAAGGCTAGGTTTAAAACCCAGGCTACCTAGTGGAGGAGTGCAGGGATTGGGGCAATCCTGGCAGTTCTACAGTTCTATAAGTGGTCATATGAATGGCCTCACTGCCTAATCAGAGACATTAAGGATCCAAAACTAGTTAGCACTGCTGTTCTCCAGTGTGTCACAGAAAATGATTGTCAATTCTTATCAAGGATGAAAAGTATACCCATAATTTTCAGTTATTTCCCATTTGCCACTTCTAGATATTTCAAATGGGGCAAGAGCTAAATTTGGCATATCTGTGCCCGTCAGTTTTGACCAAAAAAATAAATAAATTCTTTTGTACTAAAAATGTAAATTTATTCCTAGAATTAAGAAAATATTTACTGATGTCCTAATGAAGCTCCAGCACTCCATTCTTCTAATGAAGTGCTGATGTTTCATATGCACTGCTGCTGCCTTCCAGATGAAGGCAGGGGGGCGAGGGTTGGTGTTGGGTTTTTTGTGTCCAAAAGCACTTCCTGTGACCCAGAAGTGGGCCATGTTGTGCAGCAGAGTGGCCATGTGTGATCTTAGCCTCCTTTTTATCACGTTTTTGTCCCAGCCCTGAAAGTACCCTAGAAAAGGGAGCTATCCAAAATGCATTGGCCATAATAAAGAAACTTGTAGGGCATCTGAGGGTTACCTCTTTTTTATTTCTTTGGTCTAACCTCCTTTTTTCTTCATGCTTAAAAAAAAAATAGGGTTTTCCCACATGAAAAAGCATTCAAAACAAATATTCACTTTATGTCAATGTGGTAAAATCACATTAGGGCAGTTCATATGATCAACATTAGGAAAGAACAGGGCTGCTCAACTTATCCCTCCAGCTGCTTTTGGACTGCAACTCCCATAACAATCTGGCAGAATGGCCCGTAGCCAGGAATTTTGGGGATTGTAGGCCAACATCTGCAGGAAGGCCAAAGTTGAGCAGCCCTGGGGTAGAACATGCCTCTTACTCTGATTCAGGAGCTCTGCACACTCCCAATTTTCAATTGTGTGTCAGTTTTAAAAGAGATTGGTGGTGGGGAGCTGGATTGTGAGCTAAGCTCCAGCTAGGTAGGATGGCTTTTCTCCTACCTCATTCCAAAGCTGGGTATAGAATCTGGGTTTGGCATGCTTGTCCTCCTCAGCTGGAACCTCGCTCATGATCAAGCACCCCACCTCTGACCTTGTTTTTAACTGATAAAGTAAAATTGTGCCATTGAGTCAGTGTTGACTCCTGGCAACCACAGAGCCCTGTGGTTGTCTTTGGTAGAATACAAGAAGGCTTTACCATTGCCTTCTCCCATGCAGTATGAGATGATGCCTTTCAGCATCTTCCTATATTGCTGCTGCCCGATATAGGTGTTTCCCATAGTCTGGGAAACATACCAGCAGGGATTGAAACTGGCAACCTCTTGCTCACTAGGGAAGTTATTTCCCCGCTGTGCCATCAAAAATCAAGAGCTCATGGAGTTCCTAAATTAGGGTACAAGCCTTCTCCTACCCTATTACTGATTGTGTGAACTTCTCATTGGTGTCCTTACCAGGTAAAAAAAGCCATGTGAGAACTGAGCTAAGAATGTGCTTAGAATAGAAATTTCAATTAAACTAGACAGTTCTGACAGGAATTTCTATCAGCGAGTGGCTAGACATCATAAGGGGTAAGAGATACTTGCAAACCAATGCATTGCATGCCAAAAGGTGGTTGGCATATTTCTGAATGAGAGAAATATCATCTCTATAATTTGCAGCAACTTGTTAAGTAACACACTTGGTTAGATATATTATACCTTCTGATCTCCTCTTAACCAATGTTCAGAGAAGATACTTGATTCTTTTACAGCCTAATCTTCACAGTAAGAGGATCCTCACAGTAAGAGTAAGAAAATTATCTTGTTCATATAGAAAAAGAGGAAGAAGATCGGCCTGCTCATACAGGGGAAAAAAAGGTGCCGTACAGTGATAATAAATGTATCATTGATTAGATCCTCAACTCAAGCTATACACTTCACTTATTTTTACTCTCACACAAATGCTAATATTCTAACACCAAACCCAGCAATACTTGAGCAAATGCTTAAAGTAAATCATGCAAATATTTTTAACTGAGCTGAGTAATACCATAAAACTTAATCTCCTAGAAACTATGAACTTTCCATTCTTCCAAGACATGTTAACAACTCAATTACTTGGCTGGAGTGGAGTGGTCATGGGTGCAGTCTAGTGAACTGCTGAGGGTACTGGAGAGAATGCATAGGACTCAGTGCTTCCTGACGGTTACTTCCATCAGCAATGTTAGATGGAAGTAAGAGGAAATGGGCAATACCCTATGTTAGATACAAGGTGTTGCTGCGACTGCTGTGAAGTTTACCTGTTAATGCACTGAAGTTACCTGTATTGCTTTTGCTAGTCCATTTTGACTAGTGGCAATCAGTGTAGGAATCAGCACAGACCTGACTGTTAGTTGCAGTTATCAGGTGAATGGATTCTGAGGGAGAAGTGATTGTATAGGAGACAGGAGCTGGATCAGACAGTGCCATCTTACTCAGCTTTTATGCCCGGCATTTGACGAAAGTAGGAGGAAAAGCTGTCCTACTCAGGTCCTGTCTCCCACGCAATTACCTTTCTCTCTTCCTACAAGACCAGAGGAGAGTTGGTCTTGTGGTAGCACACATGACTTGTCCCCTTTGCTAAGCAGGGTCTGCCCTGGTTGCATTTGAATGGGAAACCACATGTGAGCACTGTAAGATATTCCCCTCAGGGGGTGGAGCTGCTTTGGGAAGAGCAGAAGATTTCAAGTTCCCTCTTTGGCTTATCCAAGAAGGGCTGAGAGAGATTCCTGCCTGTAACCCTGGAGAAGCCACTGCCAGTCTGTGTAGACACTAGTGAGCTAGATAGACAAATGGTCCGACGCAGTATATGGCAGCTTCCTTTGTTCCTATGTACCTAGTTGTTTGGTCTCGCACAACCAAAAATTGGGATTATGCACAGCTTCCAAACACTTGTCCTACCCAGTTTTTGGTTGTATGAGCAGAACAGCCTCTCTATGTACTTGTCACTTGCCACAAGCTCAGGTGGCAAGTGCCTTTAGAATCTCTGATGCTACTTAGAGCATCAGTCTATTGGTGCTGATGGATCACCAGTAGGAACTGGTACCTTGCTGGTACCTTGGCTTCCCACAATGGATACATCTAGATAAGCCAGAGACTAGCCATTATAGTCAATGTAATTATAGAATGAAGAATACTTGTAAAAGTGGTGAATCCAGTTATATTTTAATCATTCAGCATTCCTCAACATGTTATTCTGGAGACCACACAACCTTATACAATATGTATGGATATCCATGGATCAGATAAATAAGAAACATATACTGGTTTCTTCTCACCTAGCAATAGATGTGCAACATTGAAGAAAGTAACTACAGGATTTGGAGAACCCATGTGAGCAGTGTTTTATGCATTACATGCAACATAGAAGTGGAGCTTGACCAAAGCAGGTACAGTACTTTTTTTTAGCAACAATGCAACAGTATTACAGTGCAAGTAGCATGCAAGTTGGGTCTGAAATAGTTAGGTTATTCTGTTTTGACAAGGATATTATTCTCCAGTCTCTACATAGGCATCAGTGGAATGCTACAGGTGTCAGGTTTTTTTCCCTTGTGCTGTAAATTTGACCTTGTATGATGTTTCTGAGTTAGCTAAATACTACATGGGGATTTGACAAATGGTGGTGTATAGCCACAGTGTCTCCAGTCAAGCTGTTGGTATGCTGGGTAAGGGCCCACCCGGGGACAGAGATTCGAAGCCTGACTAGAAAAAACACCTTCCAATCGATTTGTCTGTCTGGTCAAGACCTATTTAGAAACTTGGTGTTTGCAAATCACTGAAACAATAGGTTTTAATGGCTTCAGAGGAGCTATTAAGATTTTTCGAATCAAGGGAAGTGTTGCTGTTAACACCAAACACTTGAGAGGTTTTGCAGGGAGCCTAGCAGAAGCTACTTTTCACACTGATTGACTCTCGCTAAACACACTGTCACAGCAGACATAATTAAGCTGGCTTGCCTGCTATCAGGCTTTCTACGGCTTGAAACGCCACAAGCGGCACATCGAGCCACAAGAGAAGGGTAATATATCAATGTATTTACACCATTTGACCATTTCTCAGTGTTTGTCGTGGTCTACTCTTTCCTTTTTCAGACATTTCTCTTTCTGAGTCTTGTAAGCGCTCTCCTAGAATAATTCACCACTTGTCCAGGATGCAAGAGAGGAGAAGGAAGAGGAAAAAGAAGAGGACAGCAGCTTTTTAGCAATTTCTGTTAATCCTAGGACAGGCAATTTTGTCAGCACTATCCAGAAAAAGAAAAACCCAACAATTTTTTTCCTCAGAATCCACTCTATTTTGGAAGCAGTTATCAAGGGGCCTAGAGAAGAATAAATTGCTTATCATTTACCCCTTTCACAAGTCGTCAAGTTCCTTTAATAATATCAGTGCAACATTGCACTAATGGCTTCACAGTTAGGGAGCACTGTATTACATAATAGCAGGTAAAATGCCTACAAACCCAAAAAGAAATATCAATAAGAATGACAACTCTCCCATGAACAGCCTCTTGAAATGAGGTTCTTTATGACAGAAACTGGGAAACCGTTTTTACCACATTTGGATCAAAATTTGGTAAGACTAGTCTAGAAGAACAGACAAAATTGCTTCATGGACAAAATGCAGGATTTAAAGTCTGAATCCAACAAGAGAGCTGGCTAGATATAGGTGCGTTCTATATTTCTGATAGTGTTAAAAGAAGTTTTTCTGGGGAAAACTTCTGGGGAAGTTTTCTGGGCAGAGGAGCAAGTGTTCAGTGAGGGCTGCTTTATACAAGATGAGTTTTCTAAATGGATATAATTTTCATGGAGAACATTTATTTGAAACTGTCAAATTTGGACAACTGCATGTTCTCACAGTAAGAAAAATGGGAAGCCTGAGCCTATGTTTCCAGTCTGCCTATAATCATGATACCACAGCTATTCTCATGAAAAACTGTTAAACTTTAGGGATGTGGAAATCTATTTGCACTCAAATTGATTCAACTCAGATCTGGCTGATTCAAGTGTTTTGCTTTCGAATCAAATCACCCCTAAAAGGGATGATTAGATTCAAAGATGACTCGAATCAGCCAGATTTGGATTGAATCTGTCTGAATTGATTCAAGTTGTACTGTATGGGGAAAGGGGGGAGGAAGGGGGAGGAGAGCCTCAGTTCATCCTAAAAAACAAAAGGAAAAGGAAAGGAAAAGGAAAGGAAAGGAAAGAAAGAGGCACTGGAGTGCCCCCAAAGTACCTTTATTGTGAAGAGACTGCAGCAGTGGGGGGAGGCAGCAACCCAACCCTCCATCCTTCTTTGACAAAGAAGAGGTGCAGAAGTGTTTTTGAACCACTGCTGGCAGGAGTGGTAACTGCAGAACTGGCAGTGGTGGAAAGGCTTGTTTGGCATGGACATTCAGAGGAGGGCCTCTAAAGAAGATCTTAAGGTCCGAGTTGGGACATATGGGGCAAGGCGCTCTCTCAGATAACCAGGTCCTAAGTCATTTAGGCCTTTAAAAGTTAAAACCTGCATTTTGAATTCAGCCTAGAAATAGATTGGGAGCTAGTGCAGCTGGCAAAACACTGGCATAATATGCTCAAAATGTCCAGTCCCAGTTAATAATCTTGCAGCCCTGTTTTCTACCAGCTGAAGTTTCTGGACCATTTCCACATACAATGCATTGCAATAATCCAAGTGAGAAGTTACCAGAGCATGAGGAGATTCTCACGATCCACTAAAAGTGGGCTAAGGGAGCCTAGCCAGCTTTTAGTGAATTGTGTGCTGCTACAAGAGCCGCGCGGCTCCCGGCAGCAAACTCCACAATTTCCCCCTCCCCTTAGCTGAGGTTAGTGGAGCGAGCGCTCCGCTAACTGCAGCGTTTGGATCATGTGTTGCTGTGGCGTGGCTCCATGCCACAGCAGCTCATGAGTAGACCCCTGACCGGGAGGCTAAAAAGCAGCCTTCCAGCTCGGGGGTCACCCCAGCATGCCCGGTGCACTTGCGCTCTCCCCAAAAACCCTCTGGAGGTGGGTCTCATTGATCATGAGATCCACCTCCATGAGTAACTGTGGCCAAGCTATCTCTGTCCAGGTATGGTCACAGTCGGTGTATCTGTCACAGCTGATAAAAGGCACTCTGAGCCACAGAGGCCACTTGAGCCTCTAGAGACAGTGCTGGATCAACTGCGAACCTGGTCCTTCATGGGGAGTGCTACCCCATCTAGAACAGGCTGAACATCATTCACCCAGGGAGAGGAACCACCGACCAACAGTACTTCTTTCTTGTCTGGATTGAGTCTCAGCTTATTCACCCTTATCCAGTCCATTGCTGCACTGGATCCAGGCACTAATTCAGGAAAGTCACTGCCTCACCTGCATCTGATAAAAAAGAGAGCTACAACTGAGTGTCATCCACATACTCATGACACCTCAGGCCAAATCTCTGGATGAACTCTCCCAGCAATTTCATGTAGATGTTATACAGCACAGAGGAAAGAATGGAACCCTGAAGAACCCAAGGGGTTGAGCAGTAATCCACCACCACCACCTTTTAAGAACAGGCCTCAAGGTAAGAGAAGAACCACCAAGCAGTGCCTCCCACACCCAACATGGCCAGCCTATCTAAAAGGACTCCATGGTCTATGGTATTGAAAGCCCCTGAAAGGTACAAGAGAATTAAGTGTTGTGCGCTCTCTCTCTCTCTCTCTCTCTCTCTCTCTCTCTCTCCAGGTCATCCCACAAGCAGAGGCATATCTAGGGAAAATAGAAAATAGCGCCTAGGGCAAGCACTGAAATTGTGCCCCCTGTCCAAACATCTGACACCCATCTTTCAGATAACTTTACCATAATATCAGCTGATAAATACGAGTCAAGCTTGTTAATCTTTTGATATTTCAAAAACTATTTAGCTGTGGACGTAGTCAGCCTCAAAAAATGCTGTAAAACTACAAATTTCAGTATGCCTGGGCTCATGAAATACCCAAATACTATGTGGAGACGTACTTGGAAAACTAAACAGAAGTGCCTGTCTAATTCTTTACTATGAATTGTAGCATCACTATTACATACGTTTTGAAAATAAATGGAGAATTTGGCTTTTCCCAGATACTCTGAAAATAATTAAAGAATATGCAGAGTAAACTGTGTCACTGTTTGGAATATATTCTAGTATTTCAGAAAGACAGTTAAAATGAGAGAAAGAGAACAAAACTCCCAGTGGCCTTAATACTAAGGATTTCACACTGATTCAAAGACAAACTCTGCATTAATAGCCATATTATTAAGACATCACATTTAACTCACTTACCACAAGAAGTAAAGTAAGAGCAAATGAATACAATCCTAGCTCATAAGTTTCAGCTCATTATTCACAAGCCCTGATTCTCTGTACATAGTGCCAAACTGAATATGTGTACAGTGACTTATATTATTTTTTAAAATTACCTGTTGCGCCTTTGGGGGGCTTCCTAAAGACTGGGGGGGGGAGCCTGCAAAGGTTCCCCCCCACAGGCCTCTTAATTCACCGTCACAGCCCTGGGCTGATTTTCGGGCCTGTTTGGGCCTGCAAATATTGGCATGATGGCCATTTTGGGGGCTGCCACACATGCTCAAATGGCCTCTGTGAGGCCTAGCAAGGCCTAGGGCCTCACAGAGGCCATTTGAGCATGCATGGTGACCATTTTGTCTACGGTGGCATTTTTTGTTTCATTTTTTAAAATGCTGCCCCCTTCAAGTGGCACCCGGGGCATGTGCCCTGCCTGCCCAATGCTAGATACGCCCCTGCCCACAAGGCAACAAAGCTGTTTCTGTTCCAAAGCCAGGACTGAAGCCTGATTGAAATGGATCTAGATAGTCTGTTTCCTCTAAGAGTGTCTGGAGCTGGTCAGCCACTACACGCTCAAGCACCTTGCCCAGGAAGGGAATATTGGCCACAGGCCTATAATTGTTTACATCTTCTGGGACCAGACTGGGTTTCTTTAGGAGTGTTTAAATAATAGCTTTCTTCAATGGAGCTAGGAGCACTCCCTCTTTCAATGAGGCATTTAGAACCTGCTGAACCTCACTCAATGTTCCCTGACTACAAGATTTAATTTAATTTAATTTAATCTACTTAGATTTAAGGGCAAGAGTCAAGCATGCACATGGTCAGCTGAACTCAACTAAACACCTTGTCCATATCCTCAGGAACCAATAATTGAAACTCTTCCAGCAAAACTAGACCAGGTATTACCCTGGATACATCTTCCAATGGCCCTGCATTAGGCATAGAGACCAACTCATGGCAAATGCGAATGACTTTATCCTCAAAGTGTTGTTCAAGTATGTCACAGTGTGCTACCGAAGGTTATATTGCATCTTGCCTGGTGCCAGATTTCAAAAGGCCCCGCACCACCCAGAAAAGCCCCACTGGATGACATTGAAAGGATGCAATGGTAGATGACACCCCCCCACCGCCGCCATTTCTTCTGTTCCATCACTTTCACCAAATAGGCTTGATAATGAACTCTAAGCTGTGTTCGCTCAGACTCACCCCATTTTCCACTTACATTCCAGCTGTCTCCCTGCTTGCTTCACCACCCTCAGCTTAAGTGTATACCAAGGCACTGCACGGGCTCTGCTTTGCAGGAGAGGGCACTTGGGAGTGATCGTGTCAACTGTCCAAACCATATCTCCTTTCCAGAGATCAACTAGATCTTCAACAGGAGCACCTGCCATACCAGCCAGAAAATCCCCCAGAGCCCTCAGGAATCCATCAGAGTCCATCAGTCTCTGGGGCAGACCATTTTTATTGGTCCCTTGCAATTGCGGAGAGGCTTTAGTCCTGAATGTCCAAATTCAGATGTGGGAAGGGGAGTTCGTTGGACCCATGGTTCTGTATTACATGTGAATGTGGCCATTATTTGTCTCTGCTAATTGTGATCTTAGAACTCAGAGAAATCTGAAAAACAATATTCATTCATTCATTTAAAATAATTATACCCCACCCCTTCAGTACACGACTGCTCAGGGCGAATCACAACAATAATAACAATAACATTCAATAATATTAAATATTACATGCTTAATATCTTCTCAGATGGAAATTGTATTTTCCTTGTGAATACAGCACCATAGAAACAAATATAATTTCCTATAGTATAATGTATAACTACAACTGTCAAGGACAATTAAAAGGAGATGTCATTTAAGATCCCAACTCCTTGTAAAGTTTTTTTTTTAACATTAAGCCAGGAAGTTCCTCTCTCCCGATCTCTCTCTCTCTCTCTCTCTCTCTCTCTCTCTCTCTCTCTCTCTCTCTCTCTCTCTCTCACACACACACACACACACACACACACACACACACACACTCCATTTCAACAATCTCAAGTTCATTTTGCCGCCGCAGGTTCCCCCACCACTTTTATTTTTAGCCATACACTAAAACTGCACAAACTCCCAGCAGAACCTCTGAAAACTGTTGAAGAAACTTTGAAATAATGTTCAGATTAAAGTAAATGGTAGAGCTCTAAAAATAAATCTGTTGGAGAACAGAAAAACTGGTTTAAAATGTTATCTTTCCCAAGTGAATAATTTTGAAAAAGATTTACAACTATTTAAAGGGCATGGTTACACTGCAGCTCAATATTTTGTTCCACTTGTGTAGGACAGAAAGCCCCTTTCCTGACTGAGGATACTAGGCCTCTAAAATTTCTTGATAGGGGAAAAGAAATCAACAGGTTCAGGCAAGTTATTTTCCTTTTTTTTTTTTTTTGGTATTTCTAGGTTCTTCTGAAATGTGGGGGGGAGACTTTTCTGTTTTATTTCTACATAACCTTTCTATTATAGTATTCCCATTGCTAGTAAATGCTGACTGAGGTGGTTTCTTTTTACCTAGAGCTTTTGATTGATTGATTAAGTGCCGTCAAGTCGGTGTTGACTCTTAGCGACCACATAGATAGATTCTCTCCAGGCCAGGCACCTCGAGCTACCGTGAGGAAAAGCAGCACTGGTTGAAATTCTCCCTATCATGCATTTGTAAAGAGAGAGATTAAACTGTCATAAAAGGACTTTACCACTACCACCCGTAGTGAGCATACCATATTTTGGACAGAGATGGTTTAACACTCACATGCTCATCCCAGATATTAACTGAGATGTTTAGAGCATTCAAGTCTGATGGGAATGCCCAATAGCTGAATATTTCAGGGAAATGCTGTTAAAAAGACATTACATCACTCTAGAGCTCCATAGTTCAATTCCACATTATCAAAAATTATAGCCCAGTAGGGATGTGCATGGAACTGGCTGGCCTGGTTCAGTTCGAATTCGGAGCGGACTTGAACCTGACCAGACCAATTCGGTCCAGCACCCCTTTGAACCCCCCCCCCCCAGTTCGGATAACTCCCAGGAGATACCAAGAAATTAACCATGCCAGGCCTCGCAGGGCCATTTGTTCATGCGTGGTGGCGGACAAAATGGCTGCTGTGCCAGCATACGGAGGCCCTAACTGGCTGAATAAAGCAGCCGAATGGGCCACGGCGGTGATGACCGAGGCCAGTGGGGGGAGGGGGAACCTTCGTGGACCCCCCATGGCCTAGAGGAAGCCTCCCGAAGGGGCTACAGGTAAAATATAAATAAATTATTATTTTTTAAAAAAATCGTGAACCTCCCAAACCGATGGGGGGATCCATCTGAGGTCAGACCAAACAGTGTAGGCTTCAGTTTGACCCCTACGGTTGAACCAAACCAAACTGAACTCGAACAGGTTCAGGGTCGAACCTGTTTGCACATCCCTATAGCCCAGTTAACAGTGATAAGGACCATTTCTTTAATATACTGCTTGCGGCAAAAAGAGTTGGGTCAGGAAATAGAAACATACCAATCGTACAGGGACTGAATTAATAAAACAAGCACAGGAAACATAATATATGGAAACTTGTTGTTATATGAACACTTGCCTTCCAAATCCTGGAAAACAAATGTCAAAAAGGTTCAGACAAGTTTCTTTCCCATTTTTTGTATTTCTAGGTTCTCCTGACGAGGAGGGGAAAACCCCGTTTCTGTTTTATTTTTACAGAACTTTTCTATGATATTATCGCCATTGCTAATAAATGTGGATGAACTGCTTTGTATGCATGTCATTTGAATAGCTGTCTATAAACCTATCGTCCACGTTGAACTTGAGTCCTTGTAAAAACCAAGTCTACCCCTTCCAAGCATTCCCCTCTCCTCAGCTCCACTCTGCATGCAGTGATGTGATGCTGCAAGTTACAAAGGGCTGGAAAGGCAACATGTCCTCTCCTTGCCTATTCTCTGGATCTGTGCCCCTTCCCCAAAGTAAGGAAGCAGAGAAGGCAGGAAATAGCCAGGAAGGCCAATGATGTGATACAGCATGAAGCAGCATTTAGGAGAGGAAAACTCACTTGCAGGAGTGAACATGAATTGCCCCATTTGCTAAGCAGCATCAACCCTGGTCTGCATTTGGATGGGTGACTACATGTGAGCACTGTCTGCTTTAACATATTCCCCTTAGGGGATGGGGCCATAGGTCAGCGGTGAAGCATCTGCTTACATGCAGAAGGCCCCAGGTTAATTTCCTGATTTCTCCTGGGAGTTATTCACACATGGCTTCGTGCTGTGGGGTAAATGTTGAGCAAAGCCACTTTGAATTACACTCAAGGCATCTGAGGGAAGCAGCTCCTCCCATCTACTCTTGGGTTTTCTTTTGGAAACAGGTTCGCATTGCATGCCTCCATATTTTCCTTCTAGCCAATGGGGAGAGCGAGCGAGCGAGCAAGTGCTCCTTGGGTAGGAACACAATGATTCTATGTCAGTTCCTCTGCCTATTTGCCTCTGCATTTTCAGAAAAACTCTCCTGAAACCAGCTTTTTATAAACCTGGAAATACATCAAGATAAGCTAGAATTCAGAAGACAAAGCCCGATTTGTGTGTGGAGTGCTTCCAAGGATCTAGAATGGACTTTGGGGTAGGTTTGGCTGGTGTCTAAACACACACTCTCTCTTCCGGAAGAGATTTGTGGTGACAACCCTGTCTATAAATGCTCCAGGTAGGGCTGGGATAGACTCCTGCCTGAAATCTTGGACAGCCACTGCTAATTAGAGTACACAATGCTGAGCTAGATGGACCAGTGGTCTGACTTGGAGGAAGGTAGCTGCCTGTTCCTATGGCATTGGTTTATTCAGAGAGGGAGTCATATTTGTATGCCCTCCTCCCATTCTTAATAGTCACTATATCTCTATTTTGAATGTAACCATGCATCCCTTTAATGACTGCCAAGTTAGAGGTGAAGCTTATTAAAATGGCAGGAGTTTTCGGCATGCCTAAGAGGCTGACACTATGGGTCAGCTTCAAATGGATGGAAAGAAAAAGAGACAGGCAGATCTATGGTCCTTTCCACAGCAGTCTGATGGTTCTCACTGATCTTGTCCAAAGGGACCTTTTATAGGGAAGCTACATTCAAATGTGTCTCCAGGTATACATTTGCTTCTTATTAGCCATATTGGTAGAAAACAGAAATTTTAAAGGAGGATTTTGATGAAAGTTAGCGCTTGCTAATCAAATGGTTCAAAATGAATAGCACATAAGGACACACAAAGCACAGAACTATGCAGCGGTTAACTCTGCAGGTTATAGAATCACTTAATTTCTTCTGACATTTTAAAGAAATTGCAAAGCAGAGAATATATTGAATTATGCTACTATTAGGAGACAGGAAGTCTCCAAGCAAAAGGCTGCTCAGTAGAATATCGGAGCAAAGGCCAGCATGGATCCTTTAATTGTATTGTTGAATGCTGTGTAATGCAGATTCCATAACAGTACACACATTTCAAAGGCAGAATGAGACCACAATTCGACAAACTACATGCTTCGCGAACATGCTAAATTGGACAAATTCCTTTAAAAAGAGTCAGCCACTGGTCTAATTCCAGAGCCTAATTTAAGAGTTATGAATGCTTTCTCCAGCCATGTTAAGACAGAATAAAGATTGGGAAATGGTGGATTCGTTATTTTAGGGACCACATGCGTAGCTAGTTCTTGCAGCACCCAAAGCAAAGGGACTTCAGTATATGCTGATCCACTGCTTACTCACACTGCTGAAAAGGACTGTTGTAGGAAAAGTGTTAATCTGCTACCCATCTTTCCATCCTATGGATATTTTTCTTCTTTCTTGTCATTTATAAACTGCTTTTCACAGCTGACATATAGATTAATGCTGTACTAATGACCAAGATTCAAGGAGGTCACATAGCTGAGCACATGTTCAAAATATCTCAGTCTCTTGTGCTCCCTTTCTGCTTGTGCAACAAGAAGCTTGGCATTATTCCCTGCAAGACATATGGACTGAAAAAGAGGTTTCAAAGCAGGAGGCATGCCACAGATTGTGCAAACGCACCTTTGTATCATGCAACACTAATTTGGAAAGCAAGCTTCCTACTCAGTGGAACTACCTTGCACTACATCTTGACACTCGTGTAATGTTTACACTAGGGCAACAGTAGTCTGGATGTCAGCCCATAGATTAACTGGGGGTGGTTTGGGAGGTGGAAAGAGTTCTTACCCCATGCTGAACAGACAAGCAGATCCTCCATTGGGCTCTGCAAGCCCAGAATACACACAAACACTGCAGCAGTGAGCTTGGCTCACGGAAGTCCGCTGAGAATCAGGAGAACCTTTCCACAATGCGCCATGCTGTCAGGAGAAGGGAGAACCTCATGACATCAGCAGCCACATTCTGATTGGCCATGGGAGGCAGGAGATGGGTCCAGCGCTATTGAAGCCATTCCAAGGAGGAGCATAGAGTGTGCTGTGCAGAATGGCACACAGATGGCAACTCCTGTACCCACAGCTCTATATTACCAACATGGTCTCTGGCTGCCAGGAGCTGCTGGAATAGGGAGGGAAGGTCCAACAAATGATCAGCAGTCCAAGGTGGGGGGCTTCTATTTCTCCCCAGTCTGTATTAAAAGCAGGGTTTAGGAACAGGATTACCCTGCTGTCAAAAGTCTGGGCTTAAAGGATTCCAGTGATTACTCACGATCAGGAATCCTTAGATATATTGCCTCTTAGCCTTCGTTTCATGATTGTGTGAACAGCCTTCATGTCTTTATAGCAGTATATAGTTACTTTTTTCAAATACATAATCAATAAAAATACACTATCAAGTGGGTTGGGTGGTAGGGCATGATGGGTGCTACCTACGACCAAAACCACAAAAGAAATGGGCAAGCAAGCAATTTTTAACACATTTTTAACCTTTCCCCATGGTAAATTTTTCCTCTTATGGGGTTTTTGGAGAAAGGTTACAAATTTGTTTAAAATGATCTGCTTGCCCATTTCTTTTGTGAGTTGGGTGGTAGGTAGCACCCGTCTATGGCCTTTATTTAAGAAGCCTACCCCAGAGCCTTCACTGATGGATAATTATAGGTCAGTCTCCAACATCCCTTGGGTGGGAGAGGTAATTAAGAGAGTGGTGGCTGATCAACTCCAAGCAGTTTTGGAAGATACTTATTGAGGCTATTCTGACGATCAGCCAAAATTGGGCTAGGGGAGCCTAGCCCGATTTTGGCTGTGTGAGTCACCGGGCTTGCAGGCGAGTCTGGTGGCTCCCAGGCAGTTAACCCACCTAAGTACCCCTCCCATTAAAGCGGGTTTGAGGAGCGACCACTCCGCAAACCCGGTTTTCAAAATTGTGAGTAGCCGCGGTGTGGCTCCGCACCATGGCTGCTCACGAGTAGACCCCCAGGAGGGGAGGCGAAAAGCTGCCTCCCGGCTCTGGGGGTCTCTCCAGAATGCCCTCCGTGCTCATGCCTGCATGCTGGAGCTTCTGGGGGCCAATTGGCCCCCGCTCCCCCCAGCACCCGCTGGCTCCGTTATGGAGCCGGCAGTTGTGTGGCAGGCTGGTTCGGCCGCCCAGAACAGACTGTCTGCTCGTGTGCAGGGAGAGCAGTCTAAGCCCACACTCCCCGCTCACCCTTAGAAACCAGGTCTCACTGATCGTGACACCCGGCTCATTATCTAGATCCATTTCAAACTGGCTTTAGAATAGGCCATGGTGTGGAGACAGCCTTGGTTGGCCTAATGGGTGATCTCTACCAAGGGACAGAGGGAGTGTGACTCTGTTGGTTCTTTTGGACCTTTCTATGGCTTTCGATACTATTGACCATGATATCCTTCTGGATTGTCTGGGGGATTTGGTAATAGATGGTACTTCTTTGCAGTGGTTCTATTCCTATGTCTCGTAGATTCCAGTTGGTGTCACACGGAGATGGAACAAGAGCTCTTGTATAGTGTCCCTTGGGACTCCATCTTATCTCTGATGCTTTTTAGCATCTTCATGAAACAGTTGATTGAGATCATCAGGAGATTTGCAGCAGCGTGTTATCAATATGCTGATGACACCTAAATCTATTTCTCCATGACATCATCATCGGGAAATGGTATAAGCCCTCCTAAATGCCTGCCTAAGGCAGTAATGGACTGGATAAGGGATAATAAATTGAAGCTGAATCCATGCAAGATGGAGGTACTCATGAGAAGGGTTCACGCTTTGAGGGACACAATAGATCTTCCTGTTCTGGATGGGGTTGCACTTCCCACAAAGGAACAGGTAAGTAGTTTGGGAGTGCTTCTGCACCCTCACTATGTCCTAGAGCTCTTTCTATCAACTTCAGTTGATACGACAGCTGCATCCATTTCTTGAAGATAATGATCTTAGAACTGTGGTGCACTCTCTGGTAACTTCTAGACTTGACTAGTGCAATGCATTCTATGTGGGGCAGCCTTTGCTTGTTCAGAAATTTCAATTGGTCCAAAATGCAGTGGTTTGGGGGTTGGCTTTTTTTTTTTTTTTTTTTTGAGAGAGAGAGAGAGAGAGAGAGAGACCATCTTATTCCCATTTTAAAACAAATGTATTGGCTACCAATAGGTATCCAGGCAAAATACAAAATGCTGGTAATTACCTTTAAAACTCTAAATGGCTTAGGACTGGGTTACCTGTGAGAGCACCTTCTTCTGCATGATCCCCACTACATGTTAAGATAATCGAGCAAGGTCCATCTCCATATACTGCCAGCTCATCTGGAGGTGACTTGAGATCAGGCCTTCTCTGTAGTTGCTCCTAGGCACTCCCTATAGACATTTGTGGTTTAACATCTTGACCAGCCTTCAAAACAGCCCTTAAGACCTGTTTTTTTTTGGGGGGGGGGGTTTGCTTGGCCTTTGGTAATCTTTGAATGTTTAAAATTGATTAAAATTGTTGTTTTAACTATTTGTTTTATTCGTCTTTATTGTGTTTATTTTTGTGAACTGCCTAGAGACTTCAGAGTCAGCTGGAATATAAATTAAATTCTTATTCTTATTCTCATTCTCATTCTCATTCTCATTCTCATTCTTCCTCTTCCTCTTCCTCTACCACCCAACCCATTTTGGTGTCCCTAGGTGCTACCCATGGGGAACAATGAGGTGTTCCATGGTTCTCCATTGTTCTCTATGGCCAAAACACTCAAAACGTTTTGAGTTTGTTTTGTTGAAACAGCTGGCTTGACTGCTGTTTTTGATTAAATGTTTCAGCCGTTTGAGTTTCATTTCAAGTTTGAAACACAAAATCTCTTTCATGCGCATCCCTAGTTCTTTCTACCCTATGGGAGTTAGGAGAAAATCCACAGTAGTGGGTGTATGGATGGAATGGAAGCAATCATTACTTTCCTTACTTCTAGAAATTCAAGGACTTGTTAGCCATTCACAAAGTTCAGCTGAAAGTTTTCTATCTGGTATTTACTCCAAAATACATGAGAGTGGCACAAGCTCAAAGGGATGAATCCATTTTGCTTGGGAGAAAAACATTCCCCCCTGTGGAGTTCGTAGAACAAAAGGCTCGCCTTTGCTTTGCATGCTACTGCTTTAGTTTGCCTATAAGTTATATTGGCACATACACTAAGCCTATGAAGTACATATTTTCATCGGCAAATTTCTTGTTAGATTGGAATGAATAATTCCCTCCTGTGCTGGCTGAACTCGAAAAGCAAAACACGTTTAATGTGGAATCGACTGATGTTTCTTGGAACAGCTGTTCTTGAAAACAAAAATGACATCAAAATTGATGAAAGAATGTCATTTCCCCCCAGGTATCCTAAATATCCCTTCCAAACAAATGACAACAGATCCGTTCTCTGTGGAATTTGTACACAGGTGGAAGTTTGCCTCTGATAATTTAACTAAAACAAACTTGGAAAAGTAAGAAAAGGGATCAAATGTAATTGGAGTTAATACACAGAAGAGCAGCATTTGGATGTAGAATATAAGATCTGTCATAGGTCTTCATTACAGGAAAGAGATGCATGCCTTCAGCCACTGGCAGCTTGTGACAGCTGAGGGCAAAGTACATCTTAATGTTAATCACACCATTTGGCACGTGTTGTTTTTCCTCCCCATTATAAATGAAACAGCAAACTGCAGTTGGCAGAAGGGCAATAATGATCAGAGCTGGCAGCATAGGGTGGATTTTTAACCCTTTCTTATTGTGCCATGGCCCTAGAAAAATCTACCCCCCCCCCCCCCCCCCGCAAAAAGCTGCAATTTGCCTTAGAAGGGAAATGTGTCATTGATACCAGAATTTTGGCCAAACCCACATCATACAGTCTGCTCCATGGTAGCACCTAATATTGCAGGGAGAGCAAGCCTGATCATGTTCCCTACAGAAGACAGGTATATGGTACTTTGTGTATTTCAACAATCCTTAGTTTGTGGATAAAGATACCATCTCAGTGAGAAAGGCAGTAGTGGTAGTAGCAGTAGCAGTACTACTACTACAACTACTACTACTACTACAAATATACACCTACAAATGAAACAAGCCTTGTATGCAACAAGCTGGAAAAGTGTGGAAGTACCTTACTCTGGGAATCATAACATTATTAAACTCTTAAAGTTATGTAAATAGACAGAGAGTGGGATGTTTATTTGTTTGTTTAACAAATCTCTATACCACCCAAAACATACGTCACTCTCTGGGCGGTTTACAATAAAAAAATGCAATTAAAAAAAATTTAAAACTATTTATACTGGAAAATCTAATTAAAAGCCTGGTAAACAGACACATATTGATTGACCTTTTAAAAGTTGTCATAGATGGGGAGGCTCAAATTTCAACAGGCTCTTATATATTTCAATATAACACCATGAGTCTGGCTGCATTTATTACTGTATTTCCCTGAATCTATGACTAGCTCCCCCCACCCCGCAAGTTCTTTGATGTTAGAAATCAGGGTGTCATCTTAAATCAGTCTTCTTATCAGGAAAATAAAGGGGTGTGTGTGTGTGTGTATATACATATACATATACACACACATACACAAGTGAAACTCAGAAAATTAGAATATCGTGCAAAAGTCCATTAATTTCAGTAATGCAAATTAAAAGGTGAAACTGATATATGAGACAGACACATTACATGCAAAGTGAGATAAGTCAAGCCTTAATTTGTTATAATTGTGATGATCATGGCGTACAGCTCATGAAAACCCCAAATCCACAATCCCAGAAAATTAGAATATTACATGGAACCAAGAAGACAAGGATTGTAGAATAGAACAATATCGGACCTCTGAAAAGTATACAGTGTACTGTGCTTGATTGGCCAGCAAACTCGCCTGACCTGACCCCATAGAGAATCTATGGGGCATTGCCAAGAGAAGGATGAGAGACATGAGACCAAATAATGCAGAAGAGCTGAAGGCCGCTAATGAAGCATCCTGGTCTTCCATAATACCTCATCAGTGCCACAGGCTGATAGCATCCATGCCACGCCGCATTGAGGCAGTAATTGCTGCAAAAGGGGCCCAAACCAAGTACTGAATACATATGCATGCTTATGCTTTTCAGAGGTCCGATATTGTTCTATTCTTCAATCCTTGTCTTCTTGGTTCCATGTAATATTCTAATTTTCTGAGATTGTGGATTTGGGGTTTTCATGAGCTGTACGCCATGATCATCACAATTATAACAAATTAAGGCTTGACTTATCTCGCTTTGCATGTAATGCGTCTGTCTCATATATCAGTTTCACCTTTTAATTTGCATTACTGAAATTAATGGACTTTTGCACGATATTCTAATTTTCCGAGTTTCACCTGTGTATGTATTCCTGTGAGGAGAAAAGAAATGGTTTATTTATTTATTTATTTATTTATTTATTTATTTATCTATTTATTTATTTGATTTATATACCGCCCTTCCAAAATGGCTCAGGGCAGTTTACAATTAAAACAACTTATAAAACAATGAAAAGCTAAAACAAATTAAAAACAATAAAACAACTAACAATTTAAAAACATTTTAAAACAAAAATTAAACATTGTCCCCAGACCCCAGCTCAAGAAAACACGTAGACTTAGTATGGAAGAAAAGGGCCACAACTTTGTTAACTATTACACAAAGCATGGCAGACTAGAACACCAGGTGATTAATCACCCTTAGAGAACAGTGCGGGCCAATAGAAGCAGGTCAGAACTCTGAAATCATACCCAGCGCCCTACTGGGCGACACACCCTGGCTCGGGAATGGGCAGGTACACTCCACCCAATTCCTTCAAAGCCGACCCCCCCACCCCTTATTGCAGTCATAAGGTGACTAGGAGGAGAAACAAAGGATAGATTTTGTAGACAGCTTGCAAAAATAAGTTTTGAGGATACAGACTAGTCCTGTCAATGTTTTGGAACTTGCATAATTCCACCTCCTTCACTCAACTTGTAAATAATCAGATAAAAGACACCATAAGGCTGTTCTCACAAGCAACCTAGCCTGGGCTATGCTGCTCGTGTGGAGCACCGGGATCTGCATGGATTCCATCACACTTGCCCAGTCAAACTCAACTTTGTAGCCCAGCCAAGGTTAAGGGTGCACGCACACCCTTAACTCGGTTGCCAAGATCGTGTGATAGCTTGGGCTGCTTGCAGCCCAAGTGCACACAGAATGGGTGCCCATCTCGTCTCACAGGGATATGCCCCAATACAACACACACATCACAAAGTGCATTGTGGGATATCCAGAGTCTGGGATGCATTGGCCTCTGGAGAGCCACACTGCTTGATGCAGCATGGATCACCTGGGAGTGTGATCTGCAGTCCCAGGAATATCTTTTGTCACTGAGGATTAGTTGGAACCAGCCTTTCCCCGCAACCTTCTATGCGGCCGTGTGAACAGCCTCTATAAGTTCCAGGTGCTTTCTCATAAAAAGAAAACAGATCTTGTGCAGAGGCTCACAGGGACATATTTTTGCAAAGCCAGAGGACTTCCTGGGGAAGAGGACGTAATCAAAAATCACCTCTTAATTGGTACACTCAGTTAGTCCAGAAATGCTGTTATTCTCATCCTTTTGCTGCACCAACCTTCCTTAGTCAGGATGTCAGCCAGTGCCCTTTGCGTTTAATGATTATGTAGCAACTTTGCCAGCATTCTTTGAATTTCAACTGAATGGTACAATGCAAAAGATAAAATAGTTTGTCTGATCTGCTAATGCTAAGCATGTTGCCATTTTGAAAGAGCAGGGAGCCTCATGCATATTTGATTGTTTCACTGAAGCAGCAGGACACAAGTCTAGATGTGTGAGCTTTTATTTCACTTCAGCGTTGGCAGCAACTCCACACAGCTAAATTGGTTGCTTAGAGTGAGACCCTCTCTGAGGATGCAAACAGGAAATAACTTTGTGTAATGGGATATGTTTTTAAAAAGTGTGCTTTTTATCGACATTTCTTGTCCTGCCACATCTTTCAAGAAAGGTCACTCTTTCTTCTATTGATGATTCAAATTACCCTTACGGTTGTGGCTAGCAATGCAGTTCTACTAACCCCCCATGATGTTGACCTTTTATTTGAATGAAACATTTATTCCTAAAGAACTGGGCAGTGCATGGATAATGACAGGGCCTGAAACCTTAACAATGTATCATTATTATTAGATAATAATAGTAATAATAATTGCACGAAAGGTCTGAATTGGTTAATAATTATACACAAGAGAAGGTTGGAAAACTGGAAAACTGAGAGGAAAAGTTTTTTCCTTAATTGAAGATATTTTGGGCAAAGTGGATAAAGAGGGTAAAATGCAGAATATCACACCCCTTGGACTACAGCTAGTGAGTGCTCTCAGAGGCCAATCTAGTCTCTCAACAGTGGCCTAAAGGCCAGAAGTGCAGTTTGCTGAACAAGAACACAGGAACACAGAAGGAGGAGAGCTGGTCTTGTGGTAGCAAGCATGAATTGTCCCCTTTGCTAAGCAGTGTCCACCCTGGTTTGCATTTGAATGGGAGACTACACATGAGCACTGTAAGATATCCCCCTTAGGGGATGGGGCCATTCTGGGAAGAGCATCTGCATCTCTTGATGCAGAAGGTTTCAAGTTTCCTCTCTGGCATTTCCAAGATAGGGCTGAGAGAGACTACTGCCTGAAATCTTAGAGAAGATTATGGCCAGTCTGAGTAGACAATACTAGTTGGAACAGTGGTATGACTCAATATAAGGCAGCTTCCTGTGTTCCTAGAATACTTCCTTATGAGAAATCAGGTGTAATATAATAAACCTGATGTCAGGCAGCAGTAAGGACTTTCCACTTAGTGGAAAGATCCTATATTATATTCAAATGTGTACATTGTGCGAATTGTGCACCAAATATACATTCCTGCTAAATTATACATTCTTAACTTATATTAACTTTTACTAACTTATACTAACTTATACATATAAAATATACATTTCTGCTAAAACACCTGCTAACATTAGAAATGTACAATATTTTTTGCCATCTGTTTTGTATTAAGATGGCAAATTGTGAAGACAAATTGTGATCAGCTCTGAGGCCACTCAAACATATTCTTTCCTTATTTTTGACAGAGAGATTTTCTTTTAAAAAATGAACGTTTTCACACTGCCACTTGGAAATGGTTCACATGAGCCATCATATAAATTGAGTGTGCACTTTAGAATGACGGGAGCCACTTGTCAGTCTTGGACTGATTTACAATAGATGGGAGAAGCATCCTACACTGCTGATGCAATCCATAGAAGCCATAGAGGATCTCTGAGTTTACAATTAGTGCTCAAGAACTTTGCAGTCTCATGGAATCAGCTCACATGCCCCACTCTTTTACTGATGGGGTGCTGAGCAATATGAAGCCAGTGAATATGAATAGCCTATTCAGTCATTTTATTTGTTGCCGTCTATGGCACAGCGGGGAAACAGACCTCTCCATGGAGGAGAGGTCTATCAACGGTTACTAGTCGTATAGGCCACCTCCAGCCTCAAAGGTAGGATGCCTCTGAGTACCAGTTGCAGGGGAGTAACAGCAGGAGAGAGGGCATAACTTCAACTCCTGCCTGTAGGCTTCCAGTGGCAGCTGATGGGCCAATGTGTGAAACAGGATGCTGACCAGATGGGCTTGGGCCTGATTCAGCAGGACTGTTCTTATGTTCTTATGACTTGACTAGCAAGCCAAAGGTTGCTGGTTTGAATCCCCACTGGTGTTTCCCAGACTATGGGGAACACCTATATCGGGCAGCAGCAATATAGGAAGATGCTGAAAGGCATTATCTCACACTGCGTGGGAGATAGCAATGGCAAACCCTGCCTGTATTCCACCAAAGACAACCACAAGGCTCTGTGGTCACCAGGAGTCGACACTGACTCTACGGCACACTTTGCCTTTATGAGAATGAATATCAAGAGTTGAATTGGCTATAAGTAGCTGTCCATAGTGAGCTCAAAATATACAAGCCTTTTCTACCTCTGCTTTGCATTCAGATTACAGGCTTCACATGATAATTTCAAAATAGTTTGTAAATGCCAGTTTAAGTCTCACTCAGTCATCCCTGTAAGTAATATTTGTTATGCTGTGATGTCTAACTTGTGGTGGTTGCTTATGAAAACAATACTGGCAAAGACTTGCTTTGTATTTTGCAATGTGACATTACAGTGACATTTTAAAATGGCCTTGATTCACTTGAGATATTAGAAACTGACATGCTGTCGCTTTAAAATGATAAATAGTGTGTTATATCCATCTATACTGGGTTACAACTGATGAAAATTCATTAACTTGTCCTGCCTGCATATGTGACACACCACAAAAGTGTAAAACTCTTCATTGTCTTTTCCATTTTTGCTGTGGGCAAGATCTAGCCAAAGTTAAGTATTTTCAAGTTATGCCCATTGCTTTCAATTAGCTAGTTGAGCATGTGCTAAAATCTTTCTCATTTAAACCAATGGGGCTTAATTGTGCATTGCCCCAGCACCCATGAAGACACGAGACACAGAGTGTTGGTGTAAACAAGGGCCACAATTTTATTTAACTTGTAATTAACTTTTTAAAAGAGCAAGAAGTGGCTCTCCACCCCATCCAGTGGGGTATCCCTAGGCACGCGCCAGCAGGGTGTGCCTGGCCTATGGCATAGGGCGGCACACCTCCGCTCCAAGCAGCCCCGTTGCTCTAGAGCAGGGGCTGCCCATCCTAGCTGGCCTAATGCCAGGCCTCAGCAATAGCAGCACCCCCCAGTAGCCATTCAGCGATTCTGGGGAGCTTAGACTGAACGTGTAAATTGTCCAACTGTCCGACCTGTAGCAAAACACTTACCTGAAGGTGCTTCACCAGCCTCAAATGTTATTCCCAACTGCACTGAACCTGCCATATTGTGACCATGGAAGATTAAAACTGACTATCTAACTAAGGTCTGTACAGTCCAGAGCAGGCAAAAAAGGATGTGCACCAAATGCCAATCAAATGCCAATGTGAAGCGCCTTGAGGTGGTTTGCGGGGAGAACAGGTTTAGCCCACTCTCCCTGTAGACGATCGCCCACATGACTGCCATCTCTGTCATGGAGCTGGGGGGGGGGCTGGGGGGATCGGGGGCAGTTTGGTACCTGGAAGCCCCAGGATGTCCCATGTGAGTGCTTGGAGCATTCTGGGGGGACCCCAAAGACCAGGAGGCTGCTTGTAGCCTTCCAGTTGGGGTTCTACTCATGTGTCACCACGGGCCACGGTGGTACACGAGCAGAAAAATGAGGTTAATGGAGCATTTGCTCTGTTAACCTCATTTAAGGGGAGGGGGAATTCGGCTGGCTAGCCTCCTTGGAACTACTGGGCTCACTTGCGAGCCCAATGGTTCCAACAATTACCAGAAAGCAGGGTAGGCTCCCTTAGCCCACTTTCTGGTGATCGTCAGAATAGCTTCTTTGTCTATTTATGGCTTTTGCTTTTTGTGGGGTTTCTTTAAATGTTCTTAATTGATTTTACTATTTTAATGTGATTTTATGGAATTGTATTATATTAATCTTGTAAACTACCTTGAGATGAGATTTACAAAAGGCATAAATTATACATGAACATATATAAACTGAACACTCAATCAATCAATGTGCATTTTTGCATTCACTCTACAAAGCATGTCAGCATTGCTGTGGAAATGGGCTGTTCTCTTCCTACAAAGCATTGTGCATCACAGTTGTGATGCTACTTCCATTGTCCCCAATGGCAGTAGCCGCACAACTGTGAGCAACGCTTAGGAGGAATGGGAGTGGCCATTCAAGATGACGTTCAATGGCATCAAATGTAAAGCCCTGCATCTGGGTATGAAAAAAAATGCACAAGTAGAGTATGGGGGAGACCTGGCTTGGAAGCAATTAAATGTGAAAGGGACCCAAGTGTCTTGGTGTACAATATGTTGCACACTAGTTAGCAGTTCGATTCATCTGCTAAAAGAACAGCATCTAGCTGTAACAAATGATCAGCTAAATGCTTCAGTCGTATCCAATAAATGTAATTGTGCCATATTTTAAATAAATTCGGCAATTTTATTATTTACATGTGGGTAGGATATCCAACACAAGCCTGATTAATGTGCATTGTAATCATGAAATCTAGGAAAAGAGAATGCAGACTAACTTGGATAATGTGCATAGCAGTCCAATAATGTAGCTGACTTTGGACCATTTCCAACCGTAACGTGGATTATTTAAAAGCTGGTGAAACATTATCTAACCAGTGCCAAGCAATGTGCATATTAGCTGTATAATTTAGTTGACTTTGGATACTTTCCAACATTGCTTGGATAACATAGATTCAGATTACATCATAGGAAGGTAATTAGATCATCTGGACTACAGCCAACACCGCTGCACAATCTTGGAATCGTATTGATAATATTTACATTCTCCGATTTATGTACACTATCAATGACACAAAGAATAGGCTTAAATTCAAGCTGGTGAGCTATATCAATAGAATACACACACACACACACACACACAGAGTATCCATTAGAAATGTACAAGGAGCACACTACTAAGCTGTCACCACTAAATGGCAGCCCATGGGGCTGATGTGCAATGGGCACCAATGACAATATAGCAAAGGAAGGGTGAAGGTCAGCATTGCACAGAACAGATGAATAAAGAGTGATGACCAGCTGCACCCAACATACAGGTGAAACTCGGAAAATTAGAATAACGTGCAAAAGTCCATTAATTTCAGTAATGCAAATTAAAAGGTGAAACTGATATATGAGACAGACACATTACATGCAAAGCGAGATAAGTCAAGCCTTAATTTGTTATAATTGTGATGATCATGGCGTACAGCTCATGAAAACCCCAAATCCACAATCTCAGAAAATTAGAATATTACATGGAACCAAGAAGACAAGGATTGAAGAATAGAACAATATCGGACCTCTGAAAAGTATACAGTGTACTGTGCTTGATTGGCCAGCAAACTCGCCTGACCTGACCCCATAGAGAATCTATGGGGCATTGCCAAGAGAAGGATGAGAGACATGAGACCAAACAATGCAGAATTGCTGAAGGCCGCTAATGAAGCATCCTGGTCTTCCATAATACCTCATCAGTGCCACAGGCTGATAGCATCCATGCCACGCCGCATAGAGGCAGTAATTGCTGCAAAAGGGGCCCAAACCAAGTACTGAATACATATGCATGCTTATACTTTTCAGAGGTCCAATATTGTTCTATTCTTCAATCCTTGTCTTCTTGGTTCCATGTAATATTCTAATTTTCTGAGATTGTGGGTTTGGGGTTTTCATGAGCTGTACGCCATGATCATCACAATTATAACAAATTAAGGCTTGACTTATCTCGCTTTGCATGTAATGCGTCTGTCTCATATATCAGTTTCACCTTTTAATTTGCATTACTGAAATTAATGGACTTTTGCACGATATTCTAATTTTCCGCGTTTCACCTGTAGGTTAAGGTCTGCATGACAACCGCTGACCACTTTATAGACACTATATTCAGCGTCTGCAGCATCAAGCCCTACAGCACTCTCTTTGTCTGCTGCCTCTTATAGCACCTGTTGGTAAATACAATAGCACCTCCCCAGTCCACAGCTAATGTGTCCAAGCACATGTGCATATGACAATAGATATTGTTGGCCAAGTTAATGTGCCATTAGAAAACACAATTATTGGTTGGCATGTTATTGAGGCCCAGCAAACATGAACTGGCGGGGTGTGTGTGTGTGTGTGCCTAAATCAACACAGGGTAACTGCACATGACAGACCATTGCTTGGTTTTCAGGATTCAGCTCTATTATGCTACTATTACCACATCAGTTCACAAGGAAGTCACTAGATATATTTTATAGCAACTTAACAGGCAACTCCACTTGCCCTTCAGATACAGCATGAACTCTAGCCCTGTTCAGACATTACATTATCATCAGTCGTCGTCATCATCATCATCATCATCATCATCATCATCATCATCTATTTATTTAATATATCGCCTGACTCCAAAGGCTTTATACCTTATATATGCATACAGGTATTAGGGGTGTGCACAAACCACAGTTCGAGCACCAGTTTGGCACTGTGGAGAGGGGAGTGGGAGCTTTAAGAAAAAGGAGAGCAGGTCCTTACCGGCTCTCTACCACCCTATGAAGCTTCCTGCTGGGGCAGCGCTAGGCCCAAGTACCCCCACATGGTGCCAGCATGCACATGGCATCCTCACATGCCTCGATGGGGTTTTGGGGGGTGCAGTTTCGGTCCAGGGTTTGACTAAACAGGGGGTGGTTTAGTTTGACCCCAAACTGTCAAACCGAACCAGTCTGACGTCGAACACATTCAATGTCGAACCTACTTGCACATCCCTAACCCCTAATATAAATATACAGACCTGTATGCATGTATAATGTAATGTCTGAATAGGGCTATTGTTCATGATGTATCTGAAAGGCAAGTGGAGTTGCCCGTTAAGTTGCTATATACATATGCTTTAGTCTGAATCAATGTACAGGTGGCTGTCAGTATTCACAGGGGTGCAATTCTCGCCTATAGGCACAAATATGGGAAATGCAAATACATTATCCCTTGAGGAATCAAGGGGGGAGGCTCCTAACACCCCCCCAAAAAAAAACCAAGGGAGGCAGAAATAAGAGGAGAAAAGTATTGTACCTTATTCTTCAGCTCTCCAGCTCTCCAGCAATGCCCCCTCCAAAACAGTTGAATAGTTGCATTTAAACAAACAAACAAACAAACAAACAAAAAGAGCCACTGTAAAATGGCAGCTGGAAATGACACCAGAAACCCTTTCTGGATCATTTCCAGCCACTCAGAACCACAGATAGGAAAATTTTGCCTATTTTTCTACTCATGGATAAAGAAACTAGGTCTTTAAAACCCAATCATGGATACACGATCCCACGATGCATGAGTCTGCAGATAATGGGGGCCACCTATACATGCATTCATTTAAAAATGAACTGGACTTCAAGCCCCCTCTAATGCAAAGGAAAGCTAGAAAGTGCACCACTCTATGTACATTAAACTTAATGCATGAATAACTGCACATGCGTATAGATCTGAATGTACATACAGTATTCACAGATTGTATGTATGTGTGTCATAGTGTGTGAATAGGATTTCCATCTTCTTCTCAAAGGCATATTTGATAGAATTTTGTGCACATGTATTTGGGAACTGATATGTCACACAAATGATATTTCCCCAGAAATTTTGAAATAGCCATTAAATATGAGGAAATTTGTGCTTCTGAAATTTAAAAAACCATCACGGTGTTATGTACCCTTGTAAATCAAATCATTGTTTCTGAATTTACCTTGCACTGTAGTCATCTGGGAACATACCATTCTTCCACTAATTTGAATTATGTGTAGTCTGTGACCTCCTGACAGCAGAGGTAATGTACCAGAGTTTGGGGAGGAAATTAGGCAGCTATGCAGCTCATCTGCCTAACTGTCCATCTACCTGTCTATTTAGCATTTTGTCTTTATTTTTCTGTCCTAATTGCTTGTAGTACCACACATTAATTATCCTCTGCATAAAGAGATTTAGCCCAAACTCCCTTGCTGCCCAGTCTTTTCTTAGCTTCAGTTCATGCCCTCTTATTTTTCAGTCCATTACCCTGTCTAATGTTAAGGCATCCACCTTCTGATTGCCCTTCAGAACTTAGTGTGATGATCATTTTATCCACCTTAATCATAGCTGGACGAAATACTACATGTTGCTTTCTTTTTATAAATATGGTTTGATCCTTCATTATTCTTTATTACCCTTGTTCCTGTTCTTCTAAGCTTTTACCTAGTGCATTAATTTTGCTCAATGTTCCAATAAAGATTTCACTAGTCAAGTGAGCAGCTCCACAGCACTTTCTTCTGTTTAATGTTCTTTCCCCATCTCCTTAGAAATCCAGTGTTTTGTTTACTTTCCTAATTGCTGTCAGCCTTGACAGTGGGCTGATGGTTTTAAATTCTGTGCCAATTATCCGTTAAGCTGTTCAAAGTACGTATAAGGCAACATGTCTGTAGGTCAAAAATGCTATTTAAATTTGTGGTGGAACGACCATTAAAACGAGGCATCAAATAATGTAGATGTAGATTTGAATTAGCTAAAATTGTGTTGGCACCTTTTTACAATGGAAACACATGCATCTTAGAAAACATCAGGAAATGGTTATAATTGTGTTAGCATATTCTTGTCATTTTTATTCAGAGAGACAAGCTCTGGCAGGGGAACAAAAGTTAGGCTTGGCCTGCCAGACACAACATGGGAGAATTACCCTTTAAAAAGAAAAAGAAAAAAAGAAATTTGAAGAACAGTGCAATAAGGTGCCAGCTAACTACACTGCATAGCTAATACCTACTGGACTTGAACATTATACGGAGCTCTTCAGCTTCAAGCAGACTCAGACTCTACTTAACTGCCAGGCCTTTCCCTTTTTATTCTGCTGTTCTCTTTGTTTTCCCATGCCTTTGATTCATATTTATTTTCTTCAGGAATCTGACACACTATCGAGTTTTTAAGACAAAGCCAACTGTTTCCCTGCCAGTGCACAGACTGTAACAATGTACTTACTTTTGTCATCTATCACAGAATGGGAATGATCTGGCTCTTAATGAAACTGAAGTTCTGCTTCTTTGTGAAATGTTAATCTATTAATGGCCATGTTTTATGAGCTTTGTTCATGCTCTATGTCCCTGCATGGGGGCAGGATGTAGGATCAGGTCTGCTGGCCCTGCTCTCAAGCCTCCATATGTACACCTGAAGCTGTGAACAGTGTCTATGCACGTAGAACCTTTAGCTTGCAGGGTCCCCAAGAGCCTTCATATGTACAGTCTGGAGGTGTGCAGGGCATATTAGGAAAATAGGAAGCTGCCATATACTGAATCAGACCATTGGTCTATCTAGCTCAGTATTGTCTTCACAGACTGGCAGCGGCTTCTCCAAGGTTGCAGGCAGGACTCTCAGGTCTGTCTTGGAGAAGCCAGGGAGGGAACTTGGAACCTTCTGCTCTTTCCAGAGTGGCTCACTCCACTGAGGGGAATATCTCACAGTGCTCACACTTCTAGACTCCCTTTCATATGCAACCAGGGCAGACCCTGCTTAGCTAAGGGGACAAGTCATACTTGCTACCACAAGACCAGCTCTCCTCTCTGAGAGCTTCAGACAAATGTGTGAAGGTTGATCCAGCAAACATGATACTTTGTTCCACTCCACATACATTCAGATCAGTGGGTATGTTGTGTGAACATCACACACAAATGATTTGTTGATCATTTAGGGATTTTATGTTTAAACATGGTGCTGTTAGATCCAAAATATGCCCCCCTGCACACACTCCTGGTACCCCTACACAGGCACACAGTCTGTCTTGGACTGTGACTAGATAGGGGCAGCCTTGGGAACGAGCTAGGGAGGAAGCACAGTGACAGCTTCCTACCCCATGGGAGCCTGGGCAGGGCACAATGACACGCCAAGAAAGGCCTCCCACACAGAGACTTGAAAACACTCCCAAGACTCGCAAGACAAGCCAGTCAAGGCTTTTCCTTCTACCAAGAATGTTCCTCCAGTCTTGACCTGGGCACTAAAGCCATACAGTCATGGCTTCTGGATCTTTCAAAGCCTAGAGTCGACAAGCCAAAATCCTTAAAGCCAACACTTTACTTCCAAGACTAGCAATCCTGAAACACATTGCTCCATTGTGCTCCACCAAAGATCAACCCCAGTATTCATGAGGCAGAGCAGCCCTTCTTCAGAAGGCAGCCTTCAGTGTCCCTCTCCCTTTTTCTCTTATAAAACAGCCTGCCAAAAGCCACCACCCTCAACTATGCAGCCTCTGGAATTCATCTTGGAAGCTTTGTCCCCTTGCTTCTCCACCATCACACCTCATCTTTTTTATCAGAGAACCGGGTTTCCTCTTCCGTCACATTGGACAGGTTGTGGAGGGAGAATCCCTCCTTCCTTTGCTCCCAGGAATTCTCTTCCGTGTGTGTGTGTGTGTGTGTGTGCATGTGTGCACATGCATGTATGCTTGTGACTTGTCAGGTTAGGCCAGGAGGTTTTATTAGATCTAGAGGCCTCTCCCTTGGGGAACCAGAGCCTAGGGCAAAGTCCAAGGACTTTTACCCAATTCCACCCGACAAGGACATCCATTGGGTTTCCCCACTAGTTACAGGGCACTTGTCCACACAGTCTCCTTTGTTCCATTCATTTTCCCCCACCAGACCCAAGCAACTTCAAATCCCAATCAGCCCTTGTCCTTGGTGCCCCCCAACAGCACAGGGAGCCACTTCTTTTCCCAACCAGCACCTCCAAGTTCCCAGCAGCCTTTCAAAATTTCCATAGTTCAGCCCCTAGATCCATCCCTCACTGGAGAGCTGTCAGTTGACTCTGCTTCCAGGTTTGATCAACTATCTTCTCTGTGCACATCTTGCATGTGTGTGTAATGTGGGAATCCCCTCATTAAACATCATGGCCAAGCCTCTAATTTTGTACTCAATAAAACTATCTATTTTAATTAATTTTTAAGCCTGTGGTTGTGACTTTCTTGGGAAACTGCCTGTTTTATAACTAGGGATGTGCAAACGGTTCAAATTAAAACCAGTTCGAATTTGAACTGGTTCGGTTTCATAGTTCAAATTCAAACCAAACTAACCATCAGGTTCGATCTGCAGGTTCGAATTCGAACCAAACTGGGGGGTGGTTTGATTGGAACCATTTTGAACTAGTTGATTTCTCATTGAAAATCTCATTTGCTACCAGAGAATCTACACTCAGAACACCTCAGAAACAACAAAACTCTGTAACCCATGGGTTAGCAACCCATGGGAGTTGTTGGCACCCTCTATGCACTACACCACCACTCGCTCTGGGCCACCCCAGTAACCCCCAAGTGCAGTTATGGGGATGCTGAAACCTCCATTCTTCCTTATGGAGAAAAACCTTAAAGATGCGTAAACTTCAAAAATCTTAAAAATCAGCCCTTTGCCCAAATCCTTTCAAATAATTCTGGTAGCTTCCTTGCCCCACTTGGGAACTACTACCCACCACACTGTGCTCTAGGCCACCCCTTCCCCCCAACGTGAAGCAATACATTTGCTGGAATCCTCATTATTCCCTATGAGGAATTTTAAAATATTTTAAAAATTCACCAATAATCAGAGTGTCCGATTGCCTTGGGGCTTTGTGGGTGGTAGGCACCCCTAGGTGCCTACCACATATCCCACTTTTGTGCCCCTAGGTGCTCCACAATAGGGGATAATGGGCTGGTTTGAGTCCCATTATACCCTATGAGGAAAATAATTAAAAATATTTCAAATATTCATAAAAAATGTAGGAGTGTCTGATTGGTTCAGGGTTTGGGTGGTAGTTGGCACCCATGGGTGCTCCACAATAGGGAATAATGGGCTGGTTTGAGTCCCATTATATCCTATGAGAAAAATATATAAATAAATTTCAAAAATGCATAAAAAATTATATGAGTGTCCGATTGCTTTGGGGGTTGGGTGGTAGGTACCCATGGGTGCCAGATACCACCCCACCCATGTTTGGAGGTTCAAACCAGTTTGAAACAGTTCAAAATAGTTCAAATTCGAACTGAACCAGGGGGGTTTCGAGCAAAACCAAAACCGAACCTCCCCCTCTCGGTTCGAACTCAGTTCGAATTTGAACCGAACCAGGTGAACTTGTTTTGTGCACATGCCTATTTATAACTGCAGTTAAAGATCACAGAAGTGGGATATAAACTTCCCACGTAACAGCACAAATAGCTTTTACCCAGGTTGAAGAAAGGCAATGATAAGTATGGCAGACAGTAATTTAGCATTTTCCCAGTGATTGCAATGACTGAAGTTGGCATAGTCCTGTTCTAGGTCCCTCAAATAGCAATACTATCTGTGTCAGATTTAAATAGCCAATATGTAACAGCATTTCAAGTTAAGGTCACAAAAATCAACAGGAGCTTGTGTACTTGTATAAATATCTCTTGTAGTGCCAATTGCATCATACTGAAGCACAGGTCGACCTGACCTAGACAGACTGCAAATTATAGCCATATAGTATGTATTAGTTCTTCATTTCCTTTTATTTGCTAATGATTCCTTTTATTTGCTAATGAAACTGTGAGTCACTCATATTTCATGGTAGAATTTTACATTTTAATTTGAATATATTATCCTACGTATTAAAAGATTGGGACATTCCAAACTATTTTCGAAGTTAGAACAATAACAAGTTGTCTGGTCTGCTTTCTCAAAGAAACACTGAAACTTGGAGGAAAAATTAGTTCCAGGTGCCAGACCGTCTTAAAGGTGTCTTCTAGTAGTCAGAAGAGCATTACAGTCACCATGTGCCAGCTGCACTTCAAAGATCAATATACTGAGAAGACAGTGCAAATTTAATTGCACATTTTATGGCAAGAAAAGTGCAAAGTTTATACCTAAACTTGTGAAAATGGAGCACCCAATCTGGTTTGCTAATTAAGATGGTATCTCAGGCATGTGAGCAGATGGATTCATTAATTGCTTCAATTATGAGGACATATTGATGTAATGAAAGTTATATTGCCATGAATCATCTCAGTAGAATCCACACCCTGTGGATATTTTTTGTCTCCACCACAATAATTTTTAAATGAGTTTGGCAATCACTTCTGTAGATTTTTCTTGCATGAATAATATTGCACCAAATCAAAATCAAACTGGTCCAAAGTGGCAGCTTCTAATGCACATACTGTAACTGGAACTTTCAGAGTGTATGCTGTTTTTAAAGATGTATGACTCTAGTCCAAAATCTTTAATTTGCCATTTCACTACCAGGATGAAGATTTTTTTAATGCTAACATAAGATCATACAGTAACTAAGGTCTTTGTACTGATGCTGAGGACTGTACCAAACTCAGGGACTGGTGTAGCAGCAGCAGCCGTGGCCAGCTATCTATCTATCTATCTATCTATCTATCTATCTATCTATCTATCTATCTATCTATCTATGTTTTAATTATTATTTTTCATTAAAACAATCCCAAGGCGGTTTACAAAACATTTAAAAATATAACACTATAAAAGCTACAAAATAAAAATATTAAATTGGAATATAAAAATACAAATCTAATTAAAAGTTTAAAAAAAAATGCACAATATAGCCATAAAATACAAAGCAGCAGCAACAAAAATGTCACTCATATAAAAACCTAGGTAAAAAGCCAAGATTTTACGTGCTTTCTAAAAACTGTGATGGAGACTGAGGAGCGGATGCCCACTGGGAGAGCATTCAAAATTCTGGGGGCAATAACTGAGAAGGCCCTGTCCTGTGAGCATGACAGCAAAGCCTCCTTCATTGTTGGCATGCAGAGCAGAGCCCCCTCCAATGACCTCGTCACCCAGGCAGGAACCCTTGGGAATAGGCAGTCCCTCAGGTATTCAGGGCCCAAACCAGTCATTAGGGCATCTGTTACAACAGTTACCCACTACCTTGATATGCTAGAGAAGTGGTACAGGGACACGTGGATTGCTTTATATATGGCAAAAAGGAATCAGATTTAGTCCAAACCACTAATGACATTCTGGACCCACTGGAACTGTGAAGTCCATGTCTTTCTGTATTGCTAGGATTCAACAGGAGATAAGATGTCCTTTGTCAGTTTTGTCAGGCCCTGCCCAGGTTTTTACATCATCTGAAGTGTGATAGATGGGAACCTGTGAAAAGAAATTTTCTGTGGGTGTGCCTAGGCCCAGAAATATGAGGAATTAAAAAATTATTTTCCATTTTACTAGGGGGAAATTGGAAACATAGAAACACTGGGGAGAAACCTTATGAAATATCTTCTTTTTTAGAGTGACTGAGTGGCTGCCTACCTGAAACCTTGAAGAGCATCTGCCATTAAGTGTAGACAATACTTATCTAGATGGACCTTATATGCGTCTGGCTCAGTATAAAGCAGCTTCCAGTGTTCCTATGATCCTGTTCCACTCATGCAAGAACTCCTTGCTAGAGTGCAATACTATTTCAGTTCATGGAAGGGCCTTCATGCTATGGAAAGTTAATCTATATGCTACTTACATTTTTCTGTGTAAGACTATACAGCTTTAGGCAATTACAGTTTCTATATACTACAGGTTTGCAACTCTCAAATCCTTCTAACATAGATTCCTCCATCTTCTCATTATGTGAAGCACCTGTTCTTGTGTTTTTGTTTTTGGTGGAGACATACACCAACTAGCACATAAATGAGTAGAGAAATTTGTTTTGGTTCATGCCAACTTTGAGTTATCTGAAGTCCATACTAAGTTATAGGGTGAGCAACATTGAGTCCAGAATTCCAGATATGGGCCATTACAGAAGACATTGGAGATATTATAAACCTGAAATAGAGAAATAGGGAAGTCTACTTTGATTCATAGTTCTCCAATATTCTTCAGATAATTTTGGAACATTTTGGAGCTCCATGTGATGGCAGAAGTCCACTCCCCCCCCAATCATTGCGGTGGGGGGGGGAGAGGAAATCTTCTAGCATCTAACTGCTTACTTGCCTGCCTGCTTACCCATGCATTTCTTTCCTTTCCCTTTTTTAATGCTAGTTATTTTTCTTACAGTTTTAAAAAACAAAGTAGAAATTCTTGGGGATTTTCACTGATAAAAAACAGATTGCAAAGCTGATACCAGAATTCTGAAGGGCCCAAAGAATCTGGAACAAGTATCTGTGGTGCCAGACCATATCTAATCCATAGTTTGCAATCGTGCACAGATCATGCACAGATTGTGCATAACCATCAGGGACATATTTTCAGAAAGCACAATGGGCAACTGAGGAAAGGGGAGAGCGTCAAATATCACTACCTTTGTGTGATGGCACAGTTTTATTTTGGATGTCAAGCACTCTGCAGCAGTGTAATGCCAGTTTTGATGTCATAAGAACACAAAAACATAAGTACAGCCCTGCTGGATCAGGCACAAGGCCCATCTAGTCTAGCATCCTGTTTCACACAGTAACCCACCAGATGCTTCTGGGGAGCCCACAGGCAAGGATCTCCTGCTGTTGCTCCCCTGCAACTGGTATTTAGAGGCATCTTGCCTCTGAGGCTGGAGATGGCCTATAGCCACCAGACTAGTAGCCATTGATAGACCTGTCCTCCATGAATTTGTCAAGCCCCTTTTAAAGCCACCCAAGCTGGTGGCCATCACCAAATCCCATGGCAAAGAATTCCACAGATTGTTTGTTTGTTTGTTTGTTTGTTTGACTTATACTGCCATTCCAAAAATGGCTTAGGGAGGTTTACATCAAAGTAAAAACAATTAAAATCAAAACTATAAAACAGCATAAAACTAATTAACAGTTAAAACATGTAAACAGTTAAAAACCCTGGAGAATCAGGCCGAACACTTGCAGCAATTAAAAACAATTTACAACAAATTAAAAACCCTGGAAGGCTAGGCCAAACAGATAGGTATTAAGGGCTCTCCTGAAGGCCAGAAATGGACTCAGATTATGGATTTCTGCCAGGTGTGCATTGCAGAGCCCAGGAGCAGCTACAGAGAAGGCCCACCTCTTAGTTGCCACCAAACAAACCTGTGGTAACTGAGATGGACTTCCTCAGATGACCTTAACGTGCAGTGGGAATCATGTAGAGGAACACACTCTATAATTATGCACTGTGTGGAAAAAATACTTCCTCTTGTTGGTCCTGAATTTCCCAACCTTCAGTTTTATGGGGTGACCTCTAGTTCTAGTATTGTGAGAGAGGGAGAAAAATTTCTCTCTTTCTACCCTCTCCACTCCATGCATAATTTTATAGACCTCAATTATGTCTCCCCTTAGTCACCTCTTTCCCAAGCTAAAGAGCCCCACATGCTGTAGTCTAGCTTCATAAGAAAGGTGCTCCTGGCCCCTAATCATCTTGGTTGCCCTCTTCTGCACCTTTTCCAGCTCTACAATATCCTTCTTAAGATATGGTGACCAAAGCTGTACACAATACTCCAGATGTGGCCACACCATAGATTTGTATAAGGGCATTATAATATTAGCATTTTTATTTTCAATCCCCTTCCTAATGATTCCTAGCATGGAATTAGCCTTTTTCACAGCTGCTGTGCACTGATTTGACACTTTCAGTGAGCTGTCCACCATGACCCCGAGATCTCTCTCCTGGTCAGTCACCGACAACTCAGATCCCATCACCATATATGTGAAGTTGGGCTTTTTTGCCACCCAACACTTTTGTGACCCAATACTTTTATGTATTGCAGTAAAGTAAATTTGGGGAATGCACTAGGTTGTGTAATGTGCTCCCTGTAGTCAGAAGAGGCCTATCATTCTTGGAGGCCTTCAAGAGATCCCTGAAGACTCATCTTTTCAGCCTGGCTTTTAATAATATGTAAATGGTTTTAATGATTTTAAAATAAGTTTTATATTACTATGTTACCTAATTTTGTTTTATTTAAATATTTTAAATGTTTATTGACTTTGAGCTGCCCTGAGCTATTTTCGATGGGTGATATATAAATGAAAATAAATAAATAAATCTATTAAGATAATTGCATATGTACCCACCAAATTAAAAATTTTATTTTAAAAGAAAATTCTGGTGTAGGGGGGAAACTGGTGTATTTCAACAAATTCAAGATTTCTTGGAATTTTTACATTTCTAATGATACCCTTGTGGAAGGTTTCCTAGAGAGTTATACCTAGTTCATTTATTTCAGCATCCAGTAAAAACCACTTTTATTTGTCCAGCTTTTTTGATACACTGTCTTATTGGTTCTGGTAGGATGCCCTCAATTGTACTTTTACTATGAATTGCTTTTTTAGTGTGCTTGTTTTATATGATTAATATGATTTTATTTATTTCCACTCTTTATTTTAGCATTATTAACCACCCCAGGGATCTTTGTATGAAAGGTAAACTAAAAATCTTATTAAAAACTAATAAATTTTTTGGATCTTCAAAAAATGTGCAGCTGTAATCATGTACAGTGACACAAACAGGTTGGAAGTCCTGCCCTGCCACATCAATCACTTCCTTTCCCTGCTGCTCATGCTTGGAGTGGGGTTTATGTGAATAGAGAAGCACCCTGTCAGTAATGGTGGGCACTTCTGCATTCACAAAACTGGGGTGATCCAGTCTCTCAATCACAGAAGTGCCCCCATCATGGATATGGCACTTCCCTATTCACACAAACCCCACTCTAAGCATGAGCAGCAGGGAGAGGCAGTAATTGACAGGGTGGAGGTGGGACTTCTGACCTGTTCGCACTGCTGTACACGATTACAGCAGCACATTTTTGAAGGTCTGAATGGGGCTCTAATATGATGCAGTAGCTGTAGATTGAACTGTCAGACTTTTCAATAAACTGAACTAACCACTAGTGACCAAATGTTAGCAGATATGGCACTAATAATCACAATTACATAAAAATGACATAAACCTAATCGCATAAATTATGATATAATCATAATTACATTTTCAGACACAATATAAAGTTTTCTTCCTTTAAGTTTTCTTTGTGTAATAACAAAATGTAAAGAGAAATAAAAATACAACAAAGAGTTAGTATTAAAACTCGTATTGCAGTGCAGGTTTGTCTTGAACTGCAAAATTTTGGCTCAGGCTGAATCAAAAATGGGGAGAAAAGGGAACATCTCTCCTGGCTCCTGTATATTTGTATATTTGAAAGCAGCAGCTCTAATAAGATACCCATCCCAGTATCTTATACAGTATAACTTCATTGAAATACAATATAGCTTCATTGAAAGCACTGGTTATTCTGAGTCGAGTAATGGGATTTTTTATTTAAAAAATCCGGACTGAAGTAGTCCAGCTTGCTCGTCATCATCAGTGTCATGGTAACCTTGCAGATTAGTTACTATATCATACTCTGCTTGAGGCTATCCTTAAAAGACTATTTGGAAGCTAAGTGAAAGTACAACATTCCACTGCCTGACTCCTTCCTGGAATCAAGCACAGAAAATATTTCTCTTTTGTTCTTGCTCTGACTGCCAGCATGTATCTGCTGTTGAGTCTTAGTACCTTTCCAGCAGTACCGCTTTAGGGCAGATTACCTCGTTAATTTCAAGCAGTTTACTGCAGTTTTGCAACACTTTGACACCTGTGCGTGTACTGCTGCTGTCGGGCAGGTTTAGTTGCGTCATCATTAGCTTGCCAACACAGGAGGCTGAGCTAGGCCCAAGGACAAGTTGAATCATACAGTCAAAGATATGTTTTCATTGATCACACAAGTATAGGCATTGACTTGGATCCTTCCAGAGAGTTTCTGTAACTTACTGAATAGTTTCTGCTTTAGCATTTTTCACTAATTTCACAAAACAATGGCACGGTTTGGATGATACTTTGTCTCCTGGCCACACTGCATGCAATAAGGATGTATGTGTATGTGCATGTAATGTTCCATCCTCCCTGGTGTATTGGGATGCCTTTTACCTAATCACATGGGTGGTAGTCATCTGAACTGTTAATGTACACACAGTACAAACATTAGTATTGGGACTGTGCGTAGAAGAAAATTTCAAGTAACTCCCTCACATGTCTCTGGAAAGGCAGCCCCATGCCAGGCAAGGAGAACAACCTGTGTTGCTCAGAATGTGCAATGGGTCCAAAGGATGAAGACTCATCCAAACCAGCCAAATACGTTTCAGGCAAAATACGAGCTCTAGTTGTATAATTTATAACTTTAAATGTTTTGATTGATTGATTAAATGCCATCAAGTCGGTGTCGACTCTTAGTGACCACATAGATAGATTAACTCCAGGAAGATCTGTCTTCAACTTGGTTTAAATATTTCAGGGCAAGTTTACTTTAGCAAAGGCTTCCGCTCCTAAGAAGCTCACTTATAACTTAAGATTGCCTGGTGAAGTCCTGCGATGGTTCCTATTTTTAGAGGAAACTAGATTTGTGACAGAGTCTTTTTTCTCCTTAGTTAGGCCATCAACTGTGTGTTCTGTTTTTTGATTTTTAGTGGCGGGTGTTGTTTCACCATATGGGAATTGAAGACCCCTTTTCCCCTAAGCAAGGCATTGAAGTTATTCACATGCACAACCAAAACCAGGCTAAGAAAGCCCAGCCTGGTTTTAATTGCACCTGTGTACCACCATTCACTGCATGGCTCCCAGCGGCAACATGGTGGCAAACCCACTTATGGAACCTGCCCCTTAGCCCAGGTGCTGAGAGCGAGGGAGCCCAGAAAGTGGGCTAAATGATAGTGTATTGATGCTGTGAAGCTTCACACGGCATCTACACTAAAGTAGCCTCCTTGCCTGTGTCAGGAGGCTGCCCATAATGCACCACACACTCTCATGGTGCATTATGGGAATTCCAGGGGCCTTCAAGCTCCCAAACCTCTCCTGGCTGCCAGTAGCAGCTGGCGAACATCTGGGTGAGCAATCTGCTCACCCAGCCAGAAGGAATTGATCATCTGTGGGGTAGGTAAGCAGTTTGTGGCTTTCTCCCCTTGCCCCTTTAGAGCCATTTCTCTGATCACGTGAAAGGGCTCAGAATGACTCAAGGATCACCAATTTCCCTGAAGAAGAGGGTATGTTTCAGACCTTTGCAGCTGAGTTCTGCAGTGCTTGGTAAGTTAATCTGTCCCTTGCCTACTAAACTAGGATAGATGTGATGAAGTCATTCTGCTCCTTCAGTCTTGGCTTGTCCTGGACTCCTGAGTGCCAGGAGCACTGGACCATGCTACATATACATATCTCCCTCTCTCCAGCTGTCTGCCCCCACTTTACTCCCCTCTTTGTAGAACACTGAGGGCACAACTCTTCTGCTAGGGCTATCAGTTATTTTCTACTTCCACTGAGCCAGCGTGGTGTAGTAGTTAGAGTGCTGGACTAGGACTGGGGAGACCTGAGTTCAAATCCCCATTCAGCCATGATACTTGCTGGGTGACTCTGGGCCAGTCACTTCTCTCTCAGCCTAACTTACTTCACAGGGTTGTTGTGAGGAGAAACTTAAGTGTATGTAGTACACTGCTATGGGCTCCTTGGAGGAAGAGTGGGATATAAAATGTGTTAAAACTGCAACATTCTGGTCATTTCATTTTTATGGCCAAAAGCTAAAAGCTCCTTCACTGAGCCTTGGAACATGTGAAAAAGATCTCCAGCTATCTTAAGAACCAGGACAGTATATTGTGATTGATTGATTGTTAAATTTATATTCCCCCTTTCATTAAAACAATCCCAAGGCTGTTCACACAGAAAAATTAAAACAAGACTATAAAAATACACAATTAATATATTAAGCTAAAATATAAAAACATGAATCTGACTAAAAAGATTTAAAATACAAGCATAAAATAACTATACAAAATACAATATATAAAGAAGCAGCAGTAGAGACAATCATATAAAAGCCTGGGTAAAAAGCCAAGATTTAACATGCTTTCTAAAAACTGAGATGGAGACTGAGGAGTGAATAGCCACTGGGAGAACATTCCAGAGTCTGGGGCATCAACAGAGAAGGCCCTGTTCCAAATGCATGACAGTTGAGCCTCCCTCACTGTTGGCACCCAGAACAGAGAGCACTCAGATGACCTTATCAAGTGGGCAGCAACCCTTGGGAGCAGGTGGTCCCTTAGTTATCCAGGGAGCAAACCATTAAGGGCTTTAAAGGTCAAAACCAGCACCTTGAATTGGACCTGGAAACAAACTGGCACCTGGTGCAGTTCTTTCAAAATGGATGTGATGTGATCCCAGCAGGCAGCTCCAGCTAAAATCCTAGCTGCCGCATTTTGCACTAGCTGCAGTTTCTGAATACTCTTCAAGGGCAGCCCCACATAGATCACATTACACTAATCCAGCTGTGATGTGATTAAGGCATGGGTAACTGTGGCCAGATCTGCCTTCTCGAGAAAGGGACACAGGTGGCGCACTAGCTAAATTCATGCAAAGGCACCTCTGACCACGGCCTCCACCTGAGCTTCCAAAAGCAGAGCCGGGTCCAGCAGTAACCCCAACTTGTGTATTTGCTCCTTCAAGGGGAGTCCAACTCCATCCAGAACCGGTATAATCTCCTGATCCCGATTTGCTCTCCTACTGACCAACAATTAGGGATGTGCAAACCGTTTCGGGCACAGAACAATCTGTGCCTGAAACAGCGAATTTCGGATGATTCGGGGCCGAACCGAATCACCCATGAAAAGATCCGAGAAATTTCTGGCACGAGTGGAATCACCCAAATGTCAGGCCCAAAAATTCGGGTGATACGGACCTCCATTTTTTTGCCTTCTTTCCCCCCCTTCGTTTTGAGCTATGATGTCTATTTGAATTTCGCGCCTTTTTGCATCCCATTGACTTCAAAGCAAAAAGGTTGGATGTGATGTCTGCTCGAATTTTGGGTGCCAGGGGCAAAATAGTGGGGTGGGGTGGTAGTGCCCAATGGGTGGAGGTTACCACCCCAATTGCAGAGGGATTGGGCAAAGGGCTGGTTTTTGGTGAATTTCTGAAGTTTTAGTGTCCTTGGGGCAGATAGGGCATTACGTGGGATCTGTGCCAAAAGGGTGGGGTGGGGTGGTAGTGCCTAATGGGTGGAGGCTACCACCCCAATTTCAGAGTGATTGGGCAGAGGGCTGATTTTTGGTGAATTTCTGAAGTTTATGCATCTTTAAGGTTTTCCCCGTGAAGGGTGTATCGCTTCACGTCGGGGGGAAAGGGGTGTCCTAGAGTAGGGTGGGGTTGGTGGTAGTGCCGGGTTGGGGCAAGGAAGCTACCTGAATTTTTTCAAAGGATTTGGGCAGAGGGCTGATTTTTGGTTAATTGTTGAAGTTTTCGCATCTTTAAGGTTTTTCCTCATAAGAAGTTATAATGGAGCTTTCATCAGCCCCATAAGTGCACTTAGGGGGTGCTGGGGTGGCCCAGAGCGAGTGGTGGTGTAGTGCACATAGGGTGCCAACCACCGCCATGGGTTTCTAACCAATGGGGTACAGGGTTCTGTTGTTTCTGAGGTTTTCTGAGTGTGGATTCTATGATAGCAAATGAGATTTTCAATGAGACACCATGAATCCACTCTAATTTGCTATCATAGAATCCGCACTCAGAAAACCTCAGAAACAACAGAACCCTGTACCCCATGGGTTAGAAACCCATGGGGGTGGTTGGCACCCTATGTGCACTACACCACCACTCTCTCTGGGCCACCCCAGCACCCCCCAAGTGCACTTATGGGGCTGCTGAAAGCTCCATTATAACTTATGAGGAAAAACCTTAAAGATGCGTGAACTTCAACAATTTGCCAAAAATCAGCCCTCTGTCCAAATCCTTTGAAAAAATTCAGGTAGCTTCCTTGCCCCTACCCAGCACTACCACCAGCCCCAACTGGCACTAGGACACCCCTTTCCCCCTGACGTGAAGCAATACACCTTTCATGGGGGGAAATCTTAAAGACGCGTAAACTTCAGAAATTCACCAAAAATCAGCCCTTTGCCCTCTGCAATTGGGGTGGTAACCTCCACCCATTAGGCACTACCATCCCACCCCACTCTTTTGACCCAGATCCCACGTTATGCCCCCTATCTGCCCCAAAGACACTAAAACTTCAAAAATTCACCAAAAATCAGCCCTTTGACCAATCCCCCTGAAATTTGGGTGGTAGCCTCCACCCATTGGGCACTACCACCCCACCCCACTATTTTGCCTCTGGGACCTGTTTTTTACCCAAATCGATTCAGATTCGGATTTAATCCGAATCCGAACCGAATCAGGGGTGATTCGGGTAGCCCATATTCAGGCACAGAACAGAACGGGGGTGATTCTGTTCGGGTCCCAAACTGAATCACCAAAAACCTGAATTGCACACCCCTACCAACAATCCATCTGTCTTGTCTGGATTCACTTTCAGTTTATTAGCCCACATGCAACCCATTACTGCCCCCAGCCCCCGATTCAGGACATCCACCACCGCCCTAGGATTGGGTGACAAGGAGAGATAGAGCTGAGTGTCATCTGCATATTGCTGACAACTCAGTCCAAGTCCCCGGTTGACCTCTCCCAGCAGTTTCATGTAGATGTTAAACAGCATTGAGGACAAAACAGAACCCTGCAGGACCCCACAGACCAATGGCCATATAGCTGAGCAATAGTCCCCCAGCACCACCTTCTAGACCCTCCTCCCAAGAAAAGACCGGAGCCACTCCAAAGCAGTACCTCCAATTCCCATACTCGAGAGGCAGTCCAGAAGGATGCCATGGTCAATGAGAGCTTCAGCAGAACCAACAAGTACACACTCTCCCTGTCGGGTTTCCGGCGTAGGTCATCCACTACAATGACCAAGGCAGTTTCAGTCCCATATCCAGGACAGAAGCCAGATTGAAAAGGGTCTAAATAATCTGTATCATCAAAGACCCTCTGCAGCTGGGACACAACCACATGCTCGATCACCTGTTTAGGGAGAGGATGACTGATTTAAGTGGGCATTTTTAAGTGAATGCATGAGCATTTTACATTTTTTCAAACCTGTGTTAATAGTACTTCAAACCTATGTTAATAGCACTACAATATATTTGCAGATAGGAAAATGAAGTTAGTAGTTAAACAAATTTGACACAATAGCAGAGTTGAAGTTTTGTTTGTGAATTCATTCTAAACAAGCTGAAAGCACAGTTCAGGCTGAAATTCAACTTCATTTCATTTGGTTCTTTGTATATCACAGCATTTTCAAGTTAATTAATTAATTTAAAAAACAGACTGAATGGGTCAGTAGCTATATATTTTTCACAGACTACAATATTTCCAGATCATAGTTATTAAAATATGCTCTCAGTCCTTTATTGACCCTCCAGGGACTCATTACAGTTTAAAACTTTTATAATTGAATTCACAATTATGTTTAAAGTTAGTCTAGGGAGTTTGCTAAGCCTTTTTATTTTGTAAGTTTTTAAAAATGTGAATAATGTATGAACTTTAATTGGAATTTTTAAAGTGAGAACTGTCTTTTCATGGCTGCTAAGGTCCTGACATTTATAAGATTGAATTTTTGTGGATTTTTCTTCATAATAGAGTGATTATATGGACTTGCCGCAGATGGTGATGTGCCATCCTCAACGGTTCAGAGTTTGAATTGAGGTAATTGCCTAGAAATTCACAGTCTGATCTTATGCCAACATGTGAAGGACAATCCTTCAACACAGCCCAGCTAGCTTTTCTTGATGAAAGACTGTTTAAAATAGAGTGCTCAGTCCAGTGTACATTTAGCCATATTTGCTTACATTTTGAACTTGCTGGATGGCAACTTAACAATGTAAGGCCGAATTCAGACTTAACAGGAAACCGGAAGTCCCTTCACCTATGGTTTGCATAGCCATATGTCCGAATGCAGGCAACCAGAGTTAAGGGAGAAAAGAGACCCGTAGTTTCCCTCCCTGAACTCCAATCTGAACCTTTGGTTCAGAGTGGCTTTTTGCCCCCTTCAACTCTGTTTGTGTTTTTGCCATTATTACATCTGAACTCTGGCACCGCAGTTTCCCTCTTGTGGAACTAGAATTCAGGGAGGAAGCTCCTCCCTCACTCCAGCTGCCATTGGCTGCCGGGGCTGTCCTTCATTAAAGAAAGAAGCCACAGCAGACAGTTCTTCCTCATCTCTGTACTCAATGTGACTGCAGCTAAATCTTTCTCAATTTCACCTCAGTAGGGATGGGAGAGTGGGGGTAGGGGTGTGGAGCCTGAAGGTGGCAAGAGTGTCTGGTTCACATAGAAAGATAGCTTATTGGTTTCAGGTGCTTGCAGTAGTGGCTAGACTTATTAGCCACTACTGGTTGTGTGTGGGTACCTCATGTGGGGTACCTCATTATTAGGCTAATGAATCAAGCAGGTCTGTGACTAAAGTATTGCATCTATTGTATGTCTAATGTTTGTTTTGCTGTGGACTATTAGACCCATTATTTATCTGTTTATTTTATCATATCTCTATACCACCTGATATATACATCTCTAGGCAGTGTACAAATGAGAAAACACAACCAAAAACCAAGATTTAAAAAAATTAAAATTCACAAAATAAATAGAACAATCTTGTAAGATAAAAACTCATTAAAATTTTCAGTTAAATGCCTGAGAAAAACAGATACATCTTGAGAGTCTTTCAAAAGCAAACAGAGCAGGAGATGTTCTTATTTCAACTGGAAGCTTATTCCAAAGACCTGGGGCAGCCACAGAGAAAGCCTGGTCCTGAGTTCCTGCCAGCAAATGAGCCAGCAGCAACTGTAACCAGACCTTTCCATATGATCTCAATAGGCAACAGCGTTCATGACCAAGAAGGTACTCTTTTCAGTACCCTGAACCCAAGCCATTAACCAACAGGTAATAACCAGCACTTTGTATTTTGCACAGAAACATATTGGCAGCTGGTGAAATTCTTTCAAAATCAGTGTTCTATGTTTCCTTTGGTTGTCCCAGAAACCTGGCTGCTGGCTGCCACTTTCTGTACCAATTGTAGTTTCCGGACTACATAAAAAGGTAGCTCTATGTAGAGTGCATTACAGTGGTCAAGCCTAGAGGTTACTAGCATATACAGCACTGTTTTCAGGTCATTTACCTCCAGAAATGGATTTAGCTGGCATATTAGCTGAAGCTGATAAAAAGCACTCCTGGCCACTGCCTCAACCTGATAAACCAGAGAGAGATTAGGATCCAGGGGGAGTGTGACCCCATCCAGAACAGGCAGATCTAAACCATCCTCAGGTCCCTACCCCAACAGTCAGTACCTCCATCTTATTTATATTCAGCCTTAGTTTTTTATTCCCCCATCCAGCCCATTAGTGCTTCCAGGCAGGCATTTAGGGAGGTTATGCTATTTCCTCATGAATTTGATATCAGGAAATAGATCTGGGTGTCATCATCATACTGATATTTGGTGATGACTGCACCAAACCCCTGATGATCTCTCCCAGCAGTTTCATGTAGATGATAAAAAGCACTGGAAACAGTATAGAAGTTTTAAATCTACTGTATATCTAATGTTGTTTGTTTTGCAGTGGGTTATTAGACCCATTAGGATATTGGTCTGTGTTTTTCTGTAAGCATCTTCCACCTCTTTTAAACAGTTATGTTTCTTACAAAATCATTTTTTCCTCTGCTCCTACTATTTCAAAATCTCTATTGTATTCTAGAAAAAGTTTTAATGAAGTACTGCTTTTAACAAAGTATTGGACACTTTATATGTGTGACTTTTGCCCTTGCTTTTTGTATGCTAGAGACATCTAAACATTACCCTCCTGACTATAATAAAATAAACATATTTGAAAGATTGGAAGAAGAATTTCAGGGTAACAATCAACTATGTATATATCAAAAGTACTTGGACTAAAAAGAAAAGGATTTTTGGATGAGTTTCACAGGCCAATTCAGCAAAGCACTACAGCATGTGCAAAACTCATGGGGACTTGCTTGGCACAAAGGCAAAATGCCTCATTAAACTTTTATTTGTAAGAAGGGTCACCAGGTACAGCCATCGAGCAGTATTAATCATATAGTTTGGAAGAGTCAGAATAAGACTCACACAATGTTTTAGACAGGGAAAAGTCATAATAAAGCTTAACAATGGCAGAATATCAGGAGAAAGTTGCAGCACAATGACTTCATCCAGTTTAAAATGATTTGAAAACCAACCTAGGTAGCATACATTCTCCAGAGCTGATATTTACTAAACGTGTGAGCAGAGCTAGCACAGCACCATATAATCATTCAATGAAAGACCCAGAATATCTTCTCTCTTAGGTCTTTTCTTCCCATCCAACATTCTTAATAAGAGATCCAGAAATTATGGATCTCGAAGGATCCATAAAATGAGACATACTGTCCCTCAGATAAGCAACCATCTTTAGAAGACTATTCTGAAGTGAGTGAGTAGTCGTAGACCATCATTTCAAATATTGCCCCTTAAATTGGCCCATGTGTTCTGTTTTCATAGACATCAGTTGTTCTTCACCTTTTTTTGCTCTAAGGGCTGCAATCCTACACACATTTACCTGGAAGAAAGTCTCACTGAACTAGATTTTTGTTCTAAGCAGATATGCATAGGATTGAGTTTTGCAAACATGTAATATTTGCTGAATTGCCTGTAAAACTCATTTTTTTAAAACAACAACAACACACACCTTTAAAGTTCTCTTTTAAGTCAAAATCTTTACAATGGATACATCGTTTATTGTTACCCCGACATTTTTCTCCCAGCATTTCATGTGTGGTGATTTTATCATAGCAACCAGAACTCTTCGAGGAGCTTGATTGGGCCCAGGGGTCTCCAGTTGTTGCTGCACTTGCAATGATTCTAAATATTTACTTCAGACATAAATTTACTCATATTTCCTTGAGACACAAGCCCTATTCAGACATTGAGGCATTTCCCACAACCAGGCAGGCAGGGTTGGTGGGTTGGGTCCAACTCACCTTCACCTCAGACAATGAAGTAAACATTTCTGGGAGTGCGGGACCATGCTCCCAGACAATCCGCACTGCGCTAAGCAGTGCAGATCTCTAGAGGCTGGGACATAGGAACATAGAAAGCTGCCATATACTGAGTCGGACCATTGGTCTATCTAGCTCAGTATTGTCTTCACAGACTGGCAGCAGCTTCTCCAAGGTTGCAGGCAGAAATCTCTCTCAACTCTATCTTGGAGAAACCAGGGAGGGAACTTGAAACCTTCTCCTCTTCCCATCCCCTGAGGGGAATATATTACAGGGCTCACACTTCTGGTCTCCCATTCATATGCAACAAGGGCAGACTCTACTTAGCTAAGGGGACAAGTCATGCTTGCTACCAGAAGACTAGCTCTCCTCTCTACTAGCTCTCCTCTCTAACGATTTGTCGCAGCTTCCAGATATCCCTCAATGCACCATGCAATGAACGCAGTGCATTGGAGGATTCCCACAGGAGAAAAGGCATCCATCTCTAATGTCTGCTCTGCATGTAGCCAGAGCAGACACATGATCCTGGCAGCCCCAACTCTGGCTATTAGCTGGGCTATGGAGCAGGGTTTGATGGCATGGCAGTGCCATGATCTGTGTGGATCCTGGTGGTTCTCATGGGCAGCGAAGCCCAGGCTTGACTGCCCAGGCATGAGTTTGGCTGCTCCTAAGAACAGCCTTATTATGTTGCATGTGGGCACAACTATCTATAAATATGTACATATCAGAAGTTTTTTCTGAGGTGTGAATTCTCATTCTATCATAGCAAATGATATTTTTTTCAATTAGACAACTCTCATGACCCCACTTTCACTTTTTCACACTCTCAATTACTATGAATATGAGGAAGTAATCAATTTAGCACACTTCACCTTATGAAGACAAACCTCATAAATTCACCAAAATTCACCCCTCTGCCCAATCACTCTGAAATTGGGGATGAATGGTAGCCTCCACCCATTAGGCACTATCTACCAGCCCACCCCACTCCTTTGGGGCAGATCCACTTTCTGCCCCCAATCTGCCCCAAAGACACCCAAACTTCAAATATTCCCAAAAAATCAGGCCTCTGCACAATCCCCCTGAAATTGGGGTGGTAGCCTCAACCCATTAGGCACTACTATCCCACCCCACTTGTTTGGGGCAGATCCACTTTCTGCCCCCAAACTGCCCCAAAGTCACTAAAACTTCAAAAATTCTCAAAAAATCAGCCCTTTGTCCAATCCCCCTGAAATTGGGGTGGTAGCCTCCACCCATTAGGCACTACCACTCCACCCCACTATTCTGCCCCAGTCCCCACTTTCTGCCCCAATCTGCCCCAAAGACATGAAAACTGCAGAAATTCACCAAAAATCAGGCCTTTGCCCAATCCCCCTGAAATTGGGGTGGTAGCCTGAACCCATTAGGGACTACCACCCCACCCCACTCTTTTTGCCCAGAACCCATGCTATGCCCCCAAACTGCCCCAAAGTCACTAAAATTTCAAAAATTCCCCAAAAATCAGCCCTTTGCCCAATTCCCCTGAAATTGGGGTGGTAGACTCCACCCATTGGGCACTACCACCCCACCCCAAAATTTTGCCCCTGGGCCCCTTTTATACCCCCTGAATCGATTTGGATTCAGATTCGGATTAAATCCAAATCCGAACCGAATCAAGGGTGATTCGGGTGGCCCATATTCAGGCACAAAACAGAACAGGGGTGATTCGGTTCGGGTCCCGAAACGAATCACCGAATTCCCGAATTGCACACCCCTAGTTTCCCTGAATGTTTTACCTAGCTCACCAGCTTTCTGTTTGCAGGTGATTTTAGGACACTCTTGCTGGTCCTCTGGGAGCCATGGCTTAGCCGCATTAAGTGGTAGTACTTGGTGGCATAAGCGCCACCTTGTTTCCCATAAATGGAAAGGGACTTTTTTCTCCTTAAAGAGAGCGATAGGGTGATCGGGTTGCAACAAGTACTGTGAAGTGTGGTGTTTATAGCATTTACGTTCTAAATCAGGTTTTAAAAAACCCACTTGTAGAATCTCTCCATAAATAGTTTTCCTTAGCTGCTTAACTGAGGAGGATCCTTTAAATAGATCCGGTTCAACCTTCCATTTTTAAAGTGTGAATAACAAATCTTTCAAGTAGTCTGGGTGTTCTCTTTTTAATACTTGTGTGATATTACCATTGAAAGTTCCTTTCCCCCACCATGCTATGCCCCATGCTGACTTGCGCCAACACAGAGCGAAAAGCAAGACCCAGGTTTTTTGCAGGAGGTTAGACATATTATGGACATTCACAAAAATCCAGTTTCCAAAATTGTAGGACATGAATTCAGTTACAAAATAGGGTTGCAGGGCAGGTAGGGCTAGGCCTCCCCACTCAACCTCCTTAAATGCTACCGCACGGGCCAAAGGGAAGGACGCTGTGTGCCATACTAGACGGAAGATCTGGCTTTCAACTCTCCGAAGGAGATAGAGCGGGTGAGGATAGACTACCGCCAGGTTATGCACTGGGGATTCCTGACTGCAACATTGGAGAATCCACTGCAAGTCTGAGTAGACAATACTGAGCTAGATGGACCAATGGTCTGATTCAGTATATGGCAGCTTCCTGTGTTCCTATGTTCTTATATAGGGGAAAAAAAAACATTTTAAAAAATGCTTCTCATCCAGCTTCTAGTCATTAAAAATGATTTCTCATTCACATCTATAGTGCACATATCTTAAAAGGCAATTTACGTAGCACATATGCCCATGGACTTGGAAAATGTGTTTGCTATGAAGAACATGTGTTGAATATCCAAGTGCTTGGCTGTGAAATTTCCTTTTGATATCAGTGAGAGAGACTTACTTTTCCTGTGCTACAGGGGGGGAAGCACCAGCCAAACTAATCTAAAAATGTGTTCCCGCGCCCAAATTTGGCACCCACAAGTGAGTCTGAATGAAAATCCCCAGCTACAGGCAGTAGAATAGTGAGAAGATTACGTTAGAAATGTAGACATTGTGGTTGATGGAACTTTATCGACTACCCTTGGCAGAGCATGCAGTGTTTATAATGATTTATATATATATATATATATATATATATATATATATATATATATACATACACACACACACACACACACATATGGAACATTAACAGAATAGAAACCATGGAACTGTAATGACTTAGTTGCCTACTGCATGACAGTTTACTCAGAAAGAGACTCAATGAAAATTTAGAATTATAAACAGTGGGGATTGCTCTGGCTAAAACCTGCCAGAATTTGATTTTTGGGGTTGCCAGCACTAGTAAGACTTTCTCGCTTCGTGCTGCAATTATCAGATTTGGCTAAAGGCACCGGGAACAGACGGATTTTCACAGATCTTTATCCTATATTAAATCTGCTTGAGAGAGAAGCTTTTATGTCTTATTTCCCTTCTGTCTTTTCCACTGGTTAATAGCTTTTGCAGCAAAGCTTTAATTAAGAATAAGACAATGTGATTCTCATCTACAATTTTCTCATTTCTTATCACTTTGTAGACAAAAGGATTTTGGCACTGTCAATCATTAGCTTTGTGATACCAAAAAGGCATTTATAGATCCCATTATCTGAGCAACAGAAAAGAAATTCTCTTTCCCTCGCTTATCTTGGAGGTAGTAGAGTCAAAAGGGGAGGGGAGCATCATGCATTTGTTTTCTCTTTTGCCCACTAGGAGATATAATGGTCCTGAGTAGACAGGTGGCTGCTTTGTAAGGGCATTCTGTGCTGATCTCTTTTCCACAGGGTGCCCAGCCCAAGAGACTCATTATGGGCAGATTTTTCTACTGGTTTGGCACAGGTGCTTTTTTTGTGAAGATCTATGCTGCTTCACATTCAGTGTCCCTCCAAATAAGAAACCTTAACAAATGCACATAACAAAAGCACAGAAGCACAAGAGCGCTATCAAACCATGAATGTTTAATCATCTCAGCTGACATTTGTCTTAGTAATAACATAGATCAATTCCCTGAGAGTCTCACTCATCCAGAAAGATGTTACAATTCCCATTTGTTTTCCTTTTGCTCACTTCTTTCATTATCCATGAATGTAAGGCTGTTCTTGGAGTATTTGCTCAAGATTTTGAGGCAGCCCAGTACAACCCAGGGCATTAAACCCAGCTTACCAAGAACAGCATGGTCTTGAAGTCTGACATATTTGTTGAAGCTTTCATGCATTGGAGCCCACTTCTTCCAATATATTATAAATAGTGGGGCCAAAAGACCATGAAAAATGTGCACCTTGTGATAATTTTATGTATGATGTATATAAGATAAGCACAGTGACAATTTGCAGTGATTGGTGATGATAATATGAACTTCCAAGCCTTTAGATTCATAAAATCAATAATACTTATAATGTGAGAGGAAACCATTATGGTATTTCACTTCAGGCCTGAATAGATAGAATCAAACTTCCTGAGTACTTCTAATTCAGCAATTATGTGCTGGTGTCTCTGAACAGTAACATTCAGCTCAGCAGCAGAATGTTCTGGGGGACTGAAATGTTCCACCACTGGCTTCTGAATGCCAGATTTGGCATTTAATGCCATGTTTGTTTCCATTCATTTTTCAGTGCAAAGGCTCACCTGTTTGTACAATGGAAGACAGTGGAAAGGCATTGTGGGCAGGTGATAGTATATATCATATTGAAAAAGAAGCACGTGAATAAGACCAAGATTGGTGACACTATTAAGTCCAGTAACAATATCTCCTATGTATTGTAGATAATGAGATATAATCATACATTACTTACATCCCTATACCTTTATATTAATTTTTAAAGTTATCCAATTAGACATCACTCTGTTTCATAAAATTGTAGAGTTTTAAAGTTAGAAGGGACCTTGGAGGTCTTAGAGTCCTATGCCCCCTATGCTTTTCATCAAAAGTTCTCAAAGTGGTTTACATAGAAAAATAAATAATACGTAAGATGGTTCTCTGTCCTTAAGGGGCTCACCAACGAATAAGAAACGTAAGGTAGACACTGGCAACAACCTCTGTTTTTCTGGGGTTGGCTAGGCACTCTTCTGTTATGCTCCAGAAGCAAAATGAAAATATTCTGACATCTATATTCCCTGAGCAGCTGAAATGTTTGTAACGTGAACTACCTATTATACCCATACAACTGATCATTTATTAGAGGCACCATAAACACAAGTGCAATACAGTATTGACTACACTACCCTGAGTTTTGCGAAGGAAGAGTGGTATGCAAATATGGTTAACAGTAACAAAGCCAGAGAAAAGAAACTCTCTCAGATACTAAAAACCTAGTTTTGCATTCTCATCCCTCTTTGAACTCAGATGAATAAGAATTTCCAAATGATGCATATATTTGCCTGCAAATATCCATATTCATATATTCTTGAGGCTCTTCAACTGCTTGCTAATCACCATATTAACTTTACATACTAAAGAGGAAAAATAAGTCTAAAGAGGTTTAGCAAATAATAACATTCAATTAGGGGAAAAGGTTATTCTTGTTTAAAAGAGCAATTATGCAAATCTGCCATAAATATGCTAGAAACATCAAGAACCATGTGATAGTTAAATTGACTTCAGTATTTTGTATATTGAAATTTGTCTAGATTCTACACATCATTGATTCTCCACAGCATAAGAAATAATTACAATATTAATCATTAGGCCTTCCTTTTGGAAGGAAGAAGATAATTAATTTAAATGTACATATTTGTCAACTGAAGATTTTTTTACACTCTCAGTATACATCAGGGTGGTATTGAAGTTAAGCGCTTTCTGTAGTTCTTTTTATTCAACCTCTTAAGAAAATTAGATGATATTCCTGTATAGTTCCATTCACTAATTCAGTTTCCTTTCTTAAAACACATTAGATGTTCGCCAGTTCAAACATGCAAAGGATTTGTGTAAAATACTACTAATTATGAGCAACAACATTCGCCTAAATAATTTCATCTGGATATGGATTTACACATTTTTTAAAAAAAAAAAAAGATCTTGCTGGTTGGTCTAGCTTGAGGCCAGCAAAATGTTTCTGTTTCTAAAAGTGGCTAGTCATCTGCTCTTGTTTTCAAAGAAAATTCGATTCTCAGGTGCTGGATACAAACAAGAAGAGACACTAGTTGACACCCTAATGTAGTAGACATACCATGAAGATGTGGCCACACTGCAGAAGGCCCCCAGAATTCTGCAGTGTGGAGGGCAGGGGGGTAATTTTCTCCAGTCCTTGCTCCCCCTGGAAGTGCCCTGTGAAACCCCAAAATATGCCCCAATGGCTGCATTGCCCTCCGGAACATATTTTCAGGTGGTGCAGGACATTTCCAGGGAAAGCAGGGATTGGAAAACATTGTCTCCACCCTTTGCTCTGCACAGCTACAAAAGCTCCCCACAGTGTGGGTGCATTTTCCTTACACATGTACATTTCATTCATTAGAATATCAGCCACCATCTCATTATATCTTATCTTATCTTATCTTATCTTATCTTATCTTATCTTATCATCTATCATATTTCTATAAAATGCAACAAAGATTTAAAAAACAGGATAAAATGATTAAAACAATTATGACATATTTCCAATCTAACTTAATTAAAATCATGAGAAAAGCATGGTGTGTCTTAAGTGTCTTTTTAAAAACAGTCAGAGATGGAAACTCTAATTTTAACAGGGAGTGCATTCTAGAGCCCCAGGGCAGTCACAGAGAAAACCTGGTCTCGAGTAGCTGCCCAATGAGCAGGTGGTAGCCGGAACCGGACATCCCCAGATGATCTTAATAGTCAGGAGAGTTTATGACAAAGGAGGCACTCTTTTAAATGTCCTTGACCCAAATAGTTAAGGGATTTATAGGTAATAACCAGCACTTTGTATTTTGCTTGGAAACATATTGGCAGCCAGTGAAGTTATGTTAAGATCGACAGGGGCACTATGGAAGCAAAGAAGGTTCATAGCCTCCTCTGGACAGAGGTTAGCTCATTTGGAAATGGTACTGAACCTGCTGGATAGCTATGGTCCAGGGCCCAGCTCATTAGACTGATGACTCATATGTCACCAAGGGAATGCTGCAGCGAATTGGACAACGCAACAGCCATGCAATATCTCAATCTTTGCTCCTGAGCAACCATACCTGACTTTTCTACACATCCATGTTAACTCTACCTGGGAAAGACTGTATGAGGCCTTTCAAGTGATAAGACTATGTTTAATTTGTCAGGCTTTAATGCCTCCACAAGGCTACAAGTTCACAAAGGGGGGAGGGACAAACGTGGGCATCCTTTCCCTTTGAATGTTTGCAATTTGACTTTATTGTTTTGCCCCTGCCCAGGATTATCGCTTTGTTCTTGTGACCTGGACCAGCTGACCCATTGGATTGAAGCCTGAAGGACATCAACCCCTTCTCTGGACTTCCAGTTGCCCTCTCCCAAGACCTGTACTCCACCTCTGGGTCTAGGATTCAGGGAGGAGTGGAGAGGGCAAGCAAAGAAATAAAAAAACCTAATTGGAAAAAACTATGCCAAGAAGTGGCCTCAGGTTTTACCTTTTGTGTCATTTACCTCAAGAACTAGACCTAGGAAGAATTGTGGCCTTTTTCCATGTTGTTTGGCCACCCTCTGTGTACGACCAAGGGACTTGGTCCCAGGACACTGACCCTACAGGGGTGGGGGATGATGACTCATATGCCTATTTTCTTTCTTTCAGTAAGCAGGCTGCCAGCACTGCAGCACACAGTGCCTTTGGACTGTCACCTGCATCACTACATACCAGGATTGTGAGAGTGGATCCAGAATTGTCATAAGGATTCACCACTCCAGCCACAGTGGGAGGAACCCTTCAAGACATCCATGAAAGTAGCAGAAGAGACTGTGTAGATCTATCACTCTCACCAGGAACCTACCATTATGAACCACAGTCGCGCTGTACCGCCCATCAAGCTAAGAAGACAAGGAGATTCAGAGGACTGGACCATTGCCTGCCTATATGAAGAACAGAATGGGTTCCTGGGCCTCTGGTTGGGCATTGTCCTCCTTGTGAGGGAAACAAGTCCAGATAAGCCCTCTGCTTTGACCTTGGAAAGATGCCAGTGTCTAAAGGTCCCAAATTCCCTTACTAGAGTCCAACTTGGAAGGACTGTTCCAAAAGGATCAAAAGAGTCACACTACTCCTGTCAATACCCAATTGGATATCATCCATCAGGCTAACCAAGGAAATCTCAAAACAATAGCTCATCTGAAAGCCAGTTTGAAATGGGTCTAGACAATCCATTACCTCCAAGGCTGCCTGGAGCTGAGAGGCCACCACCCTCTCAATCAACTTGCTCAACCATGGAAGATTGGAGACAGGTTTATAATTGGCTGAGGGATCTAGTGCAGATTTCTTCAAGTAAGGTCTAATAATAGCCTCCTTAAGGCAAGGAGGCATCCTGCTCTCCCTCAGAGAAGCATTTATAATACATACAAGACCCTATCTGATAGTAATATTGGCAGATGAAATGAGCCAAACTGGGCAAGCATCAAGATAATAAGTAGTAGGATGTACAGTCCAAAGCAGTTTGTCCGCATTCTCAGGAGTCACAAACTGAAAGTGATCCAATATGATTCCACAAGAGGAGATACTGGGTGCCATCATAGTAGCCTCTGCAATAAATGTGGAATCCAATTGGGCCCAAATGAGAGATTCTATCGGCAAAAAGCTCATTAAAAACATCACAGCGGGTAATCAAAGGCTCCAAAGTTGAGTTAAAGGGAGGAGGGGCAGATACTAGCCCTCTCACAACCCTAGACAACTCCACTGGATGTGAACTTGGGGTTTGATTTTGTCCTTAGATATCCAGTTTGTAATCCCTAGCCTAATCCTTCTAAAAGCAATTGCATATTCTTTGAAAAAGAAAAAGAAAAAGAAAAGAGAGAGAGAGAGAGTCTTGTGGCAGCTTAAAGACAGACAAATTTATTCATATTCATTTATCCATTATCTCACCTTTTTTCTATCATGGAACTCATGACACCTTAGAACCAGCAGAATTCAAGGATACTGAAGAGAGATGAGGAGAAGTGATGCAATTTTAGACAGCGGGTGAGATATTTGTAATTTCACATTCCAACTGTTGTGATTTTGCTACCTTGAAATTTTGTTTATTGCAGTTTGGTAGTGAGGCGACTACAGTGGGCATTCTCTCTCTCTCTCCTCTCCCCCACCCCCCCAGCCATTTTGTCAGGCTCCGCTTATGAAAGCATTGATTGCTGGAAGTGCTCTCTACACAGAAGCTAGGCACATCTGGTAATCTTTTTGTCCCCAGAATGCCCCAGAAAATATTCAGCATAATGACACAACATCCTAGAGTTTTCCAGGGTTGCCAGGAAGTACTTCTAGTTTTGCTACTGCCACCCAGAAGGCATAGCATTTAAAAGCTTTTTTTTTTCAAGGATACCTACTGCTATCACTATTTCCATTGTCATTCTAAAGACTGTTATCCCTATGGTAATATAATACTTCAAACATCTGTAGAGTAATTAATTAGTAACATGTCAGCTGCAAAAAGTGCTGGGCCTATGCAAAACAAAAAGTCTTTAGTGAAAATAAAATAATAACCCACGTTTCTCAAAACTGACCATTTACATAAACATCTCTTTGAAGATTTTGAAATATGGGTCTCATTCTGGAGTAAATGCTAAATATTTTGAAGCCTTTTACTTGACATTTGCAAAACATTCAGACAAAATATTTGTGGCATATATCTGCCGTAAAACTTGCTGACTCTCTTCAAAAGCCTAAAGACTGGAACAAAATCCTTTCAGCTCCAGACAGATTACAGGATATATGTGTATATTGTATGCGGCTGCCTGACAAGCATTCAACCTTTTATGCTTTGTTAGAAGAAAAAGGATTGTTATCTGATCCTTTAGAAGCTGACTGGCTCTTTGGACTGCGAATAACCCTTTTGGCCCTCAAGTTTCTGCAAAGACTTTGTTGTCTCCTTCTACCATTAAGGTACCCAAGAATTATTTTTTAATCACACTGCAGGTACTTTCATTCTCAGGAGCCAAATCTTTTGTCTGGCTCTGCATGAAAGCTAATATGCATCTGCTGAATATATATGTGGAAAGATTCCAATTGGCCATTAATATCAAGGCTGCATATATTCAAATACCAAGGACACATTAATTCCAAATGGGGACTATGAAAATCAATGTTAATGAGCCTTGTGGTGATTATAAATCTTCCTTGGAGTAAATAAACTGAGCACAGTTAAACATGAACTTTTGTATCCTCTGCTGCATGCTTTTGATTTACTATCACCTATTTAGGGAGAGCTAATGCTATGCTTTTTGCCAATATGTTCTTTAAACAAATCCCCCCTGGTTTTGCTTGCAACGTGCTCTCTCTCATTTCATTTCTTGTTCTGCATTCCTAAGCACCATGTTCTGCTTCCACAGCAACTGCTATTGTTTAGTCCAATCTCTGTATGCATTCCAAAGGCACCTTGGTTTCTGCACGCCTTGCAGAGAAGTCTGTGGATGGATGCTTCATTTTCAGTTCAGTTCACAGGAAAGCATGATCCAGCCAGTTCAGTGGGACTGATCTGAATATTGTCGTACAGATATGGAGTCAGATTGAAATCTGCATTGGTTTTGTGTACAGAGGTCTACTTCTACGGAATAGAACCTCCTGTACTGGGTCAGGATGAGTGGGTATGCCATCCCAGTCTCAGAGTCAAGACTATGGTACAATCCAGAACAAACAAGAATAACTAGTTGTTTCACTTTCCCCCATCTTAAAACAAGATTTTGACATGCTCCATCTCTCACTTGAAGTAACTTCTGGGAAAGCAGTATCAAATCATGACATTAATATGATCATACACCCATAAGAACATAAGAACAACCCTGCTGGATCAGGTACAATGCCCATCTGGTCCAGCATCCTGTTTCACACAGTGGCCCACAAGATGCCACTGGAAGTCTACAGGCAGGAGTTAAGGGCATGCCCTCCCTCCTGCTGTTTCTCCCCTGCAACTGCTACTCAGAACATCCTGCCTTTGAGGCTGGAGGTGGCCTATAGCCCTGCGTCTAGTAGCTGTTGATAGACCTCTCCTCCATGAAGTTATCCAAACCCCTCTTAAAGCCATCCAGGTTGTTGGCTGTCACCACATCTTGTGGCAGAGAATTCCACAAGTTGATTGTGTGTTGCATGAAAAAGTACCTCCGTCTGCTGTTCCTAAATTTCCTGGCAATTAATTTCATGGGATGACCCCTGGTTCTAGTGTTATAAGAGAGGGAGAAGAATTTCTCTCTATCCACTTTCTCCACACCATGCATGATTTTATACAACTCTATCATGTCTCCCCGCAGTCATCTTTTTTCTAAACTAAATAGCCCCAGGTGCTGTAGCCTTGCCTCATAAGGAACATACTCTAGGCCTCTGATCATCTTGGTTTCCCTCTTCTGCACCTTTTCCAGTTCTACAACATCCTTTTTTAGATGTGGTGACCAGAATTGTACACAGTACTTGAGGCATGACCTCACCATCGTTTTGTATAAGGGCATTATAATATTAGCAGTTTTATTTTAGATCCCCTTCCTAATAATCCCCAGCACGGAATTGGCCTTATCTCAGATCTACTTTAAATGGCAGGTGGAATTATTTCTGTATTTTCTGAAATGGGCTATATTCAAACAAAAAGTATGAATCCTAGTTTTGCATCCTGCTTTTCATGATGAGCTCCTTTCATAGGTGTAAGTCTAAAAGGTTCACTGTATCTGCTACTTTTGGTCATGGTGTTTATAAAAGTTCTGCAATTCATAACAAACTCTTCCATGTTAATTAAGTGTTCAGTGATAATGAATACAAAGGCTTGGGTCTGTAGCATGGGCATCCTTCCACTGGCATTGTGTAAAGAAATCTAAATGTGTTCATAAAACCTTTTCTCATTGGGCTATTTAGTGGCAGGAGGGTTTTGAAATGATGAAATGATGCTTAGGGATGTGCACCAATTCATTTTTTCCCATTCAATTTGAGTTTGAATCAAATCAGCCTGATTAAATTGGAGCTCAAATCTGCTGCCCTCGAATCTGGGTTGATTCAATTCAAATTTGAGTCGATTCAATTTGAATTTGAATTGATTCAGCTGAATTTTTAAGGGCTAGGGGGCACCAAAGCAGGTGGGTGGCAGGGCCCCATGGCTGCCAATGGCCATCCAACCCCAAAAGGAATCATTCAAATGGGTGTTTTATGTGTTGTGGATTCTTGGTTGTGAGGTGACGTTTTCATAGGAAATCCCTATGAAGAAGTCATTTCACAACCAAGAATCCACACATAAAAAATCCTAAAAATTCATGCCTGGTAGTGATGGCAGAAGCTTGGACAGGACAAAATGGAGATCACTGGGGACAAAATGGAGGCTCAAATCACCGAATCCATTCAAGCTTGAGTTGAGGGTGAGTTGATTAGACCTTGAATCAGGTAAGCATCCTCAAGGGTTATTCAATTCGAGGTTGAATCCCTCAAATTGCCCAGATTCAAGTCAAACTGATTTGGACATGAATAGATTCACAAATCCCTAGATTGACTTATAAGAAAAGCTCATTAAAGGTCATTTGTGGAAATGTACTCTAAAAATATTTATTCCATTGCCAATAGAATAGAGAATATCTCACCCTCCTTTTGTGAAGTTGCTATATGCACCATGGTACCCTGGCTTGACAAACCCCAGGCACCAGTTCACCATTGGAAATTTAAAAATTTAACCGTGGCACCTAGAGAAAACCATCTCTATGATTGCTTCATGGCAATGCTGCCCTCTGAGCTAGAGTCCGCTATCACAGCCCCTCCTCCTGCCTTGCCACTGAAACAAACAGGTGAGTGGACCCCTTTTTAGAACCAGGGCCTGCTCTGAGACACACACACACACACACACACACACACACACTCACACACACACACAGCAAAAGGCTAGACTGAGGGCTGTGTCTGTATTGCCGTTCTAGCAAGAAGCTTAAGCCTGACTTTGATTTTTTTCTCTAAGCCAAGTCAGTGAACAGAAATGCTTATTTTTGAGGTCTGGGAGAGGAGGCATAACATATTTCTCTGGGCTGAAGAACATCAACAAAGATCTGAAATGGCTACAAGCCAGGGCCAGCTGGATATTAAAGAAGTGTCTCTATCTTGAATTTAATCAAACAAAGAGCCAGGCCGGGCTCCTGATTGGCTCCTCACCTGGAGGGCAAGAGAGCACTTGGGGAGCTGGGCCGGAGTTTGTTTATCAAAGAGGAGACACTCTGAGGAGATGGGGTGTTTGTTTTGACTTTGAGAGTTGGCAAAAAGGTATAAAAAGCTGCAGACAGCCATTCATGGGGGAAGGGTAGGCATGGGCTTCTTCATGGAAGAGGCACCATGTAGCCCCTCCTTGTATCTTTAGAGCCAGTCACCCTCCCACCCTCCCGGTTGATGCTTGATGTAGGCATGGAGGGCTCTTTGCTGGAGGGGATGGCAGCAGGCAGGAGACATTGATTTTTGCAGCTTTGGACCTGTGTGTTTTCTTTCCCCATCTGGAGGCATCCATTGAGGAATGTAACATGTTGTCAAATTCCCCACAGGCAACCTCCAAGTAGGGAATGGATATGCAGCCCAAAATGTTCTCCTCTCCATGTAGCAGCAGCAACAGCAGCAAGCCTGGCTGTCTGCACGTGCACAAATGGTCTCTTTGTTCCCTCTCAGCTAGCAACCATACACTCAATGGGCTTACTTTCTAGTAATATATTCCAAGCTTTGCTGAGGGGCTTTGCTTCCCCACTTTGGTGGGGGTGAGAGAAAGGGTAAAGAGGGAGAAAACAAATGCCCATGAAAGGAAAGGGACGGGAGTGGGAGAAATGGTAGTTTAACTATACAAATACTAGAGTGTTCATAGACTGTCCTTATTCGGCACCTATGCTCAGAACCAGAGTGTCACCCGCTAGAAAATGAAATGAGAAAAACAACCCACCCACAAAATGCAGTATCCTATAGATCCTAATCTGTTATGAACATGAAAAGCACAATTTATTTTCACTATGTAGATTACAAACATGTGAAATCACAATGATAAAAACACTAATCAAATAAAATTCCATAGAATAATTATACTGCTATTCCTACAAAAAATATGTTTTAAAAGTGCACTGTCATTGTGCGTGTTGGAGCTTGCCAAAAGTCTGTGCTCTTATTGTTGGAATTCCTCTGAAGAGTATGTAATCCAAGTAGTTCCTTTAAGTCAAACGCATTTTGATCCTCCTGATCTTCCTCAGTGGCTTTTGGAGCAACACTTGTATAACTTCTACCTCCACCACAGCACTATAGAAATATCATATCATGAAGCTACTACACAGTATATTCATTCTTACTGAGCATCTTAAATTGTACATACATACTTATAAATGTTAAATATCATTACTTACATGGCATTCTCCAAATAAGAAGTACTTTTGAAATTTAAGTCTGTATCCTTTACCTTCTTCAGAAAATAGTAAGCATGAATGCATCATGAAATTGCCAGGACTTGCACCTCCCGACTTTGACCTGAGAATTCTCAGTAGATAGACTCAGTTGTGCTCACAGCTAACTTTCTCTTAGTTATTTTCCCTGTTTTAATGAAGATTTTGAACAATAATTACTTAAAAATCAATAGATTGATGTTTTTCAAAGCAGCAAAAGGCACCAGTCCAATATGGACTTGAATTTTTGAGGAATCCTTAAAAGACATCAAGCATTTAAAAATATACATTATTTTTGGTGAAAAAGAGTCACCAACTATGAACCCTCTTTTCAGGAGTTAAAACGTACACCGCTGTATCTCAGTCTTTTTCACAATGGATTGGCAATGCAAGTCAGAAGTGTAGTGTTGTTTGAAACCTAGGTGATGTGTACAGAATTTCATGAGGATTGGATAGATACCTTTGATTTTTATAAGCAATAGGGTGTTCAATAGGGATGTGCAAATCAATTCGTGTACAAAATGATTTATATCCAAATCTACCTATTTCAGGTGCTTTGTGGACACAACAAATCACCCCTGTGCTAGCTGTCCAGATTCGGGTACAAAACAAATTGCCCAGATTTTGGACCTGAAAAATTTGTAGATTTGGACCTCCATTTTGTGGCGATCTCTCTTGCTGTCTCCATTTTGTGTCAGGATTTGTGTGTGTGTGTTTTACAATCCTGCCCTTCCAAGCTTCAGATTGGTGACTTACAGTGTGCTATGATTGGCTGGCAATTCCCCCCGGGTTTCAGATTGACTAGTTTCCATTCAAATCTTGTGTTGCCATGAGTGACTGACCCCGCATTGGCTAGGGGAAAGGTCAAAGAAGGGTCAAGGGTGGAGGGAGTTTGAAGGAGGGAGTTTGAAATGTACTTAAGGAGGCAGCCAGCCACCTTTTTGCCTTTCTGCATCATAGGAGAAGAGAGAGAGAGAGAGCCAGAGGAGCTTTGCTTTGCCTTGCCTTGCCTTGCCTTGCCTGCTGCCTAGAGGGGATTCACTGTTTTTTGTTCCTACTTTCCTGATTGAGGAAAGGAGGAAATATATTTTTTACCCCCTTCCTGCTACTGAGAGAATATCTGCTTGTGCGTACTGTCTGTGTGAATCTATTCATGTACAAAACTATTTGTACCCGAATCTACCCGTTTCAGGTGATTTATGGACAAAACAAATTGCCCCTGTGCTAGCTGGCCAGATTTGTACCCAAAACAAATTGGGGGTGATTCAATTTGGGTACAAATTGAATTTTAAAAAATCAATTCGTGCACATCCCTAGTGTTCAAGGCTAATGGAAGAATGTTCAAAACTGTCCTCATCTTAACTACACTGGCACAACTGTGCCAGTATAATAAGCACAAATAGCTGATTTTATCAAGTTGTCTTTTTATCAAGTGAACTTTTAAAAAATAATTATTTTATGTATTTATTATATTTGTATACCTTCCCAAACCTCCATCTCTGGGTAGTTTGAAGCAACATTAAAAAAAAAAACACCCCGAAATTAAAACCTTAAAACAATTTAAAAACAATTAATCATGTGTCCAAGGAAACCTGAAGCTCTTATATTTGCCATGTCTTCTTTAAAATGATGGATTTTATGCCCAAGAGTTAGGGTATACATTAAACAGGTTAAAAATATATTAAAATCATGCACATATGTCAGATCTAATTAACAAATTGCTCAGAAAGAATGAACTGGGTAGCCATGAGGATGAATATAGGCTTCGTGTGTCCAGTCAGTAGTTGCTTATGACCTCACACTGAAACACAAATGTGATTGATTCTCAAGTGTGACAGACACTTGGCTTCTGTTTTACCTTTTAAAATATTTCTTGCCTTTTCTTCTATTGGCTTTGCTAAACAATAGGCATCTAAAGACCATCATTCACTCAGTGTCCTTAAAGTTCATAAGTGTATGATTTTAATGAACAAGGGGTGTCCCTTACAATGATAACCACTTAAGAGGCATTAGCCCCAGAATAATTGATACAGCCTCTAACTGGGTTTACATAGCCTCAGTTCCTCTGTTAATGCCCTAGACATTGTAACTACATTTCCACTCAGAAGTGCCATGACTTCTATCTTTTAAAGAGCTATTATGTGTACAGTTCTATCTCCTCCCCCCGCCCCCTGGTCATTTTACCCACAAGGACAATGATAGCATTAGCTGTCACCAATGCCTTCCAGAGATAAATGTTCCCATATTGGCTACCAGAGTGCTTCTCTGAATGGGCTTTCAAGGCCAGGCATGTCTGATCCTGAACTCCTAATACACTGATTGTGCAGCCCTGTTTTTGTTCATTGCTAAAGGATGCCTGATTCTGTCATTGCCCAATGCTTAAAGACGCCACTAGAGGATAATGCCCTTTTCTTGATTTTCAAAGTGATAGAATGTCAAGCTTTCAGGACAGGAAGTGAGCATACCTTCTACAAAATAGAAAGCAGTTATCATCTCTAAGCTATCAGAAAAATACTCTCTTTTTTTTAGTATGTCAGACTCACACCCAGAACTTTAGTGTTTTTACTGCCAATTTGGAATGTTTCTTTAGAAAATTCCTTGAAGGTCTTTACATCTTCCTCAAGCATTGCTATATGCCTGCCTTAATACCATCCATTAGAATAATGGAGACTCCAATGAAAAAAAAAAGGAGACTCAGTGTACATATAACTTTATGTTTCTTCTTTCCAGTATCCATGCTATGGAGACAAAAACTGAAGCAGCCTTAAAGCAAAAGGTCTGACAATCAGAAGAGTATTATAATGATTATGCACATTTGCACTATCATTATAACACTCTTCTGATTGTCAAACCTTTTGCAGGTACACATAAAAGAAATATAACGTGGATTCCATTTGCAAATTCCAAAAGTGTCTTAACTGTATCATTCTTTTTTTTCAGGTCACAAAACAATAACTGTAGGAATGTTCTTGCAACCATTCTCCAGATAGGTATTAGAGATTCATTCCTTCTGCAATGGAAATGTGGATAAAAAGCAATGTGAAAAAAGACAGAAGAAAATATCATGCTCTTTATCTCCAAGTGTTTAGCTTACCTGAGTTAATCTATTCTCTATCTATATCCTTCACATTCTCTGACAAACTAGGCCTGAAATTCTAGAAAAAGTGCAAAGTAAAAGAAAACCAGTAGTCCTACAAAGAAAATTTCATTGAGCACACACATGCATATCCAAGTCTTCTTCCTTTTATAACTTAAAGGGTCGAACACTGGAATTATATTCACTTATAAGCATGTAACACTCTCAATATAGCCCACAGAAATATTCTGGTGGAAACCACTAACATAGATAAACATGGACCTGTTCATATGACCAGTTTTGGCAATATGAGATGCTTAAATTTCTATTGGTGTGGTGAAATATTTGCAACAAAAATAGACCTTATGAACCAGAATATAAATGGACAGAGTTGTTGCTTCTTGGTAGTGACTTCTGCAATTGCATTGGCACATTTGTCAGTGACAAAATGTTCTGCAATTGCTACGGCACATTTTTCAGCAGCACATTTTTCATGCAGGGACATTCTTGGCAAGAATGTGTCCTCGGGGAGCACTGCGTGGAAACAAAATTGACTCAGGGAACCAGCCCTATTTCTCTGCAGAATGTATGCACTACTCATTCATAACAAATCTGTGATTGGTTGCCCGATGGTGTTTATATTTTAAAATTAGATAAATGTTGCTAGAATAAAATTGGAGAAAAAACCTAAATACATTTAGCACCAATTCACATTCTTATGTTGCATTTGCTCTCTGCTTGAGTCAGGCCTTTCCTGAGTATCTGTAAGTTTGTTTCACATTCTTTCATTGTTTACTTCTGTACAATTTGACGTAATATATCTTATAATTTAGACAGTACGGTTTTCTCCCTCCCATTTCCCTGTGTTTCTTGGCTGAGATTTCATGTTTTCTTCCCAAAGAGTAGAAATAAAATAATAAGACTCAAACAACTCTCTTGCCATGCTTAATAAAATACCAAATGTTGTTTGATAGAAAGTAATAATTATCCTTCTCATTAATTTCAGTGCCTTTCTACTGAAATTAGGAAGTGTTAGAGGTGTGACAATTGCCCCAAAGATTGTATAGTGCTAATTAAATGAATAGTTGATCAACAATGTTTACTTGTAAAGTTAATAATGAAGTAAATAATCTTGATTGGCTGCTTTCTGTGATGGTGGGCTACATATCAATCTTCAATTCTAAACAAGTTTCTGTAATAGCTCAATGACAAACTGAACAAAAAGTCCAAAAATATTCCACATAATTCTTCTGTTGAATGGTGGTTCATGTCAAAAACCTGTTAGGGATGTGTGCTTGAGCCAACTCAGTTCAAAGGCTTGCAAACCAGCTCAACATGAAAAGGAATCCAGCAAGGATTCTCCAAAGGTCTAAATGTGGTCGTGGGGTGAGGGAAATGGTAGCCTTGCCTGTTTAACCATTTTTACCTTTAAAATCAAGCTGTGGTTGGGACGGTGGTTACATAGATGACAGCAGTGGACCTGGCCTGCCCCGCAGGGCTTCCAAGCAATCTGACAGCCACACTGCAGCCCATTTGGGGCCTCTTAGTATGGGTGGGGGCTCCTTCCACCCCTCCCAAATGACAGGCCAGCCACGCTGTGACCTGTTTCAGGCCTCTGCGCATGTGTGCACAGGCCTAAAACTGGTTGCAGTGTGGCTGGCCTGTCATTTGGGATGCTGGTGCAGGGGAGCAGAAGGAGCCCTGACCACCACCTCCATTGCTGCTGCCCATACTGAGAGGCCTGGAACAGGCTGAAGCTCAGTCACCAGGTCACTTGGGAGGCCAGCAGTGGGGCGGAAGGAGCCCACCACCACCTCTGCTGTCCCAGGCTGCTACCATGGCTTAATTTCAAAGGTACAAAAAAGGTAAAAGGGCAAGGTTACCTTTTCCCCATCCCCCCCTCACAGCATTTAGCCCTTTACTTGTACAGGGGAATCCTTGTTGGGTTCCCCTTTCCAAGAATGCCCATTGAGTCCTTCAGACTGGCTCCATGGCCAGACCAGATTGAGCCTGAGCCCAAGTGGCCCCAGGCCAACTTAGATGGAGACTCCACAATTAATCTGATATCTGAGCAGGAGGTGCCCAACAACTCCTCTTGTGTGATTCAACTGGATCGGTTTTAGTCTGTGACTCCTGAGGATGTGGACAAGCTGCTTGGAGCAGTGAGGCCTACCACTTGTTCTCTTGATCCTTGTCCAACATGGCTTGTTTGATCTAACCGGGAGGTTGTTGGAGACAGCCTGGTGGAAATCATAAATGCTTCTCTGAGGGAGGGCAGGATGCCTCCTTGTCTTAAGGAGGCAATCATTAGACTTCTTCTAAAGAAGCCTGCATTAGATCCCTCAGAGTAGAGCAATTATAGGCCTGTTTCCAACCTCCCATGGTTGGCCAAGGTAATTGAGAGGGTGGTGGCCTCTCAGCTCCAGGCAGTCTTGGAGGAAACTGATTATCTAGATGCATTTCAAACTGGTTTTCGGGCGGGCTATGGGGTGAAGACTGCCTTGGTCAGCCTGATGGATGATCTCCATTTGGGAATTGACAGAGGAAGTGTGATTCTGTTGGTCCTTTTGATCTCTCTGCGGCTTTCGATATTATCGACCATAGTATCCTTCTGGAACGTCTGAGGGTGTTGGGGGTGGGGGGCACTGTTTTACAGTAGTTCCGCTCCTACCTCTCAGATAGATTCCAGATGGTGTTGATTGGAGACTGTTGCTCTTCAAAATCTGAGCTTAAGTATGATGTTCCTCAAGGCTCCATACTTTCTCCAAAGCTTTTTAGCATCTACATGAAACCGCTGGGAGAGATCATCAGGGGATTTGGAGCTGGGTGTTATCAGTATGCTGATGACACCCAGATCTATTTCTCCATGTCAACTTTGTCAGGAGCTGGCATATCCTTCCTAAATGCCTGCCTGAAAGTAGTACTGGGCTGGATGAGGGAGAATAAACTGAAGCTGAATCCAGATAAGATGGAGGTACTTATTGTGCAGGTTCAGAACTCTAGAGACGATTTTGATCTGCCTGTTTTAGATGGGGTCACACTTCCCCAAAGGTACAGGTTCGCAGTCTGGGAGTACTTCTGGATTCACACCTCTCTCTGGTTTCTCAGGTTGAGGCGGTGGCCAGGGGTGCTTTCTATCAGCTTCAGCTGATACGCCAGCTGCGCCTGTTTCTTGAGATGAATGACCTCAAAACAGTGGTACATCTGTTGGTAACCTCCAGACTTGACTTTTGTAATGCACTCTACGTGGGGCTGCCTTTGTACATAGTCCGGAAACTTCAGTTGGTTCAGAATGCAGCAGCCAGGCTGGTCTCTGGGTCATCTCGGAAAGACCATGTTTCTCCTTTACTGATGGAGTTATACTGGCTGCCTATAGGTCTCCAGACAAAACACAAAGTGCTAGTTATAACTTACAAATCCCTAAACAGCTTAGGCCCTGGGTATTTAAGAGAGCGTCTTCTTCATTACAAGCCCCACTGCCCATTGAGGTCATCTGAGGAGGTCCGTCTCCAGTTACCGCCAACTCGTTTGGTGAATACACAGAGATGGGACTTCTCGGTCGCTGCCCTGAGACTGTGGAATGCACTCTCTGCTGAGATCCCCTCCCCATCTCTGGCAATTTTCAAAAAACACCTGAAAACCCATCTTTTTGCCCAAGATTTCTCAGCTTCCTAATATTTTTGGGTTTTAATTTCTGGTTATTTTTAATTTGTTAAATTGTTTTTAAGCTTTTGTATATGTTTTTAACTGTTTTTATGTTATTGTAAACCACCCAGAGATGAAAGTTTGGGGCGGTATACAAATTTTATTATTATTCTCTTGTTTACACAGTCAGACTGGTGTTATTGACTGGTTTGTTTTATCCAGACATCGAGTCCTTCCCAAGGACATGGGATAGCTGAATTTTATTGCCAATGTTGTTGTTATAGATATCGTCGCAGAATATAGGCTGTTCCCAATAAAGCTGCTTTTTGTAATTGGCTGATGGTGATTTCTGTGGCCCCTATGGTGTTGAGATGCTCTTCAAGGTCTTTTGGAACTGCACCTAGGGCGCCAATTACCACTGGGATTACTTTGGTCTTTTTCTGCCACAGCCTTTCAAGTTCAATTTGTAGATATTTGTATTTTGTGATTTTTTTCTATTTCTTTTTCTTCTGTTCTGCTATCCCCTGGTATTGCTATGTCGATTATTTTAACTTGTTTTTCTTTCTTCTCGACTACAGTTATATCTAGTGTATTGTGTGGCAGATGTTTGTCTGTTTGTAGTTGGAAGTCCCATAATATTTTTACATCTTCATTTTCTTCAACTTTTTCAATTTTATGATCCCACAAATTTTTGGCTACATGTAGCTTGTATTTTTTGCAGATCTTCCAGTGTATCATCCCTGCTACCTTGTCATGCCTTTGTTTGTAGTCAGTCTGTGCAGTCTTTTTACAACAGCTGATTAGGTGGTCCACAGTTTCAGCTTCTTTACAAAGGCGGCACTTGCTGTTTGTTGTGGATTTTTCTACTTTTGCTCTTATTGCATTTGTTCTTAGTGCCTTGTTCTTGTGCAGCCAGTATTAAACCCTCTGTTTCTTTCTTCAAGTTGCCATTCTTAAGCCATTGTCGTCATTAATAATAATAATAATAATAATAATAATAATAATAATAATAATTATTATTATTATTATTATTCATGTCCAGATTTGAGCTGGTCAGTCTGGTTCAATGCACATCCCTTACACCTTGGGTAAGGAGTGAAGTCACCAAATTTGCAGATAACATGAAACTATTTAGGGTAGTGAAATCCACAACAGATTGTGAGGACCTCTGAAAGGATCTCTCCAAACTGGGGGAGTGGGGCACAAAATGGCCAATATGTTTCAATATAAGTAAGTGTACAGTGCTGCATATTGGGGCAACCCCCCCCCCAATTTCGCATATATGCTGATGGGATCTGAGTTGTCGGTGACTGACCAGGAGATAGATCTTGGGGTCAATGGCTCATTGAAAATGTTGACTCAGTACATGGCAACTGTGAAAATGGCCAGTTTAATGCTAGGGATCATTAGGAAGCAGATTGAAAATAAGAATGCTAGTATTATAATGCCCTTATACAAATCTATGGTGCAGCCACATTTGGAGTATTGTGTACAGCTTTGGTCACCGTGTCTTAAGAAGGATATTGTAGAACTGGAAAAGGTGCAGAAGAGGGCAACCAAGATGATCAGGGGCCTGGAGCACCTTCCTTAAGAGGCTAGGCTGCAGCATCTGGGGCTCTTTAGTCTGGAAAAGAGACGACAAAGGGGAGACATTAATGAGGTGTATAAAATTATGCATGGAGTTTAGAGAGTGGACAGAGAGAAATCCCCCCCTCTCAAAACATTAGAAGCAGGGGTCATCCCTTGAAACTGAAGGTCGTGAAATTTAGGACCAAGAGGAAGTACATTTTCACACAGCCCATGATTTATCTATGGAACTGTTACGTACCATGTACCCCAACCTTAGACTTAAAGGTACCAACTCAGAAGTATGTGGAATTCAGGCCTGTGTCTGATTTCATTTTATAAGAGTTCAATTAAATGCCTGAACTCAAGGTGAATTGACACTCATATCTGCCTGGGTAATGCTTGGTAAATGATTTGTAGAGGCAGGGGTAATCTAGCATTGTTTATCAGTGTTTGTGGAAACTCACTGAGACACAATGGGTCAGGCTTAATTACCAGTCTCACACTGCTGAAATTAACTTGCTGTCCAGTAATCCCCTTACCTCACTGACAGGATGCTTCTGCCTTAGTCAAATGTATTGATTAACTCACACATGTACCCTTTTTTATGTTACTTCAAATATTCTCTTGTTATAATTACACACTAGATAGAGGTACACAAGAAATAATGTAATTGCTGTCTCACACAAATAGAACTAATTCTCTCACTAACTCCTGACATTTAACACCTTTTGGGACCAAGCTAGCACATCTGGGACAAGAAAAGGGGCCCATTCGCAACTCAGAGATGCAGATTTGCTTTGGGTAATGTCCCCTCCTCAAGATAGCAGCTAACAGAAGATGGGATTACTATCTCTCTGGACTGACCAAATATCCTGAGCTAATTTTGGTAATTAAAAGACAATATTCAGAGGATAGCAGGAATAGATGCCTTTTGTGATCCAGAAGACTCAAATGAACATCAAAGGATGGAACCACTATAAGAAGGAGTCTCTGGACATGGCAGATGTGCAGTCTTGTGCCTACAAGCAATCTTGCGCCTACATGCAAGATCTGCTCACAAGGAATCCCAGAGTTTGCTGCTAAGCCGTGGGGCAACAAGCAGGAACTCTGTCCATGGACAGGAGCTGTCTGTGACTTCTACTGTGCAGTGAGAAGTCAAGACTTCCCCAGCCATGGTGCTCTGACTCTTAGCCGTGATCTGAGCAAACTGCAAAAGCTCCTGTCTCCAACCAAAGGCCTTGCTCCTTCAGCTGAAGAGATCCACCGCTCTCAAGTCTCTCTGATCCTGGTAATATGCTGCCCTTACAAGCCTTGGATCCCTTCATCCCTTCCCCTCCTTCTCCTTACCTTTCCCCCTACTAATTCCTGATCTCCCCAAACCATGCCAGCCCTCAGCCATCCTTACCCCCCCGCTTTTCTGTCTATATCTGAATTATATTAGGCTCTAGGAAGATTTAATATACACACACACACACATGTTAGTTAGGAACACGGGTTGAACATTGGTGCTGGCTAGGATGTTCTGTTTAAATACAGTTGGTAATATTGATAGAGTGTTCTGCTTTCTGCTCAGCTAGAATTGATGTTGTTATTCTTTTATACTCAATAAAGCCCATTGAATCCTTTTAGGAGTGGTTTGATCTCCTTTCTTCCTTGTGCCCAGATCCTACATGGTCACTATATAAAAGAACTTGGTCACTTGGTGACACTATGGGACAGGCCTAATTTTGTATGTTAGCTAATGAGCATATTTGTCATATGCTCATATGACAGGCCTGGAATGTGATGATGGCCACTAGCTTGGATGGCTTTAGAAGGGACTTAGACAAATTCATGGACAACAGGTCTGTCAATGGCTACTAGTCTGGTGGCTGTAGGCCACCTCCAGCCTCAGAGCCACGGTGCCTCTGAGGCAATACCAGTTGCAGGTGAGCAACAGCAGGAGAGAGGGCATGTGGGTGCCCCAGATACATCTGATGGGCCACTGTGTGAAACAGGATGCTGAACGTGATAGGCTTTGGGCCTGATCCAGCAGGGCTATTCTTACCAGCTACAGCCGTTCTTACGGTATTCTGTTATTTATTACATTTACACACTGTGTGGTAGTAGGAAATGCAAATCTTATCCATGGCTAATTACTTATATAAACTTACTCTCCCTAAGTACTGCCATGCCTTTACTCAGGCCTGTTTAAATGTGTTACCTTTGGCTGTTTTGTAGCAAAGATTTTGCCATATGCCATATTCCCAACGGCTCTTCCCCTGCTGCTCAAGCATTATTGAGTCAGTGAAACATGTATTACTTTATTGTCTATTATACAAATATATGCGTTCTCTTATTATTGGTCCAATTTTGTTACATTATCCAGGCAGACCAGATGACTTTTATGTAAATCTCCATCTTACTGATTCTGATGCTGAGATTACCTATTGTGTGACTAAATTTTGTGCTACCGCTTGTAATATTAGGAAACAAATGGTTAACCCTTATGTCATGTAAGGCATACGAGCTACTGTGGTGGTGGGTTGGTAGTCCTAATATGATTTAGTATTATTAATTATTATTTAGTACTGGAGTACTTTAAGTTATGCTGCCTGTAACTGTTGATTATTGTAATTGCTGGCTGGTGGTAGACTATAATAAATGATGATAATGAAAAGACAGTAACTGGTCAAAATCAGCTGCTAAGTTTTATGGTTGAGTGGATACTAAAACTCCTTCTCTGCTAGATCATTCTTTAACCAAAATACCACCCTAGCTCTCAATAATCACTATACTACATTATTTCTCAATATTAGCCTCCCTCCCTCACTTTTTTTTTTTTAAGATAGGCAGTATTTAAACATGGGGGAGAAGTAAAAATATTGTGAACAACCATTTGGAAATGTCTACTTGTAACAGATGTCCAAATCAGTAAAAATCCTTAAAAATGTGTACCAGATGACTGCTGTCTTTGTTGAAAATAAATCTCATCCAATCTGTGTATTTAATACTCTTGTGTTTTATTTTCTCAGCACTGCTTTGGCTTGCAGCATGACTGGGTATAAAACAATGTGACACATAATAATTCAACTTAATTAAACACATCTGGGGGAAAAATTACCATTCTTATTTTGTTTGTCAATGCCTTGCCAAGGCTCTGTAGTTCAAACAGAAACAAACGCAAAATGAAGTTTAAAAAAAGGTGCAGTCTTTTGGTTAGACTAAATCTAGAACGCACTGCAAAGAAAAAAATAATTTGACTATAAGGGATTTTATTTATTTATTTAAAATAGTTCTATACTGCACAAAACCTGTGTCTCTGGAAGGTTTACAATGAAAATCATTTCTAACATCCAATCATTCAATTAACAATTAAAATCACTTAAAACACTAAAATGTTTAAAACCTAGTATTAAAATGTTAAAACTATAAATTTAATTAAAAGCTTGGGTGAATAAATTACATTTTTTATGAATTTTTGGAGGATGGTTTGTCTGACACAGTATTTGGAGTCTTCATTTCCAGTTTATGTCACAGGTCTGTCGATTTCAGATTCAGATAAGTGAGTTGGGCCTTCAAAATGTTGGCCTTAAAATCATTGTGTTGAAGTCAAAAACTCAGCAGTCAACACCCAGAATATCTGTGCTTCGACATGCCATAGTTTTCTTTTGGAAAAGCAGTGTGTGCTATTTTCCACAATCTTCCCTCCCCTCTGCAATCACCTGTGTACTTCCAAACACTATGTCTCTGAAGGACCTCAGAAACATATTTTTTGTGAGTCAGAGGGCTGCAGAAGGAAGGAGGATCACCAAAAATATTGTGTCCCCAAACCCTGCTGTATTGGCACATTATTTCAAACAGTACCATGTACAAATTATTAATATTAATTATACTGATACAATAATAAATTTAGTAGAGATTGCATCTTCTAATGCCACTATAATTATATGTGATTTTATCCATAACCACCACTGCAGTGGCACCTGCTGGATCAAAGTTATAGAGATGCCCATCTTGCCAAACCACTCTCTAGGGATGTGCACAGAACATGATTTGGAAAGCAAATTGTGGAACATCCCTTTAATATGGATGGGTAATATATCTCCTTTAACACGGAAGAGAGCAGGTCCATACCTGCTGCTCCTCCACTCGCCGCCGCTTCTGTAATCGCACTGCTCCCCCCAGCTATGCTTGTAAGCTGATGGGGCACCTCCCAGCTGCCCCCATGCAATGCTTGCACACACATGGCCTCCGCACATGTGCAGTGGCCTTTTTCATGGCCAGGAACCACACTGAGCACGCAAATAGCCTCCATGAATGTGCGAGACCATGTGTATGCCGGCATAATGCAGGGGAAGCAATTACAGAAGTGGCAGTGAGTGGAGGAGAAGCAAGTATGGACTTACTCTCATAGACCCATAAGGGATGTGCCATGATTCAGTTTTTTAATCACTTTTCATGCACATCCCTACCACTCTCATCAGTAGCACTAGCTCTTGGAAAGTGAAGGCCACTGCAAATTTCTATTTATTCCAGGCACGCTCAAAAAATAAAGGAGAGGAATTTAAAAAAAAAAAAACACCACTCACAACCCACATGCCATCACTACAAATTCTAGGCAAACAAAGAGGGGACAAGAAGAGGAACCCCACTTCACCACCCACCACACTTGCTTTTTTAAAAGAAACTTTTTGTCATGATATGACTTGATCACTAACCTAAAGAGCAAGTAAGTACTTCAATTTGCCCTAGCTATGTGAGGTCATAGGCATGATTGCTCTGAAAGTTCAGGTACAAATAAGACAAATGTTCTTTGCAATTTTGATAAAATCATGAATTGCCTCCATTAAGATACAAAGAAAGGGTTTTAAGCTGTCACAACCAGCACTCTTACCATGGTTTGATAAGCCACTTGAGGGGAGTGAAATGTTATTTTAATAACAGAAAATGCTGTATGTCAGCCATAACACTACTTAAAGTCACTGTCACATACATGATGTCTGTAGCTGCAGTTTGATTTGCAGAGGCAATGGAAATGAGGAACAAAGTCTGTCATGAACCTTGAGAACTTAATATATCACTAACGACAGTTAATTTAGCAGCTGTGACCCATGCAGGCAAAAGAATTAATAGCAAATCTGCTCAGCAACAGTGTTCTCCCTGCTTTGCTGTTGGAGTGAAGTCAAAACTGAATCAACTTTTATCTCTGCTGTAGCTTACCTAGAATCAGGTCCCCAGGGGTAGGAGTTTGGATTTTACTAGGTTGCCAGAACCTAAGGGGTATACTCGTGGGTCAAATGGGCCGTAACCCAAAGTTTGGCTTTTAAAAAGCCAAACCTGCCAACCTTCCCCAAGCCATGAAGCTAGGGGAAGAGGAGGTAGCAAAGACTGAACAAGAAAGAATTTTATTAAAAAAAAACAAAAAAAACAAACAAACCCTGATCTAATAAGGCCCACAAGGCCAACCCTGCTACATAATGGGATTCCCATAAGGATGTCCAATCAATCAATCAAAGTAGGAAGGTTTAAGTTGACAAGTGATGCACTGAAAGTAAAATGAGATTAACACAGATAATAGCTACTATCTACATTCTCGTGTAACGCAGGAACCATGGACCTGTGGTTCCATGCGTCTCTCCCCCCATCTCCCATTCAAATTTGGATGCTCAGGTGAGCTGCCGCTCTGCAGTCAGCAAGACTGAAGAGAGGTGGGGGAGCTGGTAGTGCAGGCTTCCTTCTTGACAAGACAGCCTGCATAGCCAATTGGGCCAGAATTGAGGGAGGAGCTTCCTCCCTCAGCTCCAGTTCCAAGGCCAGCAGCCTGCGTTTCAAAACTTGAATGTACCACAGGCTACTCCAAATTTAGATGTTCCAAATGTGGACATACTGCAGGCTGCTGAGAACCTAGGGTGGAGGTGATTAGACTTTATTCTGAACCCACAGGTTGCACAGAGTCCCAAACCTGAACCCTTGGTTTCATCGCCACACCTGATTGTGGTTCCCTGCATTCAGATGTAACATTCACGGAACTGCAGGCCTTTTCAGCTGCAGTTCCACGTTACGTGCGAATGCAGTCATAGTCTATATGTTGTCATCTGGACCAGTTATATGCTGACCAAAAGCACATACATTTTCCCAATTTTCCCTTTCCTCTTCAGTCCTCTGAAAATATGACCCTGAGGGTGGAGGGTATATGTGGTTTTTCTGGTTAATCCATTCCTTGATGCAGTGTAGCTCTTGAATGGTGCTTTAGTTACTAGATTGGTAAAGTCCTGGATTGGAGGCAGGGCAAACAACAAGCAGCAGGAAAGCACTTACCTTTCTTTAAATAAGACTTATTTCATTTTCCTATTAATATTCTTAATTAAACACCACTGCCTGTTCCTTATGTGCTACAATTTATTCCTCTGGATTATACCAGGGTGGGTGGGCAGGGATGTGCACAAAACTGATTTTGCCAGTTCAGCTTGAATCGAAACTGGATTCAAAGCGATCCAACCCAGCTCGGTTTTGGGTATGATCAAACCATTTTGGAGCTCCAGTGAATCTGGTGAGGATCTGGTGAGGATTCCCCTTTGCCAGTAAAGGGACCTCCCCCAGAGTAGCCAGGACCAGCAGCAGCCTGGTATGGGCCTTCTCCGGCCGAGTTCAGGCCTCTGCACATGCATGGAGACTATTTGCAGGACCACACAAATTGTGTGGTCCTGCAAATAGCCTTGGCACATGCATGGAACTCACTAAAATGGCCTCCACGCATGTGCAGAGACCAGAACCAGGCCAGAGAAGGCCCAAACTGGACTTCTGCCAGCCCTGGCTACACTGTGGGAGGTCAGGGGGTTAGAGGTAGCTGACCGCCCTTCCCATCCCCCCATGGTCACCCACCCCCACTGATAGTACTTGTAAGTACTAAATGACTCCCCTCATGCCCCCTCTAGGCTTAGGGAAGCCCCCCCTTACTGGTAAAGGAGAATCCCTCACCTGATCCCCCTTTGCCAGTAGAGCTCCAAACTAGTCTGGTTCAAAACGGACCTGGTTCAGTTCAGACTTGGACTAGCCAAGGCCAATTCAGTTTGAACTCAGACCAGCCGAGGGTGGTCCAAATTTGACCCCAAACCTGTCAAGGTGAGCCAGTTCAACATCAAGCCCAGCTTGAACCAAGCTGGCTTGCACACCCCTACAGTGGGGTACTCGAACAGCAGGTGTTTGGGGATCCAAAAAGCAGCAGAGCAAAGAGGGGATAAGAAATAACCCCCTTTTTTTCCTTGTGTGAGTGGAACATCTTCAATTCATGCAACCTGTTAATAGGCCTCATTGGACTAGCAAGCTACTAGTGAGGTTGTTGCCCAGTGTGAAATAATGGACACAGCGTAGCTCATCAGGTGATACTTTGTATACTAATAGGAATGTTAAAGCCATGTCTCTATTTCCATTGCTAAAATGTAGGGTGGTAAGAATATGTGACAAGACTCCCCCCCACTTTCATCCAATACCTCTAAAAAGCTTCTCTCTGTTTCTCTTTTGCCCTTCTCCAGCTCCATTTCAGCGCTTTTTCCCACATCTTTGAATAGCCACTTGAAAAGGCAGAGAGTAGCATCTTGTCACAGTATGTGATCACTAATACAAAGATAGGAGGTGCTGCTCTCTGAAGTGTCAGTTCAGTGAAGAGAGAGAAAAAGAGACGAAGAGTGGAGGGAAGGAATGAGAACCAGAGAGCAGTTACAAAATGGAGGCATTTTTAAAAGGAAATGATGGCAGGGCAGGAAACATGTCAGGAACGTAAAACAGAATATGGCTTCACTCATTTTGATGCATTACAGAACAATGTGTCCTCAGATTTCTTTCCAGAACTTTAAGCTATCTCCTAATTGTCTCACCTTTGTCCAAACAGTGTTGAATTTCTTTCTAGTTCATAAATGAGTACAAAGTCTGTAGGCAATGCAATTGTACCCACATTTTAAGTTATTAAAATTATTACAATATTATTCTGAAGGAAAATATTTTGAAGACTGCTTAGCGTCAGAAGGATTGCTGTGCCTTCAAACCATGTGCATTGCCCTCAACCTCTCCTCTCACACATCTAATTACACTGTTCTGAAAAATACAGTGTGGCAAAATGTGCAGAAAGGAGACCAGCTGACTACAGCAGGCCTGTACCAGGGTTTGGGCAAACTTGGCCCTCCCGCTGCTGTTGAACTACAACTCCCATCATCCCTGAAGAAAATGGGAGTTGTAGTTCAACAACAGCTGGAGGGCCAAGTTTGACCTCCCCTGATCAATACTATGTGCATTCATTTATCTGTCTGCATGGACTCAATGTACATATAATTCTATGCATGTCAGGCTTTCTCCAGAGAACATTAGTTCTCTTCAGATGTAATGCTGTTGTGTTAGTGAATGGGAGGAATGAGGATAGAAAATGTACTCTAAGGTGACTCACAGTCACACCCCTCCTTCACAGGGGCGAGGGGCCCATTAGAATGGTCCACCTGAGAAGGTTATTGGATCCAATAGGGTTCCAAGAAGCCTTAGAGGGATTTAGTGTTGGCTCTGCTGATGATCCTATTGATGCGCTGGTGGAGAACTGGAACAGCAAGCTCACCAGGGCAGTAGACATGATCGCACCTAAGCGTCCTCTCCGACCCGCTTCAAAATTGGCCCATTGGTATACGGAAGAACTATGGGCACTAAAGCAGTGAGGTAGATGACTGGAGAGCAAGTGGAGGAAGTCTCGACTTGAATCCAACATATTATTTTATTATTTCTCTGTGTAAACTGCCCTGAGCCATTTTTGGAAGGGCAGTATAAAAATCGAATAAATAATTACAACATAGAGCACATTTGAAGAGCTATGCTCTGGCAATATGGGTGGCAAAGAAGCTATTCTTTTTGTCTGTATTACATCCACAACTTCACATCCAGTGGAGTTGTTTAGGTTTGTGAGAGGGGTAGTGAGTGCCGCTCCTCTCTTGAATCACAATTTGGAACCATCTATTACCTGCTGTGAAGTGTTAATTATTTTTTGGAGGTAGATAAAATCTCTTGTATTCGGGCCGACTTGGATTTAGACCTCACAATTACCGCAGTGTCTGAATCGGAGGTGTACAGCGACTCCTCTTATGTGGTTAGGCTGAATCAGTTTCAGTTTGTGACTGTAAGGATGTGGACACGCTTCTTGGAGTGATGTGGCCTACCACCTGTTCTCTTGAACCTTGTCTGACATGGCTAATACTATCTGGCAGGGAGGATGTTGTAGAAGGCCTAGCAGAGATCATAAATGTTTCTCTGAGGGAGGGCAGGATGCCTCCTTCCTTTAAGGAGGCAATTATTAGACCGTTTCTGAAGAAGCCTGCCTTGGATTCCTCAGAATCGAGCAACTATAGGCCTGTCTCCAACCTTCCGTGGCTGGGCAAAATAATTGAGAGGGTGGTGGCCTCCCAACTCCAGGCAGTCTTGGATGAAACTGATTATCTAGACTTGTTTCAGACCAGCTTTTGGGTGGGCTATGGGGTTGAGACTGCTTTGGTTGGCCTGATGGATGATCTGCAATTGGGAATTGACAGAGGAAGTGTGACTCTGTTGGTCCTTTTGGACCTCTCGGCGGCTTTGAATACTATCGACCATAGTATCCTTCTCGAGCGTCTGAGCGGGTTAGGGGTGGGAGGCACTGCTTTGCAGTGGTTCGACTCTTACCTCTCGGGCAGATTCCAGATGGTGTCCCTTTGGGAACTGTTGTTCTTCAAAATCTGAACTTTGGTATGGAGTCCCTCAGGGCTCCATATTGTCTCCGATGTTGTTTAACATCTATATGAAACTGCTGGGAGAGATCATCAGGAGATTTGGTGCAGGGTGTTATCAGTATGCTGATGACACCCAAATCTTTTTCTCCATCAGGAGAAGCCATAACCTCCCTAAATGCCTGCCTGCCTGGATTGGCCACCCACACAATTACCAGCTCTGTCACAGAGCAGTAGGGCCTGTGGGGATCAGGGCCGCCAGGCTCCTGGAAGTCCCAGGATGCCCTGCGCAAGTGCACGGGGCATCCTGGGGAGACCCCCAAGACTGGGAGGCTTGTTTTAGCCTCCTGGTGGGGGGTCTCCTCACAAGTTGCCATAGTGCAGAGCTGCACCGTGGTGACTCATGATTGCCAAAATGGGGTTAGCAGAGCACTCACTCTGCTAACCTCATTTAAGGGGGTGGGAACTTAAGCAGGCTAACTGCTGGGAGCCACATGACTCCCAGTGGTTCGCATGACCACAGGCTCCCTAAGCCTGCTTTCCTGCAGTTGTGAGAATAGCCTCAATATGTAGATGGGGCAAGAGAGAGCTGTGTCCAGGTATTATGGAAATGGGTATCGGGGGAAGGGAGCATAGTCACTAGCTATGCCCCTCTGCTCTGATATTTTTTTTCCTGTAGCCAGGTACACTGGCTGATATATTTCACAATGTTCTGTCTTCCTTGTAATGGAACATGCTCACAGTTGCACAAGAGGACTCTCACACAAAATGTAAGAATTGCTTAAACACAGTTATGCATTGGATGGCCATAAGAAATAATGGCCATCTGCCATGCAATTGCATTTGTGCAATTCCTGCATTTTGCACAAGAGTGCTCTTGCACACATGGTTCATTACAAGCAAAATATAATGTTGCAAATTAATTCAGATACTGTAACCATTTGTTCCCATTGCCTGAACAAATTCACTCATTGCCCATGTCCCACCTGCCAACAGTTACATGTGAATTGACCACATTAATTTATTCCTGTTTACTTGCATAGATCCTCCTTCAATATGCATTCACTCACTTTGAACATGTCATTTCTTACCTTGATCCTGTGTAGTAATTCCTTGATCCTTTGTGGTAACTTCTTCTTAGTTTCTTTTTCTTTATTATTTGTCTTCTGAAGTGGTCCTCTAGTCTATATGCCTAAAAAAACCCCAAAGTCTTTTTAATAGCTTGATTACTTTTTGATTTGTTTGTAAAAACTTGAAAATTGAACATTGGGGAAAAATAATAATAGGAGTCTGGTCACCAGTGTGAGTGAGGAATCTCCTGCAGGCACCAGTCAGGAAACTGATTGTAAACAAGAAGAGGTTTTTTCTTAAGAAGAAAACAACAAACAAAAGCTCCTTCCAATCAACAATGACAGCACAAATGACTAATAGAAATTTGTGAATCAGAAACTTGTGTGGATCCATTTGCAGGCTGGACTAATTCATTGCGACATGAAAAGGTGTAGGCAAGAACCTGCTTCATCAGATGCTTTACTGCAAGCAAAATAGCTACTGCTGCTCATCTCTTAAGTTTTGTCACATTTTAATAATGGAGAAAACTGGCATGAAATACATATGCATATTTACTGGTAAACCAAATTCTAACACATTTTGTTATGGATCTTATATTTTGGTTACCTTGGAAACTATTATATTGGAAACTGTTATATTTTACTGCACAAAATTCCTACATTGGAAAGTGTGGGAGGAGGAAGGGAAAGAGACTGTGTAGGCATGTGTGTGTCTAAGTAAAAAGAAGCATTAGCAATAAATGGTACTATAAATCCAAAACATTTCTTTTCATAGATAAAGAATGATGCTGGATGTAATCTTATTGTAATAAGATTACTGGATGTAATCTTATTTCTGATGCTTGCATTTGTAGAAGCCATGGGGATGAAAATATTGCTGGCTTGTTATTTTAAAGCCTTTCTAGATAGGCTTGCAGTAGACAGAACAAAGTAGATGAGTGCTGATAATGCCATCCCCTGAAAGTTAACAGAAGTACAGGAAGTGTCTCTGCAGGAGGTATACCAGACTGTGAGCTTTGCTGTGGAAGGAAGTGGCTTGAGTTAGGATGACTTTGGAAGAGAGCAGATAAAACACTCTTAAGTGTAAATAAGCATAAATCGGACTAAAGCATACTTTGTTCACATTGCTACATTTTATTATGTTTGGTGACAGTTCCTTACAGTTTGGACTGACCTATTTGCTTCAGATATAATACACAGAGTCCAGCCATCCTGTCCTAAATCTGTGCCGGATTTCAGAACTCTACACTCAGCCAAGCCATTCTAGAAATATTGGAAGGGGGCAGAGAGGGGGTTGTGTCCCCCTTTTTCATGATAGCAAAGGGCAAATTTCTCCACATGTGGGTGGAATGATGCTCCAAAGGGGAAAGTTCCAGAAGTTTTTGTAACTTTCTGCCATGAAACAAACCACTCATAGGACTTTATTTTTAAGTTTTAAAATGATTTTTTTTTTAAAAAAAATCATTAAAATTAAGTGGAATAACTTATTTCCTTCAAATTAAAAACACAGAGTCCTGCCTTCTTATCCTATATCTGTGCCTTATTTCATAACAATATGTCCAGCCATTCTGGAAATATAGGGAGGGCCAGAAAGGTGGCGTGGTGTTGCACTTTTTCATGAAGGCAGAATCCTCCACATGAGGCTGGAATGATGATCCAAGTGAAGAGAGGCTCCACTTCCAGAAGTTTTTGTAATTTTCTGCCATGAAACAAGTCAAGAACATTTTTGAAGTTTAAAAAAAATTTCAAAAATGCATTAAAAATCAATAGATCGACCAATCCCCTTGAAAACCAACACAGAGTCCTGTCACCCTGTGCTATTACTGTTCCAACATTTCAGAGTTCTATGACCAGCCATTCCTGACTTATGGATTTTTTTTATTTTTTATTTTAAATCCTCTAGTCTGCTGAGGCATCACCAACCGTAAAGGCTTAATGGCTTGGCTGTAGGGTGCATGGCTTTTATGCCTTAAACAGATACCTCAACTTTAGGTTGACTAAGAAGGGAACCATCAGCTTTAGGGCACCAATGCTGCTTTGATCCATGGTGTGTCACTCACTGAGATTTAGGCTGGGGCTCATACCATTGGTGGCAAGTCTCTACTAACTGCACTGTAGAGGGTGGAGATCCAATTCCTATTTGTTAATATTTACTTGCAAAATAAATTTGTGTTCCTTTTCTCTAACGATGACTCATATATGTATTGGTCTGGGAGCAAAGAGTGGAACTCATTCAGAACCAGCTCCGCAATGTGATTTGTGACAGGTGCAAGCACATCCTGATCCTTTTTCTGGACATCAGTCCCCTTTTCCTAATCATGGGGTGGGGGGCATGGTGAATGTGGTCATCCATGTCAGTTATTGTGTATGGGCTAGCCTAGGCCCAATTACTATCTGAATGTGTCCCCTGCAATTTTTAGACTGCTTCCTTTTCAGTCTACCTTTCTACTGTTTACCCCACTATTTACATTTTTTCTCTATACAATGTGTGTCTGTGCACCTGTGCATCTGTATAAATGTGTGTGTCATTTCATCAATCCATCTATCCAAATAACATGCTAGCTGAGGATAACACATCATGCATCTCATTAAGATGAGTAAGTTCCTCCAGTATCTCCTATTTTAACCTGGAATTGATCTGACCAGCTCCTCTGCCATTGCCATAGCTCTTGGTAAAACTGCACATCCCAAGGACAGTGCTCCTCTACTACAATGATGAGGATGATGACTATGAGTATTACAAATATTTATGCTGGTGTTGCTGCTATCATGTTTTTGCTGCCAAGGCAAAGAAGGAGAGGGCGAAGGATCAGTAGGGAGTTGGTGGAGAATTTATCTGAAAACATCTCAGGTTGGCTTAGTGAATTATTTATTTATTTTATTTTATTTAGCACATTTTTATACCGCCCTAACCCACGGTCTCAAGGTGGTTCACAACAAACAAATACTAAAAACAATTTAAAACAAATAATAACAATCAAGGAGCCCAGAGCAGTGTACACAGTTGTTTTTAAATGACTGGCCCAAAGTCACCCAATGAGTTCCATGGCTGAATGGGGATTTGAATTCAGGTCTCTCTGTTCCTAGTCCAGCACTCTAAACACTACACTACACTGGCCCTCTGTACCCTGGTGAACTTTTAAAAACTTCTATAAGTGTATAGCTCTGTAGACTTGTGTAATATAATGTCTAAATAGGGGTGAACTGCATGGATTGTAATGCTTTTCCTTAAGTAAAGGTATGTATTTCGTTCACACGGAACACAGAATGTGACTTCCAGAAGTCTCCTCATGTCTCGAAAAAATAAATATATCTCAGGTCAGCTCCCTTATTTCTCTCTCTCTCTCTCTCTTTTTCAGCCCTGTCAACAATAGTTATGACAGATGGTTGAACATGGGTAACAAATAAAAGGGAGAAAGGAAATGAGAAAAGGGTTTAGAAGCATTTCAAGACTGATTTTAAGAAGTGTGACTACTCCAAGAATATTGATCCAGTTGACTAGCACAACTGCCCCCATTTCTCAGATTGCAGTGCAGATTTTATTTAAAACCAAAATAAGAAAATAATAGGCAAACCTGTCACTTTGAAAACAATTCCCAGATAAAAAGGCACTTGGGTTTTTGTTTGTTTGTTTGTTTTTTAAATGTGCACAAGCAGAAAGCGGCTTCTGTTTCAGATTCCCTCTGCTGCCAGTCATATGCATGAGAGGAGAATCTACTGAGTGTCCAAATGGCATATGGCAGGTAACCAGTGCTGCTCTGACAGGCATGACCACCAGTGAGTGGGGGACAGATAACAGAGCTGGACTTTGGTTTTATCTCCCATCTGCTCATGTCAATTCTTGTAGAATTGTTAAGAAATACACTGCACAATTTATAATTGGGATGGGGCAGGGGAGAATAGGAACCATGCACCAAACGTTCTGCAATAGGAATAATGGGGATACAAACCAGCCCATAATTCCCTGTGGGTAGTCCCTAGGGACTCCAAAGCGGGTTGGGTGGTAGGGCACCATGGGTGCCTACAATTACCCAACCTGCAAGGCAAACAGAGAAACAGGTGATCTTAAAGGAATTTTTATGTAGTGTAGATTCTTGGTTTGTAGCGAGTACATACAGCACTCTTCCCTATGTAGTCCCTACAAATCAAGAATCTACACTACATACAAATTCCTAAAAAAAATAATCACCCACTTCCCAGATTGCCTTGCAGATTGGGTGGTAGTAGGCACCCATGGTGCCCTGCCACCCAACCTGCTTTAGAGTCCCAAGGCACTACCTGCAGCTAATAATGGCCCAGCCTCAATCCCTATGAACTGTTCCCTATGAAGTCAGTGCCAGTGAAGTGCATGTGTGTGTGTCTGTTTGTGTCAGCAGCACTAACAGCAGACTGTGACATATCTGGTTTGGCCAGGGTGGGTTGAGGGCTGAGCTGGCAGTAGTGTTGCAGATGGCTGAGGGTGACAGTGAGTCATTCACTCACCATCCACTTCCAGCTCGGGGTAGCTCAGCAGGGGGAGGTTGGCCTTGAGGAAGAATATTTGCTCCACCAAGCCAGCATCCAAGCATGAACGATGGGGTGTCACCACATCCCCAGCCATGGAGAGCACTCTCTCTCTCTCTCTCTCTCTCTCTCTCTCTCTCTCTCTCCCTCCCTCCCCCCCCCCCACTGGTCAGTGGGCATGAGAGGAGATATTTGGCAACCACCACCACGTCTGGCCAGATTTGGCAATGTGCTGCCCCAAACTGGATGTGGTTCATCTATGGGGCAAACTCCACTGGCTGTTGTAGGTACTGCAGAACACTCTGCTCAGCACACTACAGGGCCTGGTTGGTGCCTCCCAAATCCCTGCCAAGGCACCAAGGCACTTCCATTTGAACCACAGGGTGGAATTAGCAGGTGGAACTGCTGGCTGCATTGGCACTGCGAGGGATGTCATGCTCCTGGACTGGGAAGAGTGTGGCGGCGGCGGGGATCTTCTACTGCTGCTGCGTGTAGACTGCACACTGGAAGTCGGCACGCCAGCACCCTCCTCCTGGTTCCTACCAAGCCTCCTCTGCTCCACATCTCTAAACTTTTGAACAAGGAGGGCCCTCCCACTTGTCAGCGGTGACAGCATTGCCCTTCATAGCTGGGTCACATAGGCAGGACAAAAGATGTTCTGCCAACTCGCCCAACTTACAACAAAGCCTCTCCACCATCCCAGTCCTCAGCCGACCTCCCATGGCTTTGCCTTCCTGAGTGGCAGTGAGGTCTGGAGCTCATCCATTACCGTCTCAAGGAAAAGTGCAGTGGGCAAAGCCTGGCTCAGAGGCATTGCTGCAGCCCACAAGCTATTAGTGGCAAATAGGAAGGGTTCAAGTGCTGAGACAGACTTAGAGATGACCTTTCACACCAAGGTGAACAGGTTGCACTCCCACAAGTCAGGTCATGGATGGTTGCCTCTTGCTCCTGCAGATGGTAGAGCAAGAGATGGGTGGAGTTCCACCAACTCTCAACATGCCTAGGGATGAGGTGTTGAGGGAGGCCAAACTCACACTGCTGTTTCCTGAGAGAGCACCTACCATACTCACTCTGGTGAGAATAGATTGCAATCTTGCATCACTTCTCCACAAGTGCAGCTGTGGCAGCAGTAGGAACTATAGGTCGGGTGCCACACTCCCTGGATGCCAGTGCAGGGCCAGGCTTCTCTGGATAGGAGAGCCTGCCAGCCACCTCTTCACCAGGGCTGAAGAATTGGGGTGTGGTTGATTGCCTCTCCCATGTGCCCTGACCCCCACCTGGACCAGCATCCCCTCCCTCTGCCCACCACTCTGGTTCAAGCCTTGGTCAGGATCCGAGTGGATGCCATCCCTGGGGGATTTCAGTTGAATTTTAAGTTTAAAACTCTAGCAACCTAAACAACCCTCTCCCAACAAACCAGGCTGGCACATACAAATCTAAATGCAAATATAGCAGTGTAAGTAGGTGAAAAATCTGCTTACCATCCAATGTCTTCTATTGTTGTTGTGTTCAGCTCGAGTCCTGGCCAGGGGCTGCAGGCCCAGCACAGCAGCACACACTGGCACTCACTCACAGCCAGGGGGACGGCAGATGGGGGCCAGCAGGGCTACCCACTCCACTAAAACAAACAACATAAATAAAACCAACCCAGTGAAATCCATTGCGTGCTGTGCTGTACTGAAGGAAAACAACCCTCCCCCGAAAAAAGAAAGAAAGAAAGAAAGAAAGAAAGAAAGAAAGAAAGAAAGAAAGAAAGAAAGAAAGAAAGGGGGAAATGGGGGAGGGGAGGAAGGAAAATTGAAATGAAGAAGAAAAGGAGACAGAAAAAAGCCTCTCTCTGTTTCAGGCCCAGTGCAGTTCAGGGCGGGGGGTGGGGGGTGGAGGGACCTGCAGCAGCAGCACCAAAGGCCCAAGGACCCAGCAGCATACAGCTGGGCAAAGAGTCTGGTTGGCTGGCCGGCCAGGCAACAGGAGGATCAGGCACAGTAGGACTCCTCTCCTCTTCTTGAAAAAGCAGAGAGAGCAGTCCTTCCCAGGCAGCGGCAGCAGTGGCGGCGGCAGCGGCAGCCTCACAGAAAATAATGGAGGGTGGGGTGGAAAAAAGGAGAGAAAAAGGAGACAGGAAAAATAACCTCTCTCTTTCTTAGGCCTAGTGCAGTTTGTGGGAGTGGGTGGGTGGGAGTCCGCAACCAGCTCTAAAATTGCCACCACACTTAAAATTGCCTCCAGATCATCAAATCCATTCAACCTGAACCAGGTTTGGTTCAAACTCAGTCCGACCCCATTTCTATGGGGCTGGTCTGGTTCATTTCGGCGTTAAACCTGGTTAAATTCCTGCTAATTCCTGTTAACCCCTGCTAACTGGGCAAAGAGGCACCTTTTACCATGGTGATTCTCTTTATTTAGCAGGGGGAGAGTAACTGGCCCTATCCACCCCCAGAACAGTACCTCCAGTGACTGTTGCTTGTGTCTATCTTATGTTTCTTTTAGATTGTGAGCCCTTTGGGGACAGGGATCCATCTTATTTATTTATTCTTTCTCTGTGCAAACCACCCTGAGCCATTTTTGGAAGGGCAGTATAGAAATCAAATTATTATTATTATTATTATTATTATTATTATTATTATTATTATTATTATTATTAGAGCCCTTTCACACACCCCTTTCTGTAAGTATGGAAGCTCCAAAAGTAGCATGGATTTCCTTTACCCACAAAGTCTTCCTTCTGATATTGTGTGTGGTATCTCTGCACCCTTGATGAAGGTCAAGGAAGCTTCTGCACATGTGAAGCTTCCAAATTGGGGGGGGGGGAGTCTTATAAATTTTCATTACAGAAATGTGTTTATTTTATCATATTTATCCAGCATATATATCAATATTAGAGGAGTCAACGGCCATATTTGTAATAAGGGAAATGGATTACAACATTTGGACGAGCAGAGAAAAAATGTTTACTCAGATTAAATATATTTCTAACCTGGATATAGAATCTGTTTATTGAATCCATCTGGTATTTAAGCTTCTAAAACATCTAAACCAGCTTGAGAGCTTAGCAATCTGGCAACAAAAATGCAAACTCTTTTAAACAACAAATGCGATTTTTAGGGGATCTATTTCTGTCCCATTCATGATTTGTTGCCATTTAGTCCTTTGGATATATCTTATCCTAAAGCTTTCCAAATGTATATGGGGAAAACATCGAGATGTTTTCTTTTTCATTTCATCTGAAAATATGGGTTAAAGGTCTGTTCTTCTAAATTCCCAGCTGTACTGTACAGTTTGAATTATTCACTGTTGTCTCTACTTCTATCTGCATTGGACATACATTACTCAAATAATTGCTGTTTCAATAAAAATCGTGTATGGAATAAATCATATGGTATGAGAAGAGAACATGTGAGAAAAATAAGACAAAACCTCTTGTTTTCCCTCACATTATCTTTTCCACTGCTTGATTAAAATTTTGTACTTTATTCAAATGTGCTCAACCACTCTGTTTAGAAGCCATCAACTACATTGAATGAACTTCAAAGTACTTCGACAATGATGTAGATATTAATAATTATTATTAAGGCACACCTTCTAGCATATAAAAATGTTATAATAGGCAATTAGATGAAAAATGAATTAGAAATATTAAGCTTTAGATCAGATACAAGAAGAGTAGGTGATGTTGTGTGGGAGAGATTCCACAGCTGAATATGAAATAATTACGAATAAATGCCAACTAATGATTTCATAAGTTTCTCAAAAGCCAGCTGGCTGTTTGGTATCGAAAAAAATCTGTCCTCTTTAAAAATCTGTCCTGCAAGGGCAGCATAGTTCATTTAAGGGTTGTTTAAAAAAACACACACATAACATATGAACACTAATTTCAACAGTACAGTAACTGTTACATTGTTTTCATATGCAGTGAATTACTTCATGCAGTTGCATAAAGTACAGCCCAGCATCCTGTGTTTTAGAGCCCAGCCAAGAAGCTATATATAAAATCCTGTTGAATAAACCTGTTGAATAAACCAAGAGTGTTGGACTAGGACTGGGTGGACCCAAGTTCGAATCCCCTTTCAACCATGAAACTCACTGGATGACTCTGGGCCAGTCATGTATCTCTCAGCCTAACCTACCACACGGGATGTTGTGAAGATAAAAATAAGCATGTGCACTGCTCTGAGCTCTTTGGAGGAAGAGTGGGATATAAATTTTAAAAATGAATGAAAATGTCACATCCATGTGTATCCAGCTAAGGAGAAGCCAGAAAATGTCAGCACTTGAGTAGACCCGAACCCTCAAAACAGCCTCCTCTGAGGAGAAAGAAGAGCTGGCCCCACACAAGCCTCTGGCACTGACCATGATTTTGCAATGCGGCCACCTCTCTAGGCCACGTGCTGCGGGGGGTGGCAATTTGCCTCACCCCCATTTGAGAAGGCATGAGATGAGAAAGGGATTGGATGAGCCCAGAGAAGGAACGTGATTTGGCTGGACTTTAGGATGGTGCCCTCACCTTTGGGCTCATTCCCTGTTGGGTGGGCTCTCCCCTCCTATCCCTCCCTCCCTTCCTGGGGATAGAGTGAGCTTTGTTGGTTGTCCTTTGGGGGGCAGCTAGGAATTTTTGCTCCCCACCTGATTGCCTGTTGGTGGAGTGTTTTTCATCTACTCCATTCTGTTGTAGTTAGCTTAGTTAGGTCACAATTAGCAGGTGCAGTGTGGGTGGGATATAGAATTAGTGGGATTTGACATTGGTGAACACCCTTGGGCTGGTTAATACCGGTGGATGATTCATCATTCCTTGGAGGCTTTGCAGCTCAGGGAATACAGTTATGCTCTACCTGCTTCAGGATTTCACATCCCTCACAAGCTGCATGGCTTGTGGGGGGTGAAGTCCCTGAGTAGGTCCTGACCTGGAATAGTTGGCGGAGAGGGGTAGGAATCAGCATTGTACTGACTGAAGGCTCTGGTCAGGATGTGTCACCTAAAAGCTCAGGCAAAGCTGCTTGCTCTGACCCCAAGCCTAGCTCATAGGAACACAGGAAGCTGCCATATACTGAGTTAGACCCTTGGTCTATATAGCTTAGTATTGTCTACCCAGACTGGCAGCAGCTTCTCCAAGGTTGCAGGCAGGAGTCTCTCTCAGCCCTATCTTGAAGATGCCAGGGAGGGAACTTGGAACATAGATGCTCTTCCCAGAGCAGCTTCATCCCCTAAGGGGAATATTTTATAGTGCTCACACTTCTAGTCTCCCTTTCATATGCAACCAGGGCAGACCCTGCTCAGCTAAGGGGACATCATGCCAGGGTACCACAAGACCAGCTCTCCTCACTCAGGCTCGCAATGATCACATTCCTTAAAGAACAGTCAGAGCTGATCCCATAAGAGGAACTTGAAATCTCAGGTGATCTGACACTCCTTATCTAGAGCTCAAGCTTAACTTCAGACCATCTCCAATTGCCTCCTACACCCCACTAAATCAACATCCAGAATTGGAAAAGCCAATTCTGCCCAAGAGGCCTATATGGGAGTTAAAGGAAGCAAGTGTAGGCATAGGCCTCAGTTCAAGGCCAAGCTTGGACTGGAAGGTGAAAAGCTTCCTGGTCCTATGTCAATTTTTCAGCTGCAGCTGGATATTGCAAATTTTTCATGGGAGCTGAACTGTCTTGTAAACATTTGCCATGGAAATCTGCTATCCATGTCAGTTATTTAGTGAAGAAACTAAACAGACAGAAGCAAACATTCACTAAATAAGATTTAAAAATTGATTAGAACATGAGGACAGCTGGGTAATTTTTCAGAGGCTGAGATATTCTCTCTCTCTCTCTCTCTCTCTCTCTGTACACACACACACACACACACACACACACACACACACACACACACACACACAACTGTTTTTAGTAGTTCACATGAAATATAGCCTGTAGTTTAACTAGACCAGTATCTAACAAGGCAGGTCTATAAAATGAACAATTTGGGAACTGGGAGCCCATGATACCCAGGAAAAAATGATCTAGAAGGCCTGGTTATACATAAAACCCAGAGGTGATCGAGGGAATCCAATACATATATTTCAATATACTCTGTCACCTGGACTGTTTGTTTTATTTATACAATTTATGAGTTACTTCTACTCCAAAAGGTACTCAATGTCATGTACACTAATAAAATTATAAGATCTATATTAAAACCCTAATCAAGACAAAAACAGAAACTGGCTGAAACCATGCAGTTCATATAAACTGCAATTTGTAAACACATTGAATGTGAAGACACACCTTTCATAGACATATAGGCAACTTTAGTCCATGAACAAATGCGTGAACAGTAACATTTTGGTAGAGGCTGGAATCAATTTATGTCCGGGCTACATTCAAAAGTCTGTTCTCATTCACCCTGCTCAGAAGTTGCCTACACACATTCAGTTGTTACCACAGCCCTGTTCAAGTATTCCAAAATCTAGACACTGAACACATGCCCCAGGCAAGTTACTCCTCCTCCTATGCAGATTCTTAACACTTAGGACATTTTTTCTGAAGAGGCAAACATCCTAAGTGTGTTCACACCTGTTTCCATGATCAGCAGGCATTTGAAATTAAAGAGTTGAAGACTGTGTTAGTAACTGGGGAGAGGGCAAGAGTGAGAGCAAATGGCTGTGTGGGGAAAAATAGAGAGTGAAAAAGAAGAGCAGAAAAGGAGAGAAAGCAGAGACTTCACCTATTCCATTCTGCTGACATGATGGATCTTGAAGGGGAGGGTAGATCCAAAGCAGGATCTCAATGAATCCCATGCTTCAATAAGGTCTTAACCTGGCTGGAACAGCAACCCAAGATACTTGAGTAGTAAGTGTTCCGATGGTGTGTGGTAGACACCAAATTCAAGGAGGTCAAGCAGGACTTGTGTGAAGCATGTGCTAGCAGGTTTGGTTTAAAGCAGGATCATAGAATAGCTGAAGGAGTATAATGGGAATTCAGTCTAGGAGGACTAAGTGACAGGTGACAGGCAGGGATGTACACAAATCTGGCTTGGCCTGTTTTGAACCAGGGTGGGTAGGTTTGGTTTTGGGTTTGCTCAAACCCCCCCCCCCTTGGTTCAGTTCGAATACGAACCCAATTCTATCCGGTTCTAAAAGGTTCTACATAGAGTATAATGGGGACTCAAACCGGCCCATTACTCCCTATGTAAAGACCTAGGGGCACAAAACCGGGGTGGGTGGTAGGCACCAACCACTCACTGAACACCAGATCATTCAGACACTTCTGTGATTATTGATGAATTTCTGAAGATTTTTCCAATTTTTGTATTGCTCCCATAGGAAATAATGAGAATTTGAGGCAGTGCCATCCCCCCTTTGGGGGGTGCCAGGGCACCCCAAAATGGGTCTGGGGGCACAACAGGTATGGCCTCAACTCCCTCCAGGCAGCCCCAAGTTTGTAGAATTTGTTTTAAAAAAAGAATTTAAAGAATTTTTTCTTCTTCATTGCAATGCATTAGGAGGACTATCTCCATTCATAAGTAGGATTGTGTGTGCCCTTAATTGCTGTGAACTCTGAATTCAGAGTTCACAGCAATTAAGGGCACAAACAGTCTTGCTTAAGAATGGAGATAGTCCTCCTAATGCATTGCATTGAAGGAAAAAAAATTTCTTTTTTAAAAAAACAATAAAGCCTACAAGCTTTGGGCTGCCTGCGGGGAGTTGAAGCCATACCTGCCATGCCCCCAGACCCACTTTGTGGTGCCATGGGCACTCCCCAAAGGGGAGAATGGGCCATCTGGGCTGCCTCAAATCCCCATTATTCCCTATGGGAGGAATATAAAAATTTGAAAAATCTTCAGAAATTCATCAATAATCACTGAAGTTTCTGATTGCTATGGGGTTCGGTGGGTGCTTGGCACCCCCGGGTGCCCACTACCCTCCCCAGTTTTGTGCCCCTAGCAGGCCACCATACTAACACACAGTGACACAACTAAGAAGACAACCAACTGGAAACCAAAAAACCCCCACAGAAACAGACCTGCTGCTGTGCCCGCACAAAGCCAAGGGGACCACACTAAACAAGAGCACAGACTAGCTACACAACAACAGCCACAACCAACAAGACCTAACTAGATGGCACAAGGCAGTAAACCAACTGGGCACACAAAACTGCAAAGAAAGAGGGGCAAGGCAAAAACACACCAACATACTGAAGGAGGAGAATGTAAATTAACATGTACCTGGGTCTTCTGCTCTTCTCTTTGTGTGTGCAATGTATGTGTTTTTCCTGTGGGGAAAGAAACACCTCAGACTGTGTCTGGTCCACCACATATTTGCTGGAGGACACACAGGGCCCCAGGCACGTGGTGGCACCAGCACAGAGCGTGCATGCGTGTTTGCGTGTTTGTGTTTGGTGTGTGTGTTAGGGGTGTACACAGAACCACACAGCTGCAGTCCGGCACTGTGGAGGGGGTTCCTTTAAGGGCGGGGAGGGTTTACTTACCCCTCCCGCCGCTTTGCCCCCTCCAGCGCCCGTAGTTACTGTATAAATTGGGGCGGCAGGATACCTCCCCACCGCCCCTTCTTCCTCCTCCTCATTGCAAAAGGCTGCAACAAGCCTTCTGCGCACGCGGCGTGTGAGCTTCACGTCTCCCCGACACGATGGGTAGACCGGGCCTCCGATCGCTCGTCCACGGACAACAAAAAATAACCACTTACCCCCCTCCGTCATCCTGGAGATCACTGATCGGGGGGGGGGGGGGAGAAGGAAGACCCAGACCAGTGACACGCTGACACAGCGTGGGCGGGCAAGCACTGCTGGGGCAGGGGTAGGGCGGAATGAAAAAGCTTTCAAGCAATTTCACCCACCAAAAAAACCAAATTAAAATTAAAAACACTAAGAAAATAAATAAAAAGACTGGTGGGGAAAACGCTGTAGGAATGGGAGGAAGGAAAGGGGAGGGGGAGAGTGGAGTCTGGAGCAGGTGGTGTGCTAAGCACAGCAAGAAAGGGATTACCAAAGAAAATCACCTGCTTCAGAGAAAACAGGGGGGGGACACCCCAAAGAGCCCAGAAAAAAACTGAAAGCAACTGGCAGTGGCTACTGAGCTGAGGAGAGGGCTCTCAACTCAGCCAACAGATTTTATAGCAGCAGCCAGCCACAAAAAGCAAAAAAGATGGGGGAATGTCTGGGTTAGGGAAATGGATGGGCAAATGAGAGGCCTCAGACCAAAGGGCCTGGGCCCCCTGGCCCAGAAGAGAGGGGGGAGAGATCGACACAGCCAGACACTCACTCGGGGCAGTTTGCACATCCCTAGTAACAGGTGTGCCAACAGCCCGCCAGCTCTCAGAAGATCTCTAAACTTAGAATTTTGGGTCAATTATACAGGTCTAAACAAAAAACAGGAGAGGCTTCCAAAGGTGACAAAAAGACAGGGTATAGCTATGTTAATTCCTGTACAAAGTGTCAAGAAAGTTGAAAAAGTTATTCAATGCTAGCTGGTAGCAAATCAAAATAGAAGACTCCTTGGATGAGCTAATTAATCAGGGGCAAAGTTTGACTTGATTACATGTAGTTGTGCTTGGAGGTATACAATTCTATTGTCAGTCTATTGTCCTGGGTTCTTGAATGTCTGGACAGGTGGATTTGTTATTAAAATAAGTACTGGGAAAGGATAGTGGTAATTTCCCCAGGTCTGTCATGTCTAGCATTTTCCTTCATAATAGTCTTATTTATACAAAATTTACCATTCAGAATGGATGCTACTTTAACAACATAATGCCTGTATGGAGGAACTTCTGAACAGGGCTAGTGAGAGAGCTCAACTGCAGAAGACCTGAGCAAGGTCAAAGTGAGGGTTTCCCCCCTACCTAAACAGAGAGGACCTTCATACAATCTCAAGGGAGTGGGCTGCTGGGAATAAGGACCCTACCTGTCTTCTGCCCATGCACACACATGGATGGTGTCGTGGATCAGCATTGACCCCTCCAATTGTTCCTATAGTAGGCAGAAAACAAATGTGCACAAAACAAATTTTTCAATTGATTTCAAATTTGAATCAAATTCTGAAAATTCATTTCAATTTCAAATGAAATTTAAATCTATTTGACCCTGTTCTGGTGCCTTTTTTAAAAAACCTGAGCAATGTCCCTCCCCTTGGCCATGTGCAGAGGGGAGGGCGATTTGTCCCAGCCCCTCTGCACTCGGCCCAAAAGAATGCCCATTGGATGGGCAGGAGCAGTGGGCAGGGTTTACGGCTGTTAGGAGGCTGGATCCCGCCCCCTGGCCTTCAGTTCGGCCAGGCATCAGACGGAGTAGGAGCTCCTTTATGGCGCTCCTACTCGGCCGTTGTTTGGGCCCAGTGCGTTCAGGGCATCGGCCCCTTCGGTGTGGTGGCAGCTTTTAGCGGGCAGACTGCGAGGCCTGGCTTGGCCGGCAGCACCTGCTGTAGCTGCGGTGGTGTTGGTTTTCGTCCCTGTGGTCGGAGGGGGGGAGCGCTTGGGTGGTGGCCTAGCTGGGAGGTGGCTGTTGAGGGCCCAGAGGGGGGCGCTTCTGGGTGAACAGATAAGGCCCAGGAAGGCCGTTATAAAGGGCATTGGTGCCCATTTGACTTAGTATTTCCCACCTACCACCCATCAGGGCTTGTGAGGCCTGGCTTGGCCTGCATAGTGGGCCACATTCTGGTTGGTTGCCCCCGTTGGGGCTCGGGTAGAAGTGTTCTGGGCCTGGGGATTAAGGCCTGGGTTGGGTGGTGGCTTAGCTGGGAGGGGTGGCAGCTGGGAGGGGTGATTGATTTGAGTACTGGTTGGTCGCCCCCTGTTGGGGTTTGGGTAGAAGTGCTCTGATTTTTTTTTTAAAAAAGACAGGAAAAGAATATTAAACTGAGGATTTATAGGGGAAGCGTAGAGGTGGTGGATATGCCCAAGAAGGTGAAAGGAAAGAAAGGGGGCAAGCCTATTCGCCAGCCTAAACGGCCCGCGCCGTCTCCTTCTTCGTTGGAAGGGGAGGATGAGGAGATGGTAGTGATTCGGGGGTTAATAGGCAGGATGGAGGCCTTGGAGAAGGCCAGGGCCGTGCCTTCGGACGAAGGGGGCGGTCCTTCAGGGTTGCCAGGGAGGGTGCCTAAGCACACCCGAGGGGTGATGCCTGCACAGTTATTGAGGTCTATTTCTGACAGGCTTGGTGCGTTGGAGAGGGACGGGGGCCTGCCTGGCCTGGGTCTACCTGCGAGTCCTGATGTTCTGGTGGTTCTGGTGCCAATGTTGTCTTCTCCTTCGCCGGTGGTACCTGATGCTCCTGTGCCTGCGGATCTGACTCCTTTGGAACCTGCTGAGCCGGTGGTACCCGGTGGGCCCATCGCACCTACACCCGCACCTACACCAGCATCTACACCCACTGCGACTACACCTGCCAGCGGTACCAGTCAGTGGCCTACCTTACCCTGGCCGGTCCCTGCTTGGGGTGGATAGGGTCCTGTCCCTGGATGGGCACCTGGTTTCCAACCTTGGGGGACAGGGTCTCCTACTGGGGTGGCTAACCCTATGCCTGGCCACTTAGGGGTGGTGGAGCAGGTCTGGTCGGGCGTGCGGCCTTGGGCCAGTGTTCCAGGGCCGGCAGGGCCTAGTGGGGATCCAGCGGCTGGGAATTTAGCTTCGGCCGCTGGGTTTTACCCCATGGGTATTGTGCCGTCCCGGCAGCATGCCCCTTATGGGTGTATGGGGCTCCCTTTAGGAGACCATTTGTTACCTGCCACGAGGGAAAAGATCCTGAAAGGGGAGTTTGTCAATATTTTTAGCCTCCTGTTTAGAGAGCCAGAGGTTAAACATAAGGAAGGGGAGTCCTGCAAGGAGCACGAAGCCACGAAGTGAAAGCCAGTTGAAAAAACTTGGAACAACTGGCTTTCTGGCTTTACCATATTTGTGGGAGTAGTGGTGCAGGAGCAGCCGGCTAAGGGGCCTGCGCTGCTCAAATATATGGACATCATTCACCGGGCAGTCTTAGACTTTGCCGGTTCATCTTGGAACAGATACGACGAAAGTTTTCGGATGCGGGCGGCATTTGACCCCTCCCTCCCTTGGGACACGCCTTTGCAGGAATTGTGGCTGATGATTATGTCACCCGCTTGACCTGCCGAAGGTGACAGTTTGGATAGTGGGCATCTGTTGTCCAGACCTCAGGTGAGCGGGTCACCTTTAGCGGCGGGGTCACCTTTAGCGGCGGGCCAACAGTGGGTTCAATCCCACCTGGTCTGCTGGGAGTATAACAATGGGGGCCGCTGCTCCAGGCCAGTGTGCCATTTTAGGCATGCGTGTGGGCTCTGTGGTGCCAAGCACCCGAGCTCTACTTGTCCCAGGGCAAAGCCAGGGGGTTCTGGGCCAAAGTGGTGGTGGTGGTCCCCCTCCCCCCGAGGGAAAAGGGGCCCAGTCCGGTCAAACTTGAGGTCCTGGGGCGTTGGTTGCGGGTTTATCCCTGCAGGGCAGCAGCGGCTTATTTGCTTTCAGGGTTTAGGGATGGGTTTAGAATTCCCTCTTTGTCGCGCCGGGTGTCGGTTATGTCTCGTAACCTTCGGTCGGTGGTAGGTAAGGAGGAGGTTGTTCGGAGGAAGATCAATAAGGAGGTGGCTTTGGGGAGGGTTTGCGGGCCTTTTGATAGCCCTCCCTTTCCGAGGTTGCGGGTTTCTCCCTTGGGGGTTGTCCCAAAGAAGGCGCCTGGTGAATTTCGTCTTAGTCACCATTTATTGCATCCCAAGGGGTCTTCTGTCAATGACAGGATACCGGCTGCCTTATGTTCAGTGCAGTACACTTCATTTGATGAAGCGGTCCGTATGGTTAGGGTTTGTGGGTCAGGGGCTTTATTAGCCAAATGCGACATTGAGTCTGCATTCCATCTGCTGCCGGTTCACCCGGCGGATTTTGATTTGTTGGGTTTCTGTTTTGAGGGGAGATTCTATTTTGATCGGGTGCTCCTGATGGGTTGTTCTATTTCTTGTGCAGCCTTTGAGGCTTTTAGCACCTTTCTGGAGTGGGCAGTGAGGAGTAGGGCCAGCCTGAGCTCTACGGCTCACTAACTGGATGATTTTCTTTTTGCAGGCAGGGGCGATTCGTCAGCTTGCCTACACCTGTTGAATTCATTTATTCAGATGGCACAGGAGCTGGGGGTTCCCCTGGCTAGGGATAAGACGGTGGGCCCGGACACCCGGCTGTCTTTTTTGGGGATTGAGTTGGATACCTTGGAGGGATGCTTGTGTTTCCGCTGGAAAAGTTGTGGGTTCTGGTGAACCTGGTGGTGGCTCTTGGACGTGCCCGTAAGGCCTTGTTAAGGGAGCTTCAGGTGGTGGTCAGGTACCTGCATTTCGCTTGCAGGGTGGTACCGGGGTGGGCGTTTGCAACCTTATGTCAGGGCTTAAGGCCCCTCATCACAGGGTATGTATCACTGAGGGGGTTAGGGTGGATTTGGCCATATGGGAGTCATTTTTAAAGGAGTTTAATGGAGTGTCCTTCTGGAGGTCCGAGCAGCTCCTAGAGGTGGACTTGCAGGTCCACTCAGACGCTGCTGGTGGGATCGGTTTTGGTTTGTATTTTAGGGGTCATTGGTGTGCCGCCCGTTGGCCGGCAGAGTGGGTGCAGTTAGGTATAACTAGGGATTTAACTTTCTTAGAATTCTTCCCCATTGTAGTGGTGGTCCATATTTGGGTCGTCGAGTTTTCCTACTCTACGATCCTGTTTTGGTGGTGCAGGTTGTCAATTCGCAAACGTCTCGCTCCTTGCAGGTTACTGGGTTGTTGAGGGCTTTTGTCCTTCAGTGCCTTAGGGCTAATATTCTGTTTGTGGCACGCCATGTTCCGGGAATTCAAAATGATATTGCTGATGCCCTGTCTCGCTTTCAGGTGGACAGGTTCAGGGAGCTAGCGCCAGAGTCAGCTCTACACCCGGAACCCATGCCGGCTACTCTTTGGCACCTTGGCAAGTAGAGGTGCAGAGGGCTATAGCTGCTTCATTGGCGCCCAGTACGAGGGCGAGCTATGCCTCCAAGATAGCAGCCTTCGCATGCTTCAGGAGGAAGGAGGGGCTTGAGGAAGTTTGGCCGGTGCCAGTTGTTCATTTGTTGCAGTTTTTGGTACAGTTGCAGGGTTCAGGTTGGGCCGTGTCCACTTTAGGTGGCTATGTATCAGCGCTGTCCTTTGCGGCGCAGGCACAGGGGGGTTGGAGATTGTACCGGTGACCCCCGGGTTAAGAGGATGCTGGAGGGCTGGTCTAGGGGACTTCCTCCAGCAAAGGATCGGAGGCAGCCATTCACCTTGGACCTGCTGACTGTTTTGTGTGGGCAGCTGCAAGGTTGCTGTGGGTCTCAGTGGGAGGTTAGCCTTTTTCAAGTAGCAGTGCTGGTGGCCTTTTGGGGGGCTTTTCGGCCTGGGGAGTTGCTACCTCGGAGTAGGTTTTCAGCCACAGATTGGTGCTTGCGTTTCACTGATCTGTCCTTCGGAGATGGGGAGGCGCGCATTCTGTTGTGCTTCTCCAAGATGGACCAGCATGGTAGGGGGCATATGGTAAGGCTTTGTGCAGCCGTTGAGTCTACCCTGTGCCCTGTGGTGGCCTTGCAACAGTATGTTGGAATGGGCCCCTATGAAGGGGCCCCCCTTTTTGTTCATGAGGGTGGGGCTTTCCTGACCCAGTACCAGTTCCTGGCAGTGTTGCAGAGGGCATTGGCAACTGCTGGTGTCGCAACCTTGGGGCTAACGTTACATTCCTTTCGTATTGGGGCGGCTCCCACGGCTAGCTGTTTGGGGTTTAGGGAGGAAGAGGTGCAGAGGATTGGCCAGTGGAGGTCCAAGGCGGTACGGCGCTATGTCCGCTAGGTGGGGTCGGAGCTTTGGTATCTAACCAGTTTATTTTCTTGGCAGGTGCTGGCGGGGCAGCGGCTTCTGTTCGTGTCCTGATCTGTGGCCATTTGTTGGTCTTTTGGGCATTCAAGAGAGCCAGCACCTTCCAGTGGGGCACCCAACTTGGTTTGGGAAGACGGGCCTCAGTTTACTGGTTGGGTTTGCGGGGTATGGTGTGGAGCCAGTTGCTCCCAGCCATATGGGATCATTTAGGTAGTTTTCCTGGGCTGGACATTCTTGTTCTTCACCTGGGCAGGAATGATTTAGGCAAGCAAACTGGCCTCTTGCTTGTTCAACAAGCATCATCCAATTTTTCAACCCTGAAGGGTTTGCTTCCTGGCTTGCGCATAGTGTGGGTCAGCTGGCTGCAGCATAGAGTGTGGCGGGGGGTGCAGTGTGTGTGTGGCATAAAAAGGGCCCGCCGCAAGGCATCTGCTGCCATTGGCAGATTGGTTGTGGCTGATGGTGGGGTGGTGCTGGGGCAACCTGGTATTTCTGCCCGTTTTCCACAGCTTTTTCACCCTGATGAGGTACATTTATCAGAGGCTGGTTGTGACCTCTATTTGCAGAACATTCGGATGGGGCTTGTTGAGTTTTTGGAGGGGTGTGGGGGAGGGAGATCAAGCTAGGCTAACCTCCCTGTGTGGCAGGAACAGTGCGGGCTGGGGGGGTATCTTGAGGTAAGACCTTCGGTGAGCACCTTTGGATAATTAAGAGGTGGACTGGTCAATCGCTCCTCTGCAGCCCGGGGAGAATTGGTTGGCCAGGAAACTGGCTTCAGGACTTGGCTAACCCTTGGGCTGAGCGGTCCAGGGTGGGCAAAGGCCTAGAAGTATCCAGGCCCCCTTTTAAAGAAGGGGGTTGGCTTTGAGGGGGAGGGGCAGGTTTTATACCTGCCTGTTTCCTGAGCCAGGGTGTGTCGCCCTGTAAGGTGTGGGCAGGATAGTGGTTTCCTTACCCGGCCTTAGTAGGCCCGCACTGTTGTGGTTGGGTGGTGATTATCACCCTGTTTACAGTTCACTATGCCTTTTGTGTTGCTTAATAAAGTTGTGGCCCTTTCCCCATGAAAATAAGTCTCTGTGTCTCTTTTGGGTCGGGGTCTGGGGACAAGAGCCAAATGGCTTTCAAATTGAATTTGAATCAAATTTTAAAAACTGAATTGAATTTGAATCAAATTGCTCTTTTAAGGTGTGATTGAATAGCTCAAATCACCCAGATTCTAGCCAAATAGATTTAAATTCAAATAGATTTGCACATCTAAAAAAAAAGTTAAATAAATAAATAAATAAATAAATAGTGTGCAGCATAGAGTCTGCAGAGATTCATCTGAACATGCAGAAATCAGGGCTAGCCAGCAGATATTATCCTGATTCCTTTACCACAAGTTAATTGGATGTGACAAAATAGTCTGAATAGATACATTGTCTCTAGAAATTAAACACTGGGCAGTATTGCCTTTGAAAGAAGATTTAAATAAGGTCCATTTTCTTCCATTTTTATGTATCTTGAAGTGGTTTCCTCAGTTTATATTATGGTTTTCTTCCTCTGGTTTAACAATATATTGCTTTTTTTTACCTGGGCAGACCTTGAATTCTTGCCGTTATCATGTAATTGTGATTATTTTTTGCTAGACACCTTGTGAATACATTTTGATTACAAGGTTGGATATACAATATTTTCAAACAAATATGCAAACCAACTCATTTCTGCTTTCTCCAACTATTTGTCAGCCTTCTAGAAGAACTCTCTTGTATTCAAGTGCCCAGGTATAAGAATGGGTTGCAAGACCTTTTTGCTACAAGCAACCAACCAACCAACCAACTTCAAATGTTCCCATTTGCTAGAACTATCCCGTTGGCCTCGGCCATTTCAATATTTTAAGATGACATAATTTGATACTGCCAGTAGGGAGTCAAAACAGGCCTTGAATAAGTCTGCACAAAAAATCAGTAATTTAGCAGGCAGATTGCACAAGAAACATATCACAACCATCATTATACAAAACAAGAACTAACAGAAGTGTGTTCGGATGGGCAAGAATGTATTGCTCAGAAATTGCAGAACTGCTCTTATGTCTCTCTTGAAATGCTGCTCTTTATAATTGTTGACTGTTCAGAAAACCTATTTATTCTCCAGTGGCATTCGTTCTATTCTGTGGTATTAGCTTAACAAACAGACAAACAGCACCTGACAGGCCATATGTTAAAAACATGGGCTCCCTCTGTCTGTGCTTATAAAGTTTGCCTTTTATTAGCTTTGATTGGTTAGCAAAATCCTGCCACTTCCTCTTTTGTCCGTTTGCATTTTTTCCTTTAACATTTCATTTCATGTTTGTTCACTTGTTTTGCTTTCAAATTTTAAATTACTAACTGTGAGACAAAACAAACATCAATTTCAAAGTATTTATGATATATTTTCAAATACATAGTTGCCATACTGTTTATCTGAAGCATATGTTGTTTATTTTTCAGTTCCCCTTTATTACGTGGAAGTGATCTAAGACAAAATAATGGTTATAATAGTTTATAGCAAGTTTTCTTACTGCTCAAAGTGCTTTGCATGCATAATCTCAGCCTTTGCAATGACTCTATGGACAGTGCTGTCATTAATATTTTACAGATGAGGAGCAGAGACCAAAAAATAGTGACTTCCTTATGATCTCCAGTTGCCATAATCTAGCAAGTATCATAATGATCAGCGATTGCATGTATCATTCCTGTATCAATGTCACCACATCTGTTACTACTAAGCATGTGGTTTTGTTGTGAGCTGAGAGAGTCTATGACATTCCTTTTTAGCAAGTTTAGCTGACACACATGGTCAGCAGAACACCAACCACACATACTGTAAGTGTGTGTGTGTGTGTGTGTGTGTGTGTGTGTGTGTAGGGGGGAATCCTCTGTTGGATGGGGGCTGTCTTTGTTTGTTTGTTTGTTTTCCCCCAGTGTGCTTGCCATAGAGAAAGACCATGAGAGACAATTCTGAGGAGGAACTTTGCGTGGGAGCAAAAGAAGATTTTGAAGAGAAGCAAGCCACCAATGTTTTGTTCTGTGTTTCAGCTTCTTGCTTCCTTCCTTTTTCACAATGTTCATGTCAACAAATGACATTTCCTGGTCGCCCAAGAATCTGCATCACTAATACTCCAAATTTCAGTTTAAAATACAGCTGCTCACCAAGGGGTGGGGTGGGGGGGGATGACATAAAAGCAACAATTGTCACCAACCTACGAGAACTCAGGGAAGAAAGAAGAGATGGTAAAGAGAGAATCACCTTTAAAATGGTGAGTCTCCTCTTTTTAGCAGGGGGAGAGCAACAGGTCCTGTCCAACCTCAACACAGTATCTTTGCAGTGGCTGTTGCCTTCCTTGTGTTTCTTTTTTAGATTGTGAACCCTTTGGGGACAGGGAACCATCCTATTAATTTATTTTTCTATGTAAATCACTTTGAGAACTTCTGTGGACAAGAAATATATAAATGTTCATAGTAGTAGAGGGTGGAATGGAAAAAAGAATGAAAAGGTGGAGAGCCAGAAAAGAAAGTAAATAGGAGGAGAAGATGCATTCTCCAGGCATGAAGAAATAAAGGGAAATAAAGGACGGAGGGAGACAGGTGTCACGTAAACCAAAATATGGTCCCCCATCATTCTGTCTATCTTTATTTTAATAAGTGTATGAATGAATAATAAATTTATGAGACAAATAAATGAAATAATCTTTCAATGAGAAATCCACATTTTCTGCCCCCTCTCCTTAATCCAACTGAAATGGCTAATCATGCCATTCTTTGGCAGATGATTTCAGTTTTAACCTCCTTTAATTGCACGGGGAAAGTAGTCATTTCAGACTCTGATAATTCCTTCCTTCCTTAAGAGCAAGGTCTCTTTCTAAAGAGCTACAGCCATTTGATGATTTCATTCTCAATGACTAAGTCAATGCCGTGTGCCACTGAGATGTGTCTGCCACCTGCTGTCACTTTTCTATTGCATTAATCCATCTCATCCAATTTCAGGCATTGTTATATACCCTTTGCTGAATGTGACAGTGGGGTGACTTTTCTCTTGGAAACCAATTAATTGGCCTTTTTTCTTGCCTTCTGGCCTTTCAGTTTCCTTTGAAGACATGGTATTAATCTCTGTCACATTTTAAAGCTTGTTTACAGACTTTCAGTGATTATCCTTTGTAAGTCAGCTTCTGCTTTGTTTTTTATTGTGTTTTGTTTCCTCCAGAAAATAAACTCCTATATATGAATACTAACAGTGACTTTCTCTTTATGCAGAAGTTTTTGATCTGGCTTCTTTGCCATATTTCAGGAGTTACAAAATTTAGCCATTGAACCATTTAGAACAAATGTTTGAAGTGTGCGCGCGTGTGTGTGTGCATTCACACCCACACAGAACATTCTTCCTGAAAGCAACAGAGTTATGTGGGCCCAAGGCATTTTGTAGGTCAAAAATATGCATTATATTTCATGTTTTCTTCTCTAGAAAGCTTGAAACAAACTGGTCCATCATTTGAACCAACTGGTGACATTATGACAGCAGTTACCCAAATATACATTTTAAAAGTCAAAGACCTCTACTTTTAAAATGTATATTTGGGTAACTGCTGTCAAGGTTAATGCAACTTAAGGAACATTTTCTTCCCCCACAGAAGCCTTTATGTCTGAAACTAAGAGGCTCTCCACATGAGCAGTGTGGAGAGCCTGCAGGGCTTGTGCAGGGAGAGCAGGCCTGATCCGCTCTCCCCACACATGAGCGTTCTGCCCCCTACCTGGGTGGCCAGATTGGCCACCCACACAATTACCGTACCGGCTCCATCACAGAGCTGGTAGGGATGGTGGGGATCAGGGGCCGTCCAGCCCCCAGAAGTCCCAGCATGCCCTGCACGAATGTGTGGGACATTCGGGGGGGGGCCTCAATGCCAGGAGGCTTGCTGCAACCTCCGGATCAGGAGTCTACTCATTAGTTGCCACGACATGGAGCCATGCCACAGCGTTTTACAACTGAAAAAAACAGGGTTAGCGGAGCTCTCACTCCATGAACCTCATTTTAGAGGAAGGGTACTTTGGCGGGCTAGCCGCCATTAAACCACTAGGCTCACCCATGAGCTCAGTGGTTCTCACAATGGGGGTAAACTGGGCTGAGATCCCTTAGTCCAGTTCCACCCCACCCCATCATGATACTAGCCTCTAAGTCTCATTTCACAGTCCAAGAGAGAATGCTTCTCAGAACAGGCAACATTGCTTTTTCTTGCCTGTTAAAAGTTCTGAACTTTTCTTTAGATATCTATTATATGTTTTTTTATTAGTGCCAGGGTGAACATGCTGCAGCTACTTAGTATTATTTAGTAGGGCTGTGCATTGCTCAAAAGATTGAAATCAGATGCCACGCTTCATTAGATAAAGCTGATAGCCACTCTTTTGCAACAACTGGGGTTGGCCATTTCCCCCCCATTAATGCCCCTGGAAATGACACAACATCATGATGTTGCCTCCTCACCAGATGCATAATGGGATGGCTGCCAAGGACCATTAGCAGCTGCTGCTGCCTATTAAAACAGTAGCCTTTTCAGGTTAGAAGAAAGGAGAGCCCACATGTTGCCACCAGGAAAAGCCTTACCTACCCACCCCCTGACTAGATTGGATTGGATTGGGCCCTATTAGGCATTTTTTTCCCCATTGGACTTGATCTAATGCAAAATTATCTGATATGACATGTACTGAATCAGGTCTAAGTTTTGGCCCAATTCAGTGCAGAGCCCCTATTATTTAGGGGGGAATGCTCAGAAAGTATTGGAGGAAATTTGTTTCCAGTAATTTTGAGTACTGGGAGGTGGACAGGATGAAACTATTTTACTTTCATGGGATCCATAAACAATTCTGTAATTTGGTGGGGGCTTATGAGAGTGATGGCTATAGCAGCAAAATATTTTCTTATTTTAAAGCACATGCCAGTCTTCTGCAAGTGGTGGCAGCAGCAACAGCAGTGCTCCTGCTCCTGCTTTTCTTTGCAGTATCAGGCTCCTGCCAGCTGCATTTTGAATCCTGGGATGAAACGCAGAGCATGCCAGAGAGACCCCGGAGCTGGGAGGCTGCTTTTTAGCCACCAGGTCAGGGGTCTCCTCATGAGTTGCCATGGCATGCAGCCACGGCACGGCAGCACATGATCCGTTAACCCCGGTTAGCAGAGCACTCACTCTGCTAACCTGGGCTAAGAGGAGGGCTTCTCAAGTGGTTTACACAAGCAGCAAAAATTGGGCTAGGTTCTCCTAGCCCAATTTTTGCTGGTCATGAGAATAGCCTCATAGAGAATTTGAAGCATGAGCTTTGGTTTCTTAATTAAAAAACAAAACAAAAACAGTTACAATGAGAGCATAAAGGAAGGAATAAAAGGGCTGAGAAAAACACACCCAACTAACCTAACTCAGCTGGTCCATAACACAGAGGGGCTATTCCCACGATTGGGAAAAATCGGGCAAGGAAAGCCTAGCCCGATTTTTCGTGATCGTCAGAAGCACTGGGCTCAGCTGCGGGCCCGGTGGTTCTGGAGCGGGTAACCCGTTCAAGAACCCTTGCCTCCCAACCAGGTTTGTGGAGCGAGTGCTCTGCAAACCTGGTTTTTAAAATCATGAGTAGCCGCGGTGCGGCTTTGTGGCGTGCCTACTCATGAGTAGACCCCCAGAGGGGAGGCAAAAAGCTGCCTCCCAACTCCGGGGGTCTCCCCAGTATGCCCTGTGCACTTGCGCAGGGCATACTGGAGCTTCCGGGGGCCACGTGGCCACTGAGCTCCCAGCCCCTGCTGGGTCCGTCTCGGAGCCGGCAATCATGTGGGTGGCTGATCCAGCTGCCCAGGGCTCCCTTCCTGCTTACCACCTCAAACCGGGTCTCACGGATCATGAGACCAGGTCCAAAGTCTTCCACAGTTACATTCTTTTGTCATCAATGTGACTTGTTCCTTCTGCAGCTCAGTTACCTTTAGTTGCCTGGGGTTAAATCCAGACTAGTGGTTCTGTGTTTGCATCCCTTCAGAATGTTTCCACACTCTGTAATGATTTTCAGCTATTGCTTGTGACTTCAAACTCTGAATCACACTGATTCTGATTCTTTTTCTGAATCGCAGCTCTGCAAAGCACTCCACTGCACCAGCTCTGCCTTCTTGACTCTCTCTTCTTGATTCTTCTTGACTCTGTCTCTGACTCTTTTCTCAAGTGTGACTTCCAAATAGGGGTGTGCAAGCTGGCTCAAAATCAAGCTGACTCAAGCTCATACTGGCTCGGCTCAAAGGTTCAACCTTGAGCCAGGCCGGGCCTGGTTCAATCTGAGGTCGAGCTGAACTGGCTGAACCGGTTTGGGCCCAGTTTGAGGGTGGTGAGGGGCAATAAAAGTTGAGTATAAAAGAAACGACTTACCACTGCCGAGAGCAGTGGTGTCCTTGGGGGGTGGTTCCCCTCCAGTGGCTCCCCCTCCCCACTCCACCTCCTCCCCCGTGTCTTTCTGGGCATGAAACCAAAATGGGCCAAACTGGCCCAGAGAGACGCGGGGGAGGCCAGCAGGGGAGGGTGAACTGCCAGAGACACCCCACACACACAGCTACCCCAGCACACCTGAGGCCACTGCAGCCCTTGGCAGTGGTAAAACATTATTTTTAAAACTCATTTTTATCACCTCCATCACCCTTGAACTGGCCCTGAATTCGAATTGGTCTGGGCCCTGCTCAATGGGGTGCCCAAACTGAACATGCCCGTTCTGGTTTGAATTTGAACCAAACAAGGCAATGCAGTTTTTTGCACATCCCTACTGCCAAACTATTTCTATATACACAATTTTTTAAAGATAACCTCAATCAGGGTAACCTCCATTTTTCCATCTTATTTGTTTATTATTTCTCTGTGTAAACCGCCCTGAGCCATTTTTGGAAGGGTGGTATAGAAATTGAATGAATGAATGAATGAATGAATGAATAGTCCAATGCCTTGAACTTTAGCAAAACTTAACAATTTGGGTATTTTTATGGATACTCTTACCCTGCAGGAACAATTTCTAGTTCCAACTCCCTCTCTTCAGCTTTTCCATTGTAATCAGCTAGTCCTGCAGTATAATTGTAAGTAAAATGACTCAGAGCAGCAAATTTGCCTTCCAAATGAATCCTAACTGTAACTTTTGCTTCTTTATCTTTAACATTCCTGTATTAGAAACACATATCAATATGCATGAACTGCAATTTTATGCACCAAAATGATATGCATGGATCATCAGTACAAATGATAGAGCCAACACACATAGCATAGATAAGTAATGTAACTAATGGCAAATTACATCTTCCAACATTAATAGCACCATGCCCATATGTAGAAACCTTATGCCAGTATATATGCAATTATACACTGCATTATAATGTGGTTTAACACAACCACCAAACAGTATTTAATGATCACATATTATGCAACCGAAAAACATAGTCATTTTCAAGAAACTAAATGTTTATTTTGAATCAATGGTCTCTTGGGTTTTGCTTAAAGGTATTTGCTGAACATTAAAATGACCTCCATATATCTTCTGAGTATGTGGAATAAATGAGAGTTTGTTGATTGATTAGGCAATTAACACACTGTTCTCTAGTTTATACACCTGCATATTAATGAGTGTAGAATTTGGAAAATGGAAAGAAATAACTACAAATAAATCAAATGGAGGTAAGCATGAATACTTACATACATATATATTTAATTATCATATACTTTTAGCCTGTGTGTATAAACCTGAAACTTTGAAGAGAAAGGATAATTTTAATGTAAGTGTTCTTAGTACAGCTGTCCAATTTTATTTTAAATATTTTCTGATGTAACAAATGTCTATCTAAAATAAAATAAAATAAAATAAATAAAAATATAATATAATATAATATAATATAATATAATATATTGGTTTGAATACTGAAAAACTATAATTATTTTTCAGAAATTACTGAATGTCCAAAATTTCTTCACTTATAGCTGCTATTTTTTGAGAGACAACTGTATTCGCATTCACATGGAACCAGAGTTGAAAGGGCCAGAGGTTGTGCTACCGTTATGTGTGAGTGCATGAAATTCCGGTTCCACACAGCAATGGACCCAAGGTTCTGTTTTTCAAACTCCAATCTGAACCCTCCAGTTGTAGTGAGTTTTATTGCTGCAGCCAATGATTAGATGCAGCTTGCATTGCATCTGAATTCGGAACCTCTGGCTGCACCCCTTTCAACCAGAGTTGAGGGAGGAAGTGTCACAAGCTCACTTGATGGAAGATGCTGGCCAGAAATATATGATACAATAGCCAGTAGCTCATGTTTCAGTTTTACTGCTAAACAGACTGGTTTAACAGTCTCACCAGGGATACAGAAGTGAGGAGTGAGAAGCCCAAATTCCAAGGTCACAATCTCTCTGACAAAGGCTCAAGCCAATTTGGCGTGTTGTTTCCAGCAGTTGTTCAAGACCCGGGCTGCTCGATTTATAGTCAGCAGCCACATGCACTTAATCTACACTCCACCCCCGTCAGATGCCATAGATTAAATCTGTCTCTTGCTGCCTTCTCACAAGGCGATTACTCCTCCATAATTCCCACACCTGTTGCTGACGTTTTTCCCATCTGCATCCTTGAGGAGATAGTGGCTGTTCAGATTCTGGCTCAGATCCTGACCCTTCTCTCCAAAGATCACCCGGCCCTGCTGGCCCCTTCTGCGCCAAACACTCGCCCTGGCCTGTCTCAATTACCTCCCCATTCACATCACTGGCCTTCTCCTCCTTAGGTGCCTCCCCACCTTCTAGTAAGTCACCTGCCCCCCCCGCTCCTCTCCAGTGTCCTTGAGTGGGGGCATGACAGGAAGCTCCTGCAGAGAGTGTGCTCTTTGTGACATCTGAATTCAGACAGGAGAGTGGGAGTGGGGTAGGGAACGGAACTATAAGTCCATTGGACCCACGGTTCCATGTTACGTGTGAATGTAGCCTTTAATAGCTGTATGAGATAAAGATATTCAGAGATACAGCTTTTCTTCCTGTTGAACTTTAGAGAAAAGGAACTGTTGATTTCTGTCATGAAGCATGTTTGCTGCAATTTCTCTGTGGTAAGGCATCATCAGTCATGGCATCTATCCCAACTTGCCTTCCATTTTGAGTTACTTCCATTATCTATCAACTGCACAAATCCAGACTATAACAAAGAAATATTTGTATATGTGGCTTAATTTCTCTGCCTATACGTGTGTTACAGAAAATTGTAGCAAATAGTTTGAAATAAAGCCCTTCCAAATAGACTTTCAAAGGGGTGAGGTTTTGAGTTTGGGGTTTTTGTTTGTTTTTTGCTGAGTGGTCATTGCATTACTGGAAGCCCCCCCCCTCCCCGGTACTCTCTGCGGCAGGCACACAATCACTTAGCCCAGTTTTTCACCACGCTTGTGCCCAAAACCTGGATTAAGCAGTGGGCTACTTAAGAGGGCTTGCCATTGTACCACCAGCGGGAGCTGCACGGCTCCCAGTGGTTCTCACGCACAGCGAAAATCAGGCTGGCCTTCCCTAGCCCAGTTTTTGGTGCTCATGAGAATAGCTTCATATTCTGGTTAGATGCTGGTTAAATGGAGCATTTAAGCCACAAGTAAGCAATGAAAGTAGGGTCTACCTCTGTGCAATGAAAGAAAGTGTTTCCACAGTTATGTGCCCCCTGTTATGGTTTTTATGAAAATAGGTGTTGCATGGAACGCATGAAGCACTTCAACACTTTAAAAGAACAGATGAGAGATCCAAAAGATACAAAGGGCCGAAGAGAAGATGGAAAACCTTCCTAAGAAGTTTCAGCCAGTGTATCAGGCATGGCTGTCTTGACTATGCATATCTCACACTTGTGACTATGTGAATGTAGCTCAGATCTTTATAGGCCTTTAAAGCAGGCCGGGAGGGGAGAGAGAGAAAATTTTAGTATACCAGGCAATATTGTGATACCAGCCCAGCTGTGGTCAGAGCCTGGATCAGTGTGGAGTCCACAAGATATGGACTCCATGGCTTTGCTTGACTTCAGGAAGAGTCAATGTTTGCCCAAGGAAAGAGCTGGTAGGGAGGAACTCTGGCTTGGAGACATGCTCATTAGCTGCTTCATGCAGCCTGAGCCCTCTGCATGATTCTACAATCTGCTGACAGGTCCTAGAGAGAGATCCGTCCCCATTAAATGCCAAGTGCAGCAGATGCTGGTCCAAACAACGTGCCACTTAGTGGTCCTTCTGCCAAATGTGTCTACCCAAACCTTTCTGAAAGGTAATTTAATCTTAGGGCAGCTATGGACACAAACTTGATTTATTTGAAAAGTTTTGAATTATATATATATAAAAAACTGGGAAAAACTTTTTACATACTTTCCCCACCTATAATTTTATTCTCCAGTAAAGGAAGAATTGTATTGTGTGATGCATGCAAAATTGGCTTCTGTGCAAGGAAGAATGGTCACAGGTGAAGGGAAAGATTGAGAATACACTATGAAGGAAGCTGAAGTTAAGAGGAAATATTTGCTGTAGATATGAGGAAGCAAAATAATTCAGTGGTAGAGAACTGAAGAGGAGATCCCACATGGCTGATGGTGTAAGAAAACTGAATAATCATTGCAGCAGGATTCAGGGAAGAAGTTTCAAGATGACAAGGTTCAGTAAACACAAAGTCACAGAGTTCAGTTACAAAATATCTGATCATGAAAAGCTATGCCAGTCATAGTGACACCAAATATTTACCATGGTGGTGGACTATGATAATGCTGAAGAAAGAGTTGTGGCAATCATCAAGGGAAGAAAACACGTGCAAAATATTTATCAATGCTGTGGGAGGGGAAAAAACCATGATATATACCTGGGAAGAGGAAGATTAAGAGGTTTAAGAGGAAACAGTATGGACTGATGTTGGGAATGAGGTTGTCATTGCAATGTTCAGCATTTCAGTGAACCTTATGACCTATGCCCATGGTCAAAGATATCACAAGATCAAATACGGTGGGTGTGGGGGGGAGAGATAAACCATTTCCCAGCCGTTTTGTTAGGGAAGGATATTTTCAACAATGTACATGGGGGCTCTAGAATATACCTTAGATAACCAGTAACCAATTTCAGTCTGTTTATATTTTCTGCAGATATCACTTGGTAATTTTGGGATGCAAAATTAGAATTCTAAGCTTTTGGTACGATTCTGCATGACTACATTTTGGTTGACTACTTTTGACCCCAGATATAAAACTGGCTTAATAAATAAAGAACAATGGGCATATCCTTACCCTTCCTACGATGACTACTATAGATATTTATATACCACATTTCAATATTAGAGTGCTTTGTCACAATTTTTACTGACTGTCACAGTTTTTAGCTGATCTAGCCTTTGCAGGGGATTCCTAGCAATTCCATCAAGGCTTCTTGCCTTTTTCTGATTCCCCCTCATGCCTCAGATCTCAGGAAGGGACTGGGAGTTATAAAGCTTGGAGGATAAATTGGTTTATTTAGCCCAGCTGCAGCAGAAGTGCCCAGGTAAGGAGAATAATACTAATTAATATTGTCTGGAGACATGGAGTTAAAGTTCTAAATAAAGCAGTTATTTAGGAAATATATCAGGGAGATAGATAAACCTATTTTTATTTATTTATTTATTTATTTATTTATTGTTAAATTTATATACCGCCTTTCATTAAAGCAATCCCAAGGTGGTTTAAAGCAAAACTTTTAAACACAAGATGGTAAAAAAGACACAATTAAAATATTAAATGAAAATTATATTAAACAAATCTGATTAAAAATTTAAAACAAAAGCATAAAAGCAATACAGACTATAAAGAGCAGCAGCAGAGAATCAAATAAATGCCTGGGCAAAAAGCCAAGTTTTTACACTTTTTCTAAAAGCTGTGGTGGAGACCGAGGAGCGAATAGCCACCGGGAGAGCATACCAGAGTCTGGGGTCAGCAACAGAGAAGGCCCTGTCCTGCGTGCACGAAAACTGAGCCTCCCTCCTTGTCGGCACCCGGAGCAGAGCCCCCTCAGATGACCTCATCAAGTGGGAGCAGGTGGTCCATCAGGTATCCCGGGCCCAAACCGTTAAGGGCTTTAAAGGTCAAAACCAGCACCTTGAATTGGACCCGGAAACAAACTGGTAGCCAGTGCAGTTCTTTCAAAATGGGTGTGATGTGCTCCCACTGGGCAGCTCCAGATAAAACCCTAGCTGCCGCATTTTGCACTAGCTGAAGTTTCCGGATATTCTTCAAGGGCAGCCCCACGTAGAGTGTTTTACAGTAATCCAGCCTTGACATGACTAAGGCATGGGTAACTGTGGCCAGATCTGCCTTCTCAAGAAAGGGACGCAGCTGGCGCACTAGCCGAAGCCATGCAAAGGTACATCTGGCCACCGCCTCCACCTGAGCTTCCAAAAGCAGAGCCGGGTCCAGTAATATTCCCAAGCTGCATACTTGTTCCTTCAAGGGGAGTGCAACCCCATCCTGAACCAGTAAAATATCCTCATCTCAATTGGCTCTCCTACTGACCAACATTACCGCCATCTTGTCCGGATTCCATTTCAGTTTGTTAGCCCACATCCAACCCATCACGGCCTCCAGCCCCCAATTCAGGACATCCACCGCCTCCCGAGGATCACGTGACAAGGAGAGATAGGGCTGAGTGTCATCCGCATATTGCTGACAACTCAGTCCAAATCCCCGGATGACCTCTCCCAGTCGTTTCATGTAGATGTTAAATACCATGGGGGAAGGTTGCCAGGTTGCTTGCCACATACAGGAAGAGAGGAAGGGAGAAGATGGAAGTCTCTCTCTCTCTCTCTCTCTCTCTCTCTCTCTCCAAGTGAGAGAATGAAACCTGAAACTTTCAGTCTAACAAAGGGGGGATCAGAGTTGAGAAATCATGGTCAGAAAAGGAATGCTCTAATTGGCCGTCTCTATCCCTAAAGCCCCTAGTGGTCAATAGGGCTGCCAGTGCAAAGAGTTGATGCCATCAGGAGCTACATCTCCAACACCCCTTATCTTCTCATGTACTGAACCATGACTCCCATCTTCTCTCAAATGATCTGGAACTGGTCTCTTGGTAGCAGATCGGTCAGCCCATCTGCTATCATGTCATGAGTTGGGCAGTACTTCAGCTTAACTAGCCCACTCTCTTGTGCCTCTCAAACAATGGTGCTCTGCAACTATTTGCTTTATTCGAGACATAGTCCTTTCCCTCGGAGAGAGTTGGATGATGCACCCTTGGTTGTCCTCAAACATCTTATTTGGCTTTGGCTCTTCAATTCCACAATCTTATAGTAACCTGTGCAGCCATGTGGAGTCTTGACATGCTTGGCCAGGTGATATGTACTCTGTTTGTGGATGAAAGCACAACAATTGACTGCTTCCATCTAGTCCAACTGACGGATCCACCTCCATAGAAAAACCGGTGTCCATTTGTGAATTTGCAATCAGTTCTGTCTTCAGCCCAATCTGCATCCATGTATCCCACTAGTCTGGTATCATGAGTGAAGTATGCTGTACCCTTCAGGTATCTTCCCGTCCAGTCATTCTTGGTTGGTGCACTTACTCTTCTGCTTAGTATCCTCACTGCTGCAGCTACCATATGTTTGGCCTTGTGACTGCTGCTATGTACAGAAGCTTCCCAATGGCTCTTCTATACAGACTGTTACATGGCAATGGCCCACTGTTCTTATCTTGCTTCAGGAAGTTTGATTCCATTGGTGTACTGACCTCATTGGTATCTGTCAGTTTCAGGCATGCTAGGAGATCCTTTATCTTCTGTTTGCAATTGAGAAGGTAAGTTACATCCTCTTCTCTTTCTATTTGAATGCCAAGATCACAGGAAATGCTTCCTAGGTCTTTCACTTCTGTTTCTTTGTTCAGATGCTCCACAATCTTATAACTATCTCATTTCTTTTCATAACAATCAAGTTATCAAAATAAGTCAAAATGTATGTCCACCTGTCATTTTTGCATCTCGAGTATAGGCAGGGGATCAGCTTTTCCTTGCATGAAACCATCCTTGAGTAACCTTGGTTCAGCTTCTCATTCCATACTCTAGCACCTTGCTTCAAATCATATATGCTTTCCTGGAGTTTGCATACAAGACTCTCTTTTCCTGGATCTCCAAATCCTGGTGGCTGCTCCATGATGTCTTGTTCATTTCTCTGTGCAGAAATGCAGCTTTCACATCTAGGGGATCAACTTGCATCTTTCTTGCTGATGCTATGCTGATAATTGTTCTTACTAAAGTATGCATCGCAACAGATGCAAATGTCTCATCATAGTTGTCACCAAGAGTATCCCTTGGTTACTAATCTGTCTTTATAGTACTCAGTGTCTCCTTCTGCATTGTATTTGGTTTTGAAAAACCATTTGCATCCTGCTGACTTTCTTCCAGTGGGTAGTTCCACAAGTGGAACCTTGGAGAAGCCGCTGATAGGTTGTGTAGACGATACTGAGCTAGATGGACCAATGGTGTGGCTAAGGATATGGCAGCTTCCTATATTCCTAAGAGTTCAAGTTTTATATTTCTGTAGAGGTTTTCTTTTTTCTTCTCTCCAGTTTTTAGCTTCAAATGTTGGCAGTCTTTCCATTTCTTCCAATGTGCAGGGTTCCTTGGTCTCTTCCTTTCTGGCCATGTAGGAGAGTCTCCTGGGTAGAACCCCTTTGTTGGGTCTTTCAGAATGTCTTGCTTCTGACTCAGCTTCTTCTTCCCCTTCTGGTTCTGGTTCACTGGTTAGCTCCAGGCTTATAGGAATTCCTATACTGCCAACATTTGAAGCTAAAAATTGGAGAGAAGAAAAAAGAAAATCTCTACAGAAATATAAAACTTGAACTCTTAGGAATATAGGAAGCTGCCATATCCTTAGCCACACCATTGCAGTTGGAGCTTCTCTCATCTTATCTACATGCAGAAAAAGCATCATCCACTTAATCTGTGTATCAAGGTGCAGTTAATGCACTGGAGTGGGAGCAATAAGAGAATGACAAACCAATTTTTTAAAAGACAGTAAGGAACCCTAGCAAATGCAGTCATGATATGATTATTCATAGACAATGAGAGAGGTATCTGAACACACACACACACACCCTTTTTTTTTTACTAGCTAGCTCTCCTGGGCCATCTAGTGTCTCACTGTTGCTATATTTTCTGTTCCAGGCCTAATCTTTAAAAAAAGGATTCTGTACTGATGCTCCTTCCTTCAAAGAGAAGAGCACAAGAATGACAGATCTCAACATTTGTTAGATTTTATATGGCTGCTATTCATATGTATGTTATCTCATTAATTGTGAATGAGGATGGAAAGGATGCATGGATTTCTTGTTAAAGAAGAGTCAAAATAATTTGTTCATGTTGCTCAATTAGGGCCCATTTCATCCCTTAACAAAGCATCAGTTGCAGAGGTTTAGGGCTGCTGCCCTTTTAATAGTTGTGTAAAAGACAGCATTTCAGCAGGTGGAGTTTTCTCAGCCCTTCATAACTGGCTGCATCTGCTAGCATTCACTTTTCCTCAGAATAATTATAAAAGTAAAAGAGGCAGAGCCTTATTTATATGTTATATTCAAACATGAGCCCTGTTCAGACTGTGAATACACAGTCTAAAGCATGTCTGTAAGTCCCCACTGTGCACTCTTCATGGTTACATCATCCATCTGAAGAGGTAAAAGTGGTAAGTATGGTGCGGGTATTTCTGTGATTGGTAGCCCGCCATCACACTTTCAGCATTTGTCTCTTCATGCAAATGCCATGACTGTGAGGAGCATGGACAGGAGGGTGAATGATGTGCTGGTGACACATCAGAGGCGACTTCCAGGTATGATTTGGATGATGTACCAACTTTTTTCTAACAGTCTGAACAGGGTATGTACAATCTGTGTACAGCAGGTGTGCACAACTCAAACATCCCAGTGGGCCAGAAACAACTATGATGATGTATATTGTGTGTGTGTGTGTGTGTGTGTGTGTGTGTGTGTGTGTGTGTGTATGTGTGAAATCAATTTTCAATGCATTCATTATTGCAGTAAAATTATAAAGAGAAATATGAAAGCAATTACTGCCCAGGAGGGATGTCGGGGCCAATGAGAGCAGGCTCCCGGCGTCACATGCTCCTCCTAGGTGAGGGCTGTGGCAAATGAGCCACGCCGCCTAGAAGGGCGGCGGGCGGCAAGCTTCTCAGTCAGTGGGCACCCAGCCCTACACAAATGCCAAATTTTGGGGCTCCTGCTGTTGCTGGGTACCTGGGCCATCAAAAATATCCCTGTCTTCTATAAAAGTCCCTAGTTTGGGGGGTTGTAATTTTTATCCCCCAGTTAATTAACAAAGCACTAAAGAAGCTACCCACTCCAGTTACAGAGTAGAATACAGACTTCAGTTGTTGCAGCTATTTAGAGAAGACACATGGAGATTCTTGTAGAACTAAATACTAAGTATTTATTGGTGAAGTACACTTTGGATAGGAAAGACCTAATCCTAATCTATAGAACTATATAATGGTTAGGTAGGAAGAGAGAGATAAGTTTCCATCTGCTCTCTAAGAGGAAAGGAAGAGATTCTGATTCTCAACAGGAAATACCTGAAGAGCCATATCAGGGGTCATACAGTAGAGACAGGTAGAACAGCTAGGGAGACCCTTACTCACTATCTCTACTCCCAATGCCCCTAGTGGTCATTAGGAGAGTTGGTGCAAAAAGTCAATGCACTGGAACTCCAACACCTAGTTGGCAACCCCAGTGTACAGAGACATCTGTACAACACACATGTACAGAATCCAAAGAGGGCTTCATTTCCATTGTATCAGTCACACCATTCTGGGCTGTCTATAAGATTTCAACTAGCCATCTTCATTCTTGCATGGGGAAAGAGAGAACATACTCTTATATGATGTGTGAACAGTGCAAAAGTAGTGCCTTCACTCTTGAATGGGTCTTCTCTATTGCGGCCCCAATTCTCTGCAACTCTCTTCCTGCTGCTTTCAAGCTGTTCCTTTCTTTGCCTACAATTAAGTGGCCGTTGAAGACATTCTTTTTTTGGCCAGGCCTTCCCCGATACTTTCTAGTTCTTGTTTTTAATCAAATGATTTTAATTGCTGCTTTTTAGTGTTTTTTTAATTTCTGTTTTATTTTGCTATGTTTTCAAAATGCTTTCCACAGAACTGCCTCGAGTTCTGTGGAAAGTAAGAGGGATAGAGATTTTTAAATAAATAATCATGTATACTAAGTATGTAAATCTGCTCCATATGGGCTTTTAACAGGGATTGATGAATTGGTTTTCATTCCTAAATTCCTCAAGGGGACATCACTAGATTGAGATTGGCTGCTAGCCACTGAGTATTGACTGTCAAACCAAAAGTTACAGTAACTTCTGATTCACTTTGCCATCTATTTTTAATTGCAATTTTAAGATTTAAGGATTTAGGGTTAGTTGCCTTGGGGCAGGATATAAATGCAGAAGTTAATAAAATATAATATTTACAATTACTTCACTGGGATACTTGTTTGACCTCTTAGTAGTTTTCTTGTACTGAGCTGGGCTTTCTGGCTCCCCTCCCTCAGAGCAACAATTTCCATTTCCTCCAACACCACAGAAGACATGAGGCAACAAAAAATTGGATAAGTAGATATGTATAACTTTACTCCAGCCTGCAAGGAGTTTGGGCCTAAACTGAGGAAGGAGATCAGACACAAGTGTCTTTCTCCCCAATCCTGCTTTTGCTATCACACCTGGCTCTTTGAATCAGATTTTTTGGATCCCTGCTCTTCTTGCCAACTCCATAATGGATCAGAGTAATTCAGAGGACTCACTCCACTCCCCAAGCCATTCAGCCTTTGTGGTACCACTGAAGCAGGGAGAAGTTACAGTCTTGTTCACTTCCCCCTACTCAAAATGCCCGAGAGTGCTCACCCAACTGATCCTTACTGCTATTCCTGCCTGCCCTGAGCTTGTCAGTTGTGGCTTAATAAGGAAAGTGGCTCACAATGTGCAAATATATAATGGCCTCCCTGTCACACAACTCCGTGTGCCACAATTTTTGCCCTTGCACAACTGTGCCCTTGTGAAACTACATGCACGTTGCATTACAATGGGTACAGAATGTTGTGCACTATGTGAGACAGAATTAACTCAAAAAAGGACACAATGGAGCGGGGTGGAGGGAGCCTTCCAAAAGACGCCAATCTGTTGGGTAGCAAAACATTCCTGCCCATCCCACAACAGGGCAACAAGCAATGCCCATTATTTCCTCTAGAAGAGAGGAGTGACAATAGTCACACCTAATGAGATGCAGAGCACTTAAAGACATACCTCCATTCTGGGCTTAGGCCCTAACCCCACCCTCTGCCTTGTGCCCATTTCAAAGGAAGGGTGGCAAAAAGCCACCGCCTCCCTCAAAACAAGGCTGGGGATATGGCATTATGTTTCTCCAGATCCTCCAAGATTCCTTTCTCCAGCTCCAATTCCTGCCCCCATTTCTTCATTTATCCGTTAATCTGCTGCAAAAATAAGATGCTGTGCCTGTCCATTCCTTACATCAGACTCTGGTCTTTTCCCACTGCCATCAATATCAATATGCTGTATATCCATAGTGACTTCATCTTGGAAAGGAAGCAGGCATGCTCCCCCTGCAACAACAAGCAGATCATGGAACAACCCACACTGTCCAGCACTCACAAGGCAGCTTCACACTTAATGTGGAAGATGAATTTAAAGCATGGCCATTGTGGGTCATGGTGCCATAAGGTGAACACTGTAACTTTCAAAAAAGAAAATGCACCTTTGGTATTTATTCTCTTTGCAGTTCTGCTTCCTGTTCATATGTGATGGCATTTACCAGATGGACATATGGAGGTCATTCCCCAAAAATGTCTGCAGTGAACAGGGCTCATCATTAGAATGAAGGAATTTAGCTCTACTGCTTGTATTTAGCCCTACCTGTTGGCAGATTTCAAGTGACAGATTTTAGGTAGCATTCAAGGATTGCAAATTTAGTTATTGGATTGGATTATATGCCTACTGTGCAGGGTGAATGCATAAAGCATTTTTTCCCCATCTTGAGCACAAAATATCTTGGCCAGCCCTGGATTCATAATATGTGATGTGGTAGAGTTTGTAGAATAGTTTATTTAATGCATCAACCAAGCTATCATTTAAAAAATTGCATGCCAGCTGTGAGAGTTCACTTGAGTTGCTTTAGCATCAGATTTAGAAACTATGAGATATGCTTTTCATCACTGATTGTTAATGGTGTCTTAATCTAATAACAATGCACTGCATTGCTGGCAGTAATGTCTAAACTAATCTGTTACAGTGCATCTGAATTCTTTTCTTTCACATTTCAGTGATAAATTCTTTGCATGGGCACGTCCAGGACACCTTGAGTTATTTAACTGCCAAACAATATACTCCTAAAATTAACATCTCTCAATTAATTCCACTTCAGTAATAACTTCTGAACAATGAAACTTGAGGTGGGGAAAAAAACATTATCTTTAATGGTTTCCTTGGAAGAGAATCCTGCTTTTCTGTAAGTAACTCTCCTTATTAGCAAGGTCATATTTTATTCCTTTCTCAATTTTAGGTCATTGGATCATCAATTCATATTAAAACACTATGAACTTTTAGCCTGAGTGAAAATAAAAATGGATTATCTAAGATCTAAGAGCCTGGATATGAAGAAAAAAACAACAACAACCATGTGCACTCTTAATCTATATTTTAAAAAGAAGAATGAAAGGAAAGGAAAATAGGATAAATGTATTTCCTGCTTGCAGCACAGATAACTGGTATTAATTTCTAAATATGTGGCAGAAAGAATGATCAGTGCTATAGGCTACTATTAAATTGCATTTCATTTGGAAAAGACATACCAGCAAAATTATAGAGTTGATGGAGATTTAGTTTCATCACTGGCTCAAACGAACGTTAATGAAATATTATGTGTGCTGTTGCAAAACTATGAATAGCCATTATGCTTTCATTGGAACATCTTTGGAACCAAAAGCATGATAATTGTACAGACTTAGACCTTTCCCCCAACTGCTCAAGAGACAGCATAGGCCTGTGGAAAGCTGTGACAAAATGTTGGTGGGTAGTATCCCAATCTTTTCCAGATAAAGCATTTGCAGTGGAGGATAGATTTGTCAGGACAATATTATATCGAAAGGATAACACTGTGGGGAATGATAATGTGGGGAGATATTTAACACCTCCATGAGATCCATGTAGGCAAGGGATGGAGCACTGCATATTACAAGAAGAAGGCTAGTTCTACCCTCCCTATAACATTATCCCCAATTACAGTCTTTTCCTGTTTTATACTGTAAATGTACTTGAGGACACTGAGGTAAGGTGAGAACATAGTGAGCCTTGCCATTGAGAATGAAACCTGCTTCTTTCTGCATAGTCCAGTCCTGTTGGTTATTATTCTGGAACTTTGCAGAATGTTGAGAGAATGAGGTTGGGATTGGCTGGCTTTTTGTATACAGGAATAAGGAAGGTATGAATGAATACTGACCAGCACACAGAGCAAGGATACAATGGTGTATCCTTGCTCTGTATGTCAGCCACTGAGCTATGTAAGCCTTTCAAAGGAATAAAACAATTTGACAGTGAACATCAGTTTACAGATTGTGTTTCAAATTCTAACCTTCATCTCATAACAAGCAGTAAAAATATGAATATCCTATAAACACCAGGCCATTCAAAACTGTCTTCAAGACTTTTTTTTTTTTAAAAAATCACACTCATGATGTGGAAGATCAATGCTGTCCACTCAGTAACCAAAAGATTGTGCAAAACTGCCAAATGCTGTGAACAAACTGCTTATATTCCCATACGTATCAGCAAAGGCTTCTGTTGTCATTATGTCTAACTTTCTAGTTTCTAGCATCTTTACTGCAATGCAACATACCCACTGTCCATATTAGCTTTTACAGCATCCGGGACCACACCAAGCAAATGCTAGGAGAAGGTGTTTTAAATTAATGGTGTATTTGATCTGCTGTATGCTTGGAATCTAAGGAAAGGTGTTCCTTTATCAATGCTGAAGCAAAACTGTAGAGGGGAGGGTTAAGGCACTTTTTTCTCCATCAAGTAGAATAAGCTGATTCACTTTAGTATATGGCTACAGTAACGAGCCTCAGGATAAGCAATAGCACTGTGCATTGATTCAGTTGCTGATTTCAATATGCTTCAGATAGATTTGATTCAAGCCCAAATTAAGTCAAACCAGAACAAAGCTGGCTGAAGAATGTTCCCTCGATCTAATCAGATCTAATTCAGCCCTTTAGAGATTTCTTATTTTATTTTCTTTCTGACAATCTTGTGACAAAAAGGGAAGAAAACCCTAAAATAAATTGACAGCAGGTGTCTGTGCACAGTAATACCTGTACCTATTTCTCTGCAATTTGTAAGGCCTCAGAAGGGGCTACTGTCCCTGCAGTTTTCATCCCATTCTGACAAGAAATAATATTCTAGGCAATTAAGTCAATTATAGTCTGAAGCATCAACTGTGAATTGAAGTGACCCTCCAAATTAAGTTGAACTGATGTACAATGTGTGGCCAAAGTAGCAAATTGAATTGACCCCACCACAAGTCTCTGAAACCACTTCTGGGTGGAATATTTTCTTTGTGCAGACTATTAAGCAATTTCCCCCCCTCACTGGTAATGCAGTGATGTAGATTTCCATATGTTGCAAATGTAGCAACAGATTGACATGCAGGGGCATAACTATAATAGGGCAAGGGGAGATAGTTGTCTGGGGGCCCACTGCCTTCGGGGACCCCCAGAGGCAAGTCACATGACTGACTCCCCCAGCCGCGTACCCACCCGGGCTTCCTTCAGTTGTATTCATTCTCTGAAATTGATGTGAGTGTTAAGACCTGGAGCTACCAGAACAGCATGTCTTTCTCTAGTACCATTAAATGACTTGCATCGTCCACAATTTACAAAACCTTTTAAAAATAATTTAGGGTGATGTTCTATTGTGGCACATAGGATATCTATCTATCTATCTATCTATCTATCTATCTATCTATCTATCGCTTTTTGTTACCACTATTCAGCCTCATTTAAGATTTTTTTTTTTAACTTCATGAGCTGAGGTTCAGTGAGGGGGGCCCCATTTTAAAATCTTGTCTCTGGGCCCACTCCAACCTTGCTACACCCCTGTTGATATGTATCACATGGGACCCCGAACTGCATTCAGGGAGACTGCAGAGAGAAGGGGGAAATGACTCTTGTGTTTCCTTCTACACATGAAGGACAGCCGCGGCAGCAAATTGGAAGGGAGACAGAGAGGAGCTTCCTTACTCAATTCTTGTTTTGGATAACCCTCTGCATTTAGACGTACAGCAGCCAGCTGCTAACCTCAGTTTGGATCAACAAAACTGACTACAAACCCAGGGTTCAGATTGGAGTTTGGAGAGGGAAACCTCAGGTCCCTTTTCAAATAGGGCAGAGGTTTCATGCATTTGGATGTTCCAAAAATCCAGCTTCTGCCCTGTTACTGGAATGCAGAATCTAGTGCTTTCTACCATAAGTTTGAAAATTATGGGGGAAAGGATAAATTCTCTTCTAAAAATATGAAGTTAGCTCAGTATCTACCTGTCAGCCAATCTCTATAACTGATATATATGCAAGTCATGCAAGCCCCTTAGACACTGGTCAACATGATGCACAGTCTTCTGTTGCCATTTCTGATGTGCTGGAGATGCTGTGTTCTTCAAAGGGAGCCCTGGCAATCTTGCTCTCAAGAGTGCTCTTGCACAACTCCTTAAAATCAGCACTTCTGCAGTTCTGCAGTGCTTCTTCCATTGTACCTAAAGGAACCACACTTCACAACTGCAGTGACACTTATTTTAAGGAGTTGCACAAAAGCCCTCTTGCACAAGATCACTGGGTTTACCTTTTATGAGAGCAACAACGCAGTCCATTGGAAATGCTGACAAAAGACTGAGGATCATGTCGACCACTGATTTCATGATGTGTGAGGAAAATACCCCTAATGACAAACCATTTACCAAAGTAAACTATTGGAGGAGACTCTCAAGTTATTTGAGGATTGACTGACAGGATGTGCAGCATTATGTTGCCTTAAAAAGGACTATGGATCTGCAGGGAACCTCTAGTATCACGTGCAGAGTGAGACTGGGGAGTGAATTGATGGGCATCATGTTACACAGCTGAATTCACAAAGCTTTACTACAGAGCACTGTTGCCCTGCAGTGCTTATACATGGTGCATGTGCTTATACACATGCAGGAGCACTGGCTGTGCTCCAGCCACCCATGTTCTCTTGTATGGTATGTCAGCCACTCTCCTTGGTGGTTGATGGCACCTAAGCCTGGCCACAGTGGTTGACATCCAAACTAGCACAGGCAGCTGGTGCAACAGTGCTGATGCTCAGACTAATGCTGCATTGTCACATTAACTACTTATAGCTGGTAAGTTTCTTAGTGTTCAGCTTTTATTGATAACAATCTCATTTTTTTAAAAAAATGTCATGTTAATTGTGATTTTTAGCCTAGTCTTTAATTTTTTTTTAAATTCTATATGTATTTTGTTAATGTTTTAAGCTGCCCTGAACAGTAGTGCACTGGAGGGGTGGGGTGTAAATAAATTAAGGAGGGTGATTCTGGCTGATCTTCCCTTCCCTCTGAAACATACATCCCAAAAATATGTCCCTGAGCACAACACAGCCCTCAGGGACATATTTTTGTGGGGCTTTAGAGGGAAGAAGAGATCAGCCAAAATCTTCCCCCTTCACTAAGCAACATAGGGTTAGTCTGCATGTCAGCACTTTGCACCAGTGCAGTTCTAGTCCAGATGTCAGCCAGTATTTCCTCATGATATGGTACACATGCACCGTGTATGGAAAAGAGAGTAAAGAAACATACCAGAAGCAACACTGGAAGGTGAGGAAGTAGTGGCGATGGGCAAGAACAGAAAGTCTTTGCAGATTTGTTAAGGAATAGTGCAAGGCTTCTGGAGGGAGGTTACTATGCAAATTAACTCCTCTTCCCTCCCTCCCCTTCTGCTCTCCTTCTCCCTCTTTCTCTTTCCATCTCTCCTTTCTTTTCTCATCTCCCCCCAACCAGTGCTGAAAGGGGAAGGGAAGTTTGGGCTCAGGGGCGTGGTAGTGGGGAACCGGGAAAGATGTAAAATACAAAATGTCAAAAAAAAACCCCAACCATTAAATTTTTTAAAAGGCAGGGAGACACACTCTTGGCCAGGCTCGTGGGGGAGGGGAGGAGAGGGATAGAGCCCTATGGAGCCTTCGTTTTCCTTGCATGCTCGACCAAACCAGCTGAAGACCTTATTTTTAATAAAATATTTCATCCACCCACTCAACGTACCCAAAACTTAAACAAGCTCCGCTTCCTTCTTGCTCTGCTCTTCTAAGCAGGAAGAATAATAAACGTGGGAAGAATACTAGAGGAGACGAGGAGTAGATCACATGAAGTAATGCTGAAGCTGCGTTTTATACTAAGCCCTAGGTAATGGTTAAGTTGAATTTTAAAGAATTTATTCATACAGCAAAGATTCCCCTTCTGAATTACCAAGGTCAGATAATTAAGTGAGAAAATCCTCTCCTAATACTTGCCCTCCAAAGTATTGTAATCCATTCAGGACATTAAACATTACTGGATTAATGGCTGTTAATGTCAGACGGCTTCTCTTCCATGCCTGTGTTGGTCGATGATATAAAAGAAAAAACATTGCGAGGTCAAAAGAGGGCAATTGGGAAGTATCTTTATTCAGAGTACATTAAAGCACAGTGTAATGCATTACAAAATGCCTTAGCTCTTCCCTCAGAGAATTATTGGCACTGCCATAGTGGATTTGTCTTCATAATTGTTCAACTGCGTACATGTTTTGGCTCAGAAATTGAGGAATCATGTCATAAATAACTACTATTAACTTGGGACCACAGCAGAAAACATAAGTAAAAATACCATTCAAAGATTAGCAGCTGCATTCTATGTGCCTGATAGATGACAGTTGCTGTCTGATTTATTGTGATATTTCCATAAAATGGGAAAAGGAAAGTTCTATGGTACTAAATGGCCATGACACATAGTTCAACACTAATTTTCTGACTTGGACCTTTTAACATGAGGTCATTCCATTAATAATGATATTAAGATTTGAATACTCAAAGTGTTTCACTTACCATTATCTCAGTAATTTTCACAATAACTCTGTAAGGTGTCAGTATTATTTATTACTAGTTGGAAGTTTACCACATTCGCTGAGGGTAGGGGAGATAGGGATGCATCTTTCCACAAAACCCTGGAGATGACGAGTAATAGAAGGGAGGGGAGGCTGTCATCACCAAACCAAACAGATTTTGTTCACACTAAAGTATTGTCCCCCAAGTACAGTCTTTACTTTCCCCATAAGAATGAATGGCAGCCCTACACTTACGCTGAAGAAAGTAAACACACTCAGGGCTACTACTGTGGTTAATTATTGTGTGTCATTCTGTTCCTGGTGACCACATCCATTAACAATCATGGATACTCATCTCAATAGCTTAGAGAGACAACGAACCTTCCGTTGATGTCCTGGCCCCAACTGCCATCTGTTCTGTTACATCTCAGACTATGTCATCTCTGTATCATCAATGCCCATCATCTCTGCATTTTAGGAGAGCCAGTGAAATCTTGTCAACTGGCTTATCTGCCCCAGGCAACTCTCTCTCCCAGGCAACAGCAGCCACACCATGGGAGGGAGACAGACACCTTTCTGCTAGCCAGTTTTAACCTATTTGTACTGCATATTTATTTTGGAAGCTGCTTTGAATTTTATCATTGGAAAAGACAGACTGGTTATAAATTTATTAAATTAATAAATCTATTATGTTTTAAAACTCTTGGTTATACTAAAGTGTGACAGTGTTGGCAGGGGGAAATACCTTTACTTTGTGATCTGACTTTAATATATAGGCTGCTTTCAGCTGTCACGGGAAGCCTGAGGCAAACTCACCTCAGGTTGGCCCCCTGAGATGTCCAAATTATCAGAACCGTGATTCTGGGACCCTACTGAAGTTCTGATTTCCCCCCTGCCCCCAACCTCAGGTTGAACCCTCAGTTTGAAGTAAGGTACACATTCCAGAGGCTGCAATGTATCATCTGGTTAGGGCAACTCGCCCAAACCGGAGGTAAGGGAGGAAGCTCCTCTCACACCTTAAATTCAATTGGCTGGTACAGCTTTCCTTCCAAGGTCAGAGGAAGCCCACACAGCCAGTTTCATCCCCTTTGTAGTCTCCCAGACTGTAGATCATGATCATGAGTTGGAGGACTGGGATGCAATCTGCAGATCTGTTGAACTTACAGTTAAAGGTACATCTGAAGGTGCCAATATATTTTCATATTGCACAAAGCATTGCATGAGAAGGCATGGCCAGCATCACAAGTGGCCCAAGTTGGCCCAAACACCACCCAGATCCACCCAGGGTCTGGCTGATGCCCCTTGGAAAGCCAGCAGTTACTTGAGTTGGCCATCTTGCTCCAGTGCCATCTTATCCAATGGGATTTCTCCCAGATCCATTATAACTTTGGAAGTAGAAGTGATGAGGAGACCTTCAGCAGCCCAAACACAACCCATCCTTTTACTACAGCCCCTGAGGACTGTTGATTAGATGTATCAATGGCAGTTTTGTATCCTCTTACTGGGTCAGGAACAGGTTGTACATGGACCTGAAGCAAGGTCAGACCCTGGGTTTCTCCCATTATGTACTAGTGCTCCTCATGGTGAAGAAGATGGCATGGCCTTCAGGGCTGATTTTCTTTCTCTTCCCTCCAAAAGGCAAGAGGATACATCTGCCAGGTAGGCCATGGTAGGCACTGAGACTCAGTACCTAGCCTTGCCCAAGTTCAGCACAATTTGGCACCAGCCCTATGAGAGAATATCATGATTCAAATCCGTCATTAGTCAATCTAGTCCAGTACTGCCTGTTCTGATTGAAAGAAAATATTCCAGGTCTAAGGTAGATGTCTTGTTCCCTAAGATATTTCTTTAAAAGTGAAAATGTCAGGGATTGAACCTGGGGCCTTTGGCAAATGCATAATGTTTTATAGCATTGCTTGTCTAAGGCTAGCTTTAGGGGATTTAAGGGAAGAAGGACTTTGTGATTTAAAGTCTTGGCCACTATACTTCACTAGCCGTATTTATAATGTTGGACATAAATTAGCTACTTGCATAATGTCTATTTAATCCCATCATCCTTGGCACTTTCCACTGCTGAATGGCTCAGATATACAAGTGCAGCAGTTCAATGGCACTTAAGGGAAGTTAGGCCATACCAGATAAGCAGTTAACTGATCTATTGAAAAATGATGATGATGATGATGATGATGATGATCACAATTAACAAGGTTGATTTAATTTTCAAGTGGTCGATGCACAGCCATATGGAGACCAAAGAAAAATTGATTGTCAAACTTGCACAAAATCTGTAAAAGCTCAGACCACAATTTTTGCATTTGTTCTCAATGCCTCCTTGAGCATTATCTCATTAGGCTATTTGTAGGAATAAAGTAGTTGTGATCAATGAATACACTCCAGAGAAATGCCATCCAATAAAGCTTCATTCACATTACTTAACAAACCTTGATTGGATAGCTGCTTGTTGATGTTATAGTGTATTTTCTCCTCATTACGTGAAATGTTTTCCTTGAAGATTGCTTTTTTACCCTTGGGTTTGGTTTTAAAACATGATAAGCCATTTCTTCTTAAATTAAATTATGCATCCTTCGTTCAACTTTTTGAACTAGAGTTGAACTTTAGACATGTGAACTCCAAGAATAAAAGCAGATTCAAAGGCCGGGCATAAACTCCCTTATTTATACACAGACTGATCTGGTGGCAGCAGCAGTGACCTGAACTATTGAATCTATGAAAGTGTATTGCTCTTGGATGGTCCAACAAAACTTAAGGAAAGGAATCTTCAGGGAAAGGATGAAAATTCTGTCCCCACATTGGGAGACTGTGTAGCTTGCTGTGAGGTGGGGGAGAAATGTACATCTTTTCATATGGATGCAATCCAGAAGCATTGGGGAAAGGAAGCATGATGATGATGATGATTGATAACTGGGTGGCATACTCCTCAAGGAATGGGGCACCACATGCACTGCTGCATCTATGGAACATAGCCAATGCTGTTACAACACAGGGACATTCTCTCCCATTATAAAGTTGTGCAAATAAAGTTGTGTGATGTGATGCCTGTTCTGTCCAATGGGTGTCACATCATGCAACTGTGTTTGCCAGCCCAGCTCTGTTCTGCAACACCATCAGTAATGCTTCCACAGACACAGCAGAGTGAGTGGTACTACACATACCTGCATTTCTTTGCATGGTCTGTCAGCTGCTATTATTGCCACACCAGTGAAATCCTAAGCATGTTTTCTGAAAAGAAAACTCCAATGAAATCTATTCCCTAGTAAGTATGCTTAAAGTTTCAGTCCTCTTATTTATTCTGTTTCTTTCCTTGCCATACCCTTGAGTGGTTTACAACAGAAGTGATTTCCAACAGAAAATATACAAACAGCACCCCTACCAATTCAATTTGAATGTGGTAAAAATAAGCCCAAATACATCACAAAAATAAAGCAACACTAAAAGTATTAGACCATGCTAAAATGCAGATGATCTGCAAGCTCTAGTGATGAAAGTCAAGCACAGTGAAAAAATGGGACTACAGCTAAATGTCAAGAAGACTAAACTAATGACAATGGGTACAGCAAGCAGCCTTGGAATTGATAATTAAGACATTGATGTGGTGGAATGCTTCTGCCTTTTAGGGTTGACCATTAACAGTAAAGGATCCAGCATTCAAGAAATATGCCACAGACTAGCACTTGGTAGGGTTGCAATGAAGGCCTTGGAAAGGATATTTAGACACCATGATGTATCTATACCTACAAAGATTAGAATTGTTTGGACAATGGTTTTTCCCGTGACACTCTATTGATGCAAAAGCTGGACTTTGAAGAAGCAATATAGAAAAAGTATTGATGCTTTTGAACTTTGGTGCTGGAGAAGACTTTTGAAGATCACATGGACAGCCAGGAAAACAAACAAATGGATCATTGAACAAATCAATCCAGAATTTATTTATTTATTTATTTATTTATTTAGCATATTTTTATACCTCGAGGCACAAATGACCAGGCTCATACTATCATACTTTGGACACATTATGCAAAAACCCAGCTCCCTTGAGAAGCCCATAATGCTGGGAAAAGTGGAAGGAAAGAGAAGAAGAAGACGACCAGCAGCAAGGTGGATGGACTAGATTACGACAGCAATGAATGCACCACTGTGAGACCTTAAAGGCCAAGTTGAAGACAGATCATCCTGGAGAGTAGGGATGTGCAGGAACTGATTTTTTTTATTTGATTTGTACCTGAATCAAATTACCTCCTATTTGTTTTGGTTCTGAATCTCCCTCCCAAATCACCCCAGATTCAATTTGTACCCATATTTTCTGAATCTGAATCAATTTGGTGCAAAAAAGGGGGTTCCGGGGGCAAAAGAGTGGGGTGAGTTGTAGTGTCCAATGAGTGCAAGGAAGCTACCACCAGATTTCGAAGAAATTGGGCAAATAGGTGATTTATTTTTATTTTTTTAAGTTCACTCATCTTTAAGCTTTTCCCCATAGGGAATAATAGGGATTTCATCAGCCTTAGTTATAACTCCCCCCGGGAGGGGGCAGCAAGGTGGCCCAGAGTGGATTCTGGTGGGTGGTAGTGCCCAATGGGTGCAAGGAAGCTACCACACAGATTCCAAGAAATCTGGGGGGAATGTTTTTTTTTTAAGGGTTAAAAAGGGTTGGGTTTTTTAAAAAAAACCTTTTGAAGTTAGCATGTCTTTGTGGCAGATTCAGGGCAGAAAAAGGGTTTCGAGGGCAGAAGAGTAAGTCAGGTGGTAGTGCCGCAATGGGTGCCTGGTAGCACCCAGCTTTCAAATTGGTGAAAGGGGTGATTTTTATTTTTCCCCCTGAAGTTTGCACGTAGATTCTCTCATTTCCTACCAGACAATCTACTCTCAGAAGAACACCTCAGACATTGAAAACAACAAAACCCAGTGCCCCATGGGCTTGTCATTTTGGGGATGGTTGGCACCCTATGTGCACTATACCACAACCCGCTCTGGGCCACCCTGGTGCCCCACAAGTGGAGTTATGGGGCTTCTGAAATTCCCCATTATTCCCTAAGGGAGGGGGGAAGCTTAAAGATGCACCAACTTGAAACAATTTTTAAAAATCATCCCTTTGCCCAATTTCTTTGAAATTTGGGTCGTAGCTTCCACCCATTGGGCACTAACACCCAACCCACTTTGGCCACAAAATGGAGGTCCAAATCTCTGAAATTTTCATGTCTGAATCTGGGGTGATTTGTTTTGTACCCGAATCTGGGCAGCTGAGTACAGGAGTGATTTTTTCTGTCTACAAATCACCTGAATCAGCCAGATTTGGGTGCAAATAGTTTTGTGCCCAAATCAGTTCACACATCCCTACTGGAGAGCATCAATCTATGTGGTCACTAAGAGTCAACACCAACTTGATGGTACTTTATCAACCAACCAACCAACCAACCAATCAACATTACAGAATTGCACAGCAAATTTTCCTACTGTAAAGACTCTTACATGAGCAGAAAAGCTCTCATAATAAGTGATTTTTTAAAAATGCTGAAAAGGAATAGTGACTAGTGAAGTCAAGAAGCCAGGCAGACTTCCCTAGGGAGTGTATTCCATTGATGGAACATCATTACCAATACTATTTTAGCCTCTGATGCCACCAGATGAATAAAGTAGCCTCCTCATTAGATCTGTATGTTAGAGCAGGGGTGGGCAAACTTCACTCTTCATCTGATGAACTACAATTCCCATAATACCCAGCCACAATTTACTGTGCCTCAGGTTGAGGTTGTGACCAGGGGTGCTTTTTACCAGCTGCTATTGATTCAACAACTCTCCCCATTTCTTGAGGATAATGACCTGATAACTGTGGTACACCCTTCAGGTTGGACTATTACAATTTGTTCTATGTAGGGTTGCCTTTGTACATAGTTCAGAAACTTCAATTAGTTCAAAATGCAGCAACCAAATTGGTCTCTAGGGTACTCTGGAGAGACCACGTTATGCCTGTTTTTCAACAGTTACACTGGCTGCCGATATGTTTCTGGGCAAAGTACAAAGTGTTGGCTATTACCTTTAGGGCCCTGAATGGCTTAGGTCTGGGTTACCTGAAAGAGTGCCTTTCTCTACAAGATCCCCAGCCCTCATTAAGATAATCAGGAGGGGTCTATCTTCGGGTGCTACCAGTTCATCTGGTGGCGACCTGGGACTACCCCTTCTCAGTGTTTGCCCCTAGATTGTGGAACACATTCTCTGTGGATATAAGAGGATTATCTTCCTTGGAGGCCTTCAGGGGAGCCTAAAAGACCCATATTTTTAGCCTGGCTTTTAATGATATTTAGTTTTAATTTTAATCTGCTTTTAAATGGGTTTTTTAATTTTTTTAACAAAGAGTTACATGTTTTTTATTTTAATGTAAACCGCCATGAGCCACTTTAGGAAAGGCGGTATATGGAATCAAAGAAAGAAAGAAAGAAAGAAAGAAAGATACTGTATGCAGTTCTCCAACTGAATTAATCCTCATTTTCAGTGTCAGATATGCTATGACTGAGATTGTTTTGACACCTATACCCTTTCTCAGTGGTCCTGTTTCCTAGTTTCTCTTCACTATCCATTTTGCTTCTTCTAGAATTTGTCTACCATAACTTTGTGCCTTTTTCCTGTCACCCTTAACTGAATGTCAGATTTAAGATTCATATCCATGAATACATTTAAAGTAATATTTCTGAACCAATGTGTCTCTTGATTAGCCATTCAGAAGATAATAGCGTATATCCAACCATGATTTGAAATCAGCATTCTCTTCAACAGTTCTCTTTTTCAACTCTATACAGAAAAAAATTGCATTTACCATCCTGATTCAAGTAAGATTTTTCACAATGAACAAGCTTTTTCAGTCAATCAAGAGTTAGTTTCTAGGTAATACAGGAAAAATAATCACTTGTCTTAGGAAAGAAGCACACATCATGTTGAACACTCAAATAAACTGTGCTTGCACATTCCAATATATGAGCCTGAATACAACAGTAACAAATGTCACTGCCAAAAAGCAGTCTCCAATGTTATTAAAGACAAATTCTCACAAGCAAAACTGGCAGTCCTTGTAACTCTCAAAATGTGTTATGCTGACTCTTTGTCACAAACTTCCCATTTGTATTTCTCTTATTTTTCAGATCAAAAACCAAGCGGCATGTTTTACATTCTGCAGGAGAAATACCAATTTAATCTCTTCCATTTTACTAGTGAATTGAGATAAAGTTTTATTTTTCATATTGTCAAGTGAAACTAACAAAATACAGGAAAAATGCAAAAACAAAGTACTTTTCACAACATGAAGTTTGTGAGCCCATTGCTCACAAGGAAAACAAGCAATAACATAGAGTATTTATAGAGCACTTCAGAGAGTTTTAAATTGTATGCATATGTTCCATTAGTACTTGTCTTGCAATAACTATATAAGATAGCTCAGTATAATGCCCTGTTCTACAGATTGGAGGTTGAAGCTGAGATATAGTGGCAGTGCCTAAGGCACCCTGTAGTTTGCGGCAGAGGAGGAGAAGGAGAAGGAGAGAAGGGGAGAAAATGAGAAGGTTGAGGAGAAGAACAATGACAATGACAAGGACAAGGACAAGAAGAACCACCGCCGCCACCACCAGAACAAGGACAAGGACAACCACCACCAGAACAAGAATGAGGACAACAACAACCAACCACTACCACCATAAGAACAAGAACAACCATCACCACCACCATCACCACTACCACCACCAGGACAGGAACAAGAATGGGAACTACAACTTAGGACTTGCTTGTTCACAGCTCAATATCCTAGCCATAAAACTGATGTATGCTTGTACATATTTTAAACATTATGTCTAGTTTTACCCCACAGCCAGCCTGTGAGGAAGTTTAACTATTTTTCTAAGATTCTGGGTAGTTCATACAAGACATTTCCTTATCCTATATAAACTGTCACACCAGTTCTGTGACATTATTATGATTATTGTTATTGTTATTATACACATGGAAGAATTAAGCTAAAATTGAGATTTGACCAAGGCCATCTGATGGATTCATATTTATACATGGAAACTTAATGTACACGTTAATGTACATTAAGGGAATGCACATGTTGGGAATGCACATGTTACAAACTGTACAGAACCTAGAAGCTACCATGGAACACTGTAAAATGTTAGATTATCTATGATGTAGTAAACACAAATAGGCATCATAATGGCAAGTGTGTTGAAATTTATCACAAGGAAACGATTAGGGCATAGTATAATTATAATGTATGTAGTGGCTTAAATCCAACATTTTGTATAATGAATTTTCTTCTGCTGCGTGCATGATATTAATCATTCTCATAGTCACAAAAGGCAAACAGTACCCTTCTTTAAAGAGAATAGATTAATAGATTCAGTGGCCATGGTTGTTTTTGTTTTGTTGTTTGTTTTCAAAGTCATCAGGGGTCACTGAAGAGAGTATAAGCAGCACTGCAAATGATTTAGTCTGGAACGAGAAGCAGTAGGCCTGTATTTTCTCATCACATCTCATGGTGTTGATCAATAATACAAAGCATGCAACTTTGTCATTATAAGTGCTGTGAGTCTTCCCATGCTTGTTGCAGCTAATAAAGGAGAGCAGGGGCAGTGAAATTTGGAGCAGGGTGACCCCATGTGACTTGATACCAGTAAAGAGATGAGGAGGAGATGCAGGGCAGCAACACAACTTCTACAACATCTCTTTTTGACCTTGTGAAATAATTAGTGAAAAATATGTTGTGGCTTATTAATTTGCCTCTGACCACTCATCATGTTCCTAGAATTCCACTGTGCCCTTGCCAAACAAGGACAAGATTCAGTTTGCTTTAGCAGTGACTGAAACAGTAAGCCTAATCTGTCAGAATTCTCCAAGCAATGTGCTTTACTTCCACGTCACTGAAAAGGTGATGTAGCAGAGAGAGAAAAGCAAGACTTTCAAATGTGGAGCTGCTTTCCTCAATCGAGGGCCAATCAAGCCTGTCTCATCTGTCTGCAAAAAAATCAGTAGTAACTGCTATACTGTGGTTAATGATACTATGACCCAGAAAAATGAAGTTTAATTCAGAATAGGGGATTGCAACAGAAGCAGGGTATCTAAATTTAGTCTTTTAGAAGACTTGAATGGCAAGATTCTATGTAGAATAACCAGTAATTAAAAATATTGCTGCAGGAGCAGAGGACAGAATGCAAAAATATGCCACTGAATAGGAACAAGACTTTATGAAATGGTGCAACAATAATTTTAATTGGTCAAACGTGCTTGGAAATGGGACACAGTCTGATTCTATGCCTGTTTATCTGGAAACAGGACATAGGATTGTGACCTTATCACAGGTTATTTTTCTTTGTAGTGGGATAGTAGGGATGTGCAAACAGGTTCAATTCAACAGTTCGGGGTTGAACTGAACCTTCCCCTGTTCAATCCAACCCCAGACTGACACACACACCCCCAGCCATTAGGAAGGTTCGCAAGTCAATGTTTTTAAAAAATTGTTAGTACTTACCCCCTCCAGGGGCTTCTACGAGGCTGTGGGGAGGTGCAGAGGTTCTCCTCCCGCTGGCCTTCCTTGTGGCAAAAATCAACTGGTTTGGGCATTCTTGGGCCCTTTCTAGGCCTACTACTCCTCAGTCCACATTTGGACAAAATCGAAAGCTGCCTCTCTGCAGTCTTGCTGACTGCAAAGGGGAACTGGCTGCCAGGGTTTCCTTCTTGAAGGGACAGAATTTTCCCAGAAAGATTTCCCAGAAAATCTCAGAAAGAATACAGTCATGCTGAATTCTTCCCACCAGATCTTTGCTGTGGTGTCCCTGGCATTCATTATCATTAGATAGTTTCCCACTTTTTTCAAAACTTAATTTACTTGAGGTGGTTGAGAAGAATTAATTTAACTAGGAAGAATTAAAATCATCTGTCTCAGTATTCCCAGAAGTGGAGTAGACTTACAGTATAAGTAGAATATTCTATTTTGACACTACTAATACTACCACCACCACTATGTGTCCTCAGCTTTCCCTGCCATGAGCTTCCCTTTTCCCTACTCATTCCCAAACTAAACCTTCCAAAGAGAAAACAGTGGGAGGGAGCAGTCACATACTGAAGGAAATAGAAGGGTGGTCCTGGTTAATAGGATGAGAAGAGGTCCAGAGTGATAATAGAATGGTAATAGAGTAGACATGACATGATAAGATGTGACTTACTTACAGGTACATGAAAGAATACTGTTTGTATTTACTAAAATTCATCTTTTTAATGGCATGATCTTTAAAAGCTTTGAGTAAAAGCTTTGGGTAAACACTCCAGGCAGTTTTGGAGGAAACTGATTATCTAGACACGTTTCAAACTGTCTTTAGAGCACACTATGGGGTTGAGTCTGCTTTGGTCAGCCTGATTGATGACCTTTTCCAGGGAATTGACAGAGGGAGTGTGGCTCTGTTGGTTCTTTTGGGTCTCTCAGCAGCATTTGATACCATTGACCATGGTATCCTTCTGGATTGCCTGGAGGAGTTGGGGATAATGGGCACTGCTTTGCAGTAGCTGCACTCCTATCTCTCAGCCAGATTCCCGACAGTTGCTCTTCAAAAAGAAACTATTATATGGAGTGATTTCCTCAGGGCTCCATTCTGTCACCATTGCTTTTTAACATCTACATAAAACCACTGGGTGAGGTCATCAGGCGATTTGGTGCAGGGTATTATCAGTATGCCGATGACACCCAAATCTATTTCTTCTTATGTTGTCGTCATCATCACCACCATTATCATTATCATGAAATGGCATTTACTATCTAAATGTCTGCCTATGGGCACTAATGGGCTGGATGAGGGATAACAAATTGAAGCTGAATCCAAGCAAAAGGGAGGTGTTCATTGTCGGATGATGAGTTAGATCTTCCTGTGCTGAATGAGGTTACACTCCCTCAGAAGGAACAGGTACGCAGCTTAGGAGTGCTCTTGGATTCAGGCCTCACCCTGGTATCTCAGGTGGAGGCCATGGCCAGGAGTGCTTTCTATCAGCTTTGGCTGATTCTACAGCTGTGCCCATTCCTTGAAGAGGATGACCTCAAAACAGTGGTGCATCAGCTGGTAACCTCCAGGCTTGACTATTACAATGCACTCTACGTGGGGCTGCCTTTGTAAGTAGTTTAGAAACTTCAGTTAGTTCAAAAGTCTTTGGGGTAACCCAGTGAGATCATATTATGCCTGTCTTAATTGCACTGGCTGCCTATATGTTTCTGGGCAAAATACAAAGCACTGGTTATTACCTTTAAGGCCCAGAATGGCTTGGGTCTGGCCTACCTTAGAGAGTGCCTTATTCTGTATGATCCCCATTGCACCTTGAGATCATCTGGAGAGGTCCATCTCCAGTTACCACCGGAACGTCCGGTGGTGACTCAGAATTAGGCCATCTCTGTAGCTGCTCCTGGCCTATGGAATGTATTCCCAGCAGATATCTGCAGTTTAGTCTCGTTGACAACCTTTAAGAAAGCCCTAAAAACTTACTTGTTTGGTCTGGCCTTCCAAGGTTTTTAAATTGTTTTTAGGTATTTCAATTGGTTTTAAATGGTTTTGAATTGTTTTAAAATTGTTTTTATATTGCTTTAAGCAGTATGCTTTAAATGGTGTTCGTTTTTATGCCTTTTAAACTTGTTGTACACCGCCCAGAGACTTTGGATGGGGCGGTCTATAAATGTCATAAATAAATAATAAGTACTAAATAAAATAGTGTTCTGTGGCTCCATTTTTCATTGATTTTGTTCCCAGTGATAGATTACATCATCTCCAGAGTCACCAGCTTTTAGGCTTTTAAAACCTGCTCTATTTTTCTACCCAGTTTTCACAGCCAGCAGTAAACAACTCTGTAGATTCCCCTCTAGGCTATGTGCCTTTGGTCATATTGAGAAACCAAGAGAAACCAAAGGTGCTGAGCAAATTGATACTGAGGCGGTTCCCACGATCAGTGGGTGCCACATAAAGAGGGTTTGTGGGGAGAGTGGGCTAAGCCTGCTCTCCCTGCAGACAAGCAGTCGGTCTGCTCCGGGCAGCCTCAGCAGCTGCCCACACAACGGCCGGCTCCATCACGGAGCCGGCGGGGGCTTGGGAGTTTGGGGGCCACACAGCCCCCAGAAGCTCCAGCATGCCCTGCACGAGTGCACAGGGTATGCTGGAGAGACCCTCGAGCTGGAAGGCAGCTTTTTGCCTCCCCTCCGGGTGTCTCCCCATGAGTTGCTGCAGCACAGAGCCATGCCACGGCAACTCACAATCAGAAAACCCGGGTTTGTGGAGCACTCGCTCCGCAAACCGGTTTAAGTGCCAGGCTACTTAAGCGGGTGACCCGCTTAAGAACCACCGGGCTTGCAACCGAGCCCAGTGGTTCTCATGATGGAAGGAAATCGGGCTAGCCTCCACTAGCCCAATTGTCTCCCATTGTATGAATAGTCTCACTGTCTTTGTTATAGGCCCCAAACATTTTGAGCATAGCTCTTCTTCAGAGGCAACTGTAAAGACATAACAGGTAAATTATCATGACTCAAACTTATATGATTAGAAAACCTCCAAATAGATATGTGTGTGTGTGTGTGTGTACAAAATATGCAAACCATCCATGTGAAAAGTGTGAATCACTATATAATCCTGTTAGTAATCTAAAAATTGTTAACAAAAAACATTATTTATAAACACTGATAAGTATCAAACCATCTACCACTAATTCTAAAATGGGTTTCCACCAAAATCCATAATAAACAATACCAAAACAAGCAATCTCAAAAATATCCAGTGGCACACCAACCTTTCTAAAACCAGAAGAAAGAGGGAGATCAAGAGTCGGGTGTAACAATCAAGGAGACCCGCCTCGGGTGGGTTAGCAAGGAGAGCAGGCTTAGCTCGCTCTCCCTGCACACAAGCAGTCAGTCTGCTCCGGGTGCGCAGGGCATGCTGGAGAGACCCCTGAGCTGGGAGGCTACTTTTTAGCCTCCCGGTCGGGGGTCTACTCGTGAGTTGCCTTGGCGTGGAGCCGCGTCGCGGCAACACACAATTAGAAAACCCGGGTTTGCAAAGCGTTCACTCCTCAGACCCGGTTTAAGCACTGGGCTACTTAAGCGGGTAACCCACTTAAGAACCACCAGGCTCACAGCCGAGCCCGGTGGTTCTCACAATGGCATAAAATTGGGCTAGCCTCCTCTAGCCCAATTTTCTCCCATCGTGTGAATAGCCTCTAAGAGTAAACATTATTTGCCATTAACTAGAAATTTTAACTCAGATGTACGGCACCTTTCTTCACTTGTTGGAAAGTATATCATACAATAGCAGAATCTCTATGTTCATGTTTCAAAGGCACCTTTCTAAATAGAAACTCTCTTGAAAAGCAAACAGCCAATGTTAAAGTGGTGCTATACGGGGGTGGGGGTGATCTAATGAGGTAATTATAAATGCTTTATAGTGTCAGAAGTACCTCATTATTTTTAAAATAAGAACATAATCCATTCCTTCATTTAACCCTTTGGGTTTTACAGTCTGCAATCTTAGAATCCATTGCAATTTTTTCCCTGCAGCCGTTTCTGATCATTTTGATTTCTCACCTGTTCTTTTGCCCAGAAAATAAAACCTGTAGATTTATGGTTATATTCTACAAAATGTTCTACAAGAGCTTCTCCACTGTGTTTATTCTGAATAGTACATTTATGTTCACCAATACGTTCCTTTAAATTTCTGGAGGTTTTCCCACATATAATAGTTTAAAAGGAAACTCAATCACATAAGCCACATAAGATCTATGACATGCTAAAATGCCTTAAGAAATATTTTTTATCATCAACACTGCAGGATTGCAGGAAAAGAGTTTTTAATATGCCTGCTTATAGTATATTCAATTCCCACAGGAGAAGTGTCCCTTTGGAGGAACTGCTCCTAGATATCAGGTTTCCCAATGGTACATAAGGAATAATGTACCAAGTATTCCTTAAATGTTTTTGTTCTTCTCTAAGTAATAAGTGGCTTCTCTTTGCAGGCAGGCTATAAATGGTACCAATGCCGATGAACATGTTTTCTTAAAGGTCCAGAATTAAAAGTCAGACTACATACCACAGATTTTAATGGAGATTTCGGATTCTTCTCTAATAGTTCTTTTGCTATTGTATAAACCAATAAAAATTTGAAATGGAATAGTTCTTTTCTGTTGATAATATAGGTTCTATTAGGGACATTTTTACTCTCTCAACAAGATAACCTCTAGATACCAAATTTATCTGTAATTTATCAGTCTCTAACAAAAAAAGAGATTTCATCAGAACTGTTCCTTCTAGGAACTGTAGGAACCAACCATAGGGTAAGTTGTCTCATATGTCTGGGATGAGAACTGTCATATCTTAAGAAGATGTTTCTGTCTGTAGCTCTCTTAGACAGTGGTATTTAGACTTCTTCCCTCTTCATATACAAGAACATCTAAATAGGTCATACATTTTAGATTATATTGCATCTCAAATTTGAAATTGGTATCTCTGTTGTTAGCCAACTCCTAAAATGTATTAGTTGTTCCATGTCTCACCATAAAACAAACACTTCATCAGTACTGTGTTACCAATCAGAGCATCTTGATATGGATTGTGTGCAAAAATGTGTGTAGTCTCAAAATTATCTATATATATATATATGCCACTTCTGGTGCCATGGTATATCCCTTGGCTATTCCCTTGATTTTCCATTAATGTTTTATTTGCAATAAATTATGGTGCCAATAATAAAGAAAAATAATTCCAAGAAGTAACAACTTCTGTCAAAGACACAATAAAGAGCATAGGTGGATGTATCACATCTACTCTGGTATCCAACACATTCTTAATAGTCTTAAGTACCTCATGTTGAAGAGTACTTGTATAGAAAGATTGGATGTCTAAGGAAACCTGATCCTGTACACACACTATTATGGATAATTTAATAAAGTCAGCAGAATCCCTTACATATGATCTCATCAATGGTATAAAGGGTGTTTAAAAATAATCCATTTATTGTGAAAGTGGTTTCAAAATGGAATTGTTTACAGATGTTATAGGACACAACTGCGGTGGAAACCCAGGTTTATGAATCTTGGGCAAAATATATAGCACAAGTGTTCTTGGTTTGTTATTATGTGAAAATTTATACTGCTCTGTTGGAATATATCCCATTCCCAGATCTTATTCTAGAATTACCCTAATTTTAGACTGCTAGCAGATCCCTTGAAGATGGTTTATAGATTAGAAAACTGATGGTACATCTCTTTCTCATAGTGTGATCTATTAAGTACCACAATGACCCCACCCTTATCTGTCCTTATATAATTAGAATCGGCAGATAATCCATGGAGTGCAGTTATCTCTGCTTTATTGATGTTATGACATGTTTGGGTATGATCCGTATGTAACTGCTCCAGTTCCTTCAAAATCCTTTCTTTAAATGACTGAATTCCAGGGTGAGAAGGTCCTAATGGATCAAAGGAGGGAGGTTTGAAGGGAGTGAATGATGTTAAACTATACATTGAATTCTGGAAAAAATGTTTTAACTTGAATGTCCTGATGAGTAGGACTGATCACTGATCTGTAGCACCTGGAATCTATTAGCATTGTGATTTTATTATTATCCCACCTTCATTCTGTAAGAGTGTGTGTGTGTGTGTGTGTGTGTGTGTGTACGCTGTTTTGGGATATGTAATACAACACATGGAAAGTTATTTTCATTTATTTGGTTCTCAAACAAAAAGAACTTCTCTCTAATTTCTTAAATTTTTTCCATCTGTGTGTGGAATGAGTTTTGTTCTGGGAGGCAGTATCAAGGTAGTGTGTGTGCACTTACATTCAGAATGGGGCCTTCCTGATTAAACCTGAGTAGGATCTAAAATTAACTGAGTGGACATCAAAAAATGTGTGAGTGTGCACACATATGTGCGTGCCTTAGAAGGAACACTGGTGGCTAGTACATGAAGCGGGCATGAATTCACAATTTTAATGGATTTATGTGACCAATTTGTATTTGTATATATGTAAGCTCTTGGGGTTCACTTGCCACCTAAGTTGTCATTGTCATCGTTGTCGTTGTCATGCTCCTTCTCCTACACTTCTCCTACCTATCCCTCAACTAGTTCCTCTCCTGGTTTCCCAGTCATCTGCTGTCTCTGTGCTTCCCATCAATCTCTGTCATCTGCATCATTTAAATACCCAACACTAGGCTTTCATAAGATTTTGCTCCACTCTGGAGCTCACAAGAGCCACCTTGCTTTGCTTCCAGTTGGGCTTGTCTAGTTGCCTTGGTAAGAAGATGTGCTTGATTGAATAGATGTGTTCATATTGGCATGCCATCCTCATTTATAGGCATCATGTCAGAAGTACATCATGAGGAGCTCTCAGGGAGTCCAGACTTCAGCGGAACTGAGGTTAGGCAATAGGAATAGTTGTTATCATGGGTTGGGATATGTCAAGAAAAGGGAATCCTTACCTCAGATTTGACTGGATCTATAAGGAAAGTTGGTGAATTCAATGAATAAAATGCATTTCTAGATCATGTTCATGTTCAAGGTATCACATCTAATATGGAGGCAAAGTTTAAAGTGGGGACATTTGGAATATGAGCTTCTGAGTTTGAAATACTTCACTCTAATACAAAGTGAGCCCATCCCCTTCAAAATTTGGGCCTAAGCTCATATTATCTCATATTTATTGCAATCCAGCTATCTGTTCCTTGTTTCTGCCTTCTGTTTTCCTGAACTAAATGTAATAAATAAACAAACACACTACAACCCATCATTCCCAGACACAATGTATTGTGGCTGGGGATGATGAGAGTTGTAGTTCAGCAACATCTAGAATACTACATGTTGGAAACCTCTGTATTAGGCAACAACTGATTGCCAGGTATATGTCGTGGTAGCAGGGCGGGGGCTGTGGGCTGTAGCTCAGTGATTCTGCATGCAGAAATTCTCAGGTTCAATCCCTAGTACGGACAGAGTCCTGCTTGAAGCCATGCAGAAGCTCCTGCCAGTCAGTGCAGACAATACTGAGCTAGGTGGAGAAAGACTCTGAGGCTCTCCACATGATCAGTGTGAGTGCGTGAGGCCTTCTGTGGAGACCCCCGTGCCAGGAGGCTTGTTTTAGCTTCCCGGCCGGGGGTCTCCTTGTGAGTCACCATGGTGCAGAGCCGCACTGTGGTGACTCACAATCAGGTAAATGGGGTTAGCAGAGCACTCGCTCCACTAACTTTGTTTAAGGGGAAGGGCATTTTTGGAAGTTTGCTGCTGGGAGCTGTGTGGCTCCCGTTGTAGCACACGAGCTGCAAGAACTGGGCTGGACTTCCTTAGCCCTGTTCCTGTTGCTCATGAGAATAACCTCTCTGACTCAGCTTCCTATGTTCCCATAATAGGGCAGCTTCCTATGTTCCTAACCTTTGACCCATGGAAGTTTGAAGTTTGTAAAATGGCTACTTGCTAGCCCTCCACTATTTTCTGCAATGGAGAAGAATATTTAGCATGTGTAGAAAGAGAAGCTTATGAGCCCTGCAGAATATTTTACCTGCTATCTGCACATAGCCCCGATGGGTTTAGCATCCCTTATTGTCAACTGCTTGTGAAGTAATTTAACATTGATCATGCAGGCCATTATCACAACATTGCCTTTCCCCAGGGCCCCCATGAATGGAACTATAACCCATATTGGTTCACCCATATATTAAAAATATCCAAATAGTTTTACATGCACACAATGATTCATAATGAAACTCAGCTCAATTTCTTTTATTCTGATTCATCACACAAGTAGTATAATATATTTTAAATGAATTCCATGCCGAGCTTTTGTTACTTAGGCTGGCAAATCTATGAAAGTAAAAAGATTAGTGTCAGAGAAACAAAGCATGCATAATCACACAATCCTACGAATAATAATGAGGACTTTCAAGTGTAGTTTAAATTGGATAGGAAAACAGTATGCCCATTTTGGAGCATGGAGACGGGTTATGTTGCATTCCTCACAAAAAAATTAGTTGGCATTATTGTCTTACAAGAACTTACATTGACTTACATTTCTTCTTATTTTCTAGTATCAGCCTGCTCAGATAAGGATGCGGTTTAGAAGCCTTATTCACATGCTATGTTCAATGGAACATAGGAACAAAAGAAGCTGCCATATACTGACTCAGACCACTGGTCCATCTAGCTCAGTATTGTCTACCCAGACTGGCAACAGCTTCTCCAAGGATGCAGGCAGGAGTCTCTCTCAGCCCTACCTGGAGATGCCAAGGAAGGAATTTGGAAGCTTATGCATCATGTAGAATCTGTGTAGCGTATACATGTACAGATGTACAACTGTACACATGCACAGTTCCTCACATATTATGTTCTCTTTTACACATGTTCTTGTACACATGTTGTTGTACATGTACAATTGTACTCTTCTGATCTCTGAAGCTCTCCCCCCAATACCATAAAACCCACAGGTACAGCTTTTCATATTTTTAATTGAAATGGATGGCTAATCAGCCATCCATTAAGTCTAGCATATTATATCAGGGAAAACCTTCTCTGCTGCTGCCCCAAAGCTTTGGAACGTGCTCCCTGCTGAAATAAGAGTCTCCCCATCTCTGAAAATTTTAAAAAATCTTTAAAGATGCATCTGTTCACCCAGGCTTTTAATTAAATGCCATTTAAATAGTTTTAACATTGTTTTAAAATTTTAAATTGTTTTAATGTTTTAGCTTTTTGCTGTTTATTTTAACCAATGTTTTAATTTTCTGTTGTTGTTTGTTTTATTTAATGTTTTAACTTTTCTGTTGTCATTTTCTGCTGTAAATCACCCAGAGATGTAGGTTTTGGGCGGTATAAAAATATGTTAAAAAATAAATAAAATCTGTACACTCTAAAAACAGGGCATTTTTAAAGATATTATTTATCCATCAGTCTAGTCATCACCTGAACTCTAGTTAAGACCATCCAATTGCAATAAATTAGAGTAAGAAAACTCCATTTTGTAAATATGCTGTTCCATCATTAATTTTTTGGGCCCAAATTGGCTTTTCCAGGAAACATAACCCTAAGCAACAATTCCTCGATTCTGGTAAGCATAAGCTACTAATACCTCAGAAAATCCTATTTGCAGTGCAAAGAAGCTAAAATTTGCCCACCCCCCACAAAAAACAAAAAATATGGGGCTGAAGGAAGACACAAAAGTGATGAATGTGATCTTTAATATTTGTTCTGAATATACATTTAGTTATAGTAGGTCCAGCAACATGTAATTTTAGGTTTTATTTGCATAGTGTTCTCATCAAGAGAATTTGAAAAGACTCAGAGTAAAAGACTTCTTTCACTTAGATGGCTAGACAGCTTTCTGTCAGAGATGCTCTAGCTGTTTACCAAAAATCACTGTTTCATCCTAGAGCCTTGAAATTTTCCACAATGTGGGAAAAGAGGTCAGGGCCCACTATAGTCATTTCAAAGCTAATGATCCAATCCCCTGATTTTGGTGATTTAAAAAAAAATTGTTTTAAAAATTCTTAAAATTGTGAAAATTTACAAAATCCGAGTTTAAGTCAGAATTCAGATTCAGATTCTGAATCCAATCCAATGTTGCCAGAGCCCATAGAATCTAAATCCAATACTGTCAAATTAAGATAGGGTTGAATCCGAATCCAAATTTTCTGAACACACAGAGACATATTAGCCAGTAGTAGACAAGGCTCACCCATTTTGATGTAATTATGACAACTTGCACCATTTCTTTCACCCATATATGTAATATATTGGGGTTTTCCAAGGTTTTTGGAGAATTCTCAGGAAAAAGCTTGGGACTTTTCTGAGAATTTTTCAGCTTGTTAACACCCAGCATGGAAAAATTATCAACCATTGTCAACAGTCTGGACTGCCAGTTTCTAATTCCAGACTTTCAGCTTGCATGGGATTTCCAGCTGTGTGCAATGAAAGCTTCTGAAAGCATCATCCACAGGATTTCCAGAAAATGTAGTATGTGTGTGGGGGAGGGGATTAGTCCCCAAACATATCATGAGGAATTACACAAGCTCAGATTCCTAAACCATTGTAGTTAGGAATGCAGGATCTGAGTATGCGTTGTTATCTTCATTGTTGATTGAAGAACAACTTAGAAACAAGAATGACTTAGGAAAAGCCCTTCGGGGATCGTATTTATTTATTTATTTAGTATTATTATTATTATTATTATTATTATTAGTAGTAGTAGTAATAGTAGCTGTAGTAGTAGTATTCCTGGTAATGAATCAGGAGGAATTAAGAAACTGCACTGTTTGGAGCTCACACCATCAGGAACAGCACAGAAGCAGTTCTTGGTTCAGCAGCTTCCTTCCTCTGCCCTCATAACTTGATATAGAGATGGGAAACTTGCAGATGAGTGTTTAATGGTGCAAAAATATGATGAAAAATATTAAAATATGATTAAAATATGATGCAACATTCAGAGTGGGACTGGGCTCATTTCAGAAGGGCTCATGGATTTGTGAACTCACTCATTTCCAATACTAACCTGCAACTGGAAATATGCTGTTTTTTGCTCGGGGAATCAAGAATCACACATTCTACTGCTATAACTAACCCAGGACTACTTCACTGGGTTGAATATATTGAATGCTGTACAGCAATAAAGTGAAGGAATTACAAATATTTTTTTCCTTTAAACAGAAAAGCGCAAAGGGTTGAAAGAAGACAAAAGAAGACCATACTACAGTCCATTAAGTTCCTACCTGAGCTGTTTTGGAAGGGCAGTATAGAAATCAAATAAATAAATAAATAAATACCTCCCATCAAGTTTCTTGCATCGGGGCTACAGAAGCGGTCAATAAGCAGGAAGAGGAAGCATTGTTAAGGCATACCCAGGGCCAGCCCGTACATATAGGCAACCTTGGTAGTCACCTAGGGTGCCAAGTCTTGGAGGCACAGGGGCCCACCTGCCCTCAGCACCAAAGTAAGTAGGCCTCCTGCTGATGTGCTGCTTGAAACGTCAGCAAAGCATCCTCCCCTCCTAGTCCTGGAAAGTTGCTTCTATGCTAATAGCATAGATGTCTGACACACTATTCAAGATCCTACTCCTGCCTGGGTGCATATTTTTCTCATAAGGAAAAAGGGCGGAAAAGCAAGGAACTTGTGGTTGTGCTGCCTGCAGATCCTACTTCTCTCACTCTTGGAAACTGGAATTTAGCAGTGGCAGAGGAAATTGGAAAAAGAGAGGTATTGTTGGAGCATTGTTAGAGGGGAGGAAGTGAGGGAGAACAGCATTCTCCTTCAACACACAAATACCATCCCAAGCTGCATTTCCACTCCTATTTTGTTTCCTGCTCTCCTCATCCTGGTTTTTGTTTTCTGCTTATAGCTATCTCTATCCCTATCTCCCCTATTAAGGAATTAAGACAAACAACTTTGGTATACCCTTTATTTCTATTTCCATAAATGTAATTGATACTGGCATAAGTAAATGAAGTTATATGCTTCTGTTATATGGTTCTGGTGTGAGAGGTGGAGGTGGAGGTATGAGAGCAAGTCCTGGCTTCAGTGTACACTGCAGAGCAAGCCATGTGACAGAAGCCCTTGCCAACTGCATATAATCATATGGGTGAATAGTGTTTGCAGGAGCAACAATGCACATTAGAGAAAATGCATCTTTTCACGGGTGACACAAAACACAGGAAGGAGGAAAAGTGATGGTAAAGTCAATTTCTTTCAGGGGAATCAGTTGGCGCAACTTTACATGTAAGAGAGTATTTAAAATACCATTCCTGCCTTTCACACATGCATGCAGGAGGAAAGCTCAGAAGCACTTCAAGTGTTACATGTGTAAGTCTCCCCCAGGGCCCAAATTCTCATTCCATATCTTTCCTTCTTAGCTGAAAATGGTGGCAAGTGTATTTATTGATGTACATTTATATTCCACTCATCCTCTAAGGAGCCCAGAGATAAACATGCTTATGTTTATCCTCACAACAACCCTGTGTGGTAGGAAAGGCTGAGAGATAAGTGACTGGCTCTCAGCCACCCAGTGAATTTTACAGCTGAATGGGGATTTGAACTTGGGTCTCCCTAGTCCTATTCGAACACCCTAACACCATGCTGGCTTTCCGAGTCACTAACTTCACACTGTCCATACTCCTTGACATCAGCAGTGCTCATTTAAATCAAATAGAGGACAAAATCAGAACATTGCTGTGGCATGGAGTAGCAGCCATTGGTGCCTCAACCCTCTGCCAGTTTCTACATAAAATGTAAATTAATATTGCCTGTTTACGTTTATATTCTTCATTTCAATTTCCAAGTAAATACATGCACAAAGTTCATTTTAGACTTCTCCCCCCCCCATATTGGATGTGGGGTCACAGCCACTATGCTACGGGTCATACTTCCAAAGTCATACTTTGCCTAGGGCACCTAAAACCCTAGGGCTTGCCCTGGGCATACCACTCATTCTCTGCACTTACATGAGTCTGTCAGGAGCTTCACTGGGAGTAGAAAGACAGACAGGGAAGGACAGTGAGTTAGAAGCATAAACGCACAGGCCGAATTTGGACATAACCCCAAACCGGAGCTCCCTTCACCTCTGGTTTCCATAGCTGTACATCCAAATGAGGGCAACTGGAGGTAAGCAAGAAAATGGACCCATGGTTTCCCTCAGCAAACTCCAGTCTGAACCTTCAGTTCAAAGTAGAGTTTTGACTCCTCCAACTCCAAACGCTGGCACCACAGTTTCACTCTTTTTAAACCGGAGCAGAGGGAAGAAGTTCTTCCACCACTCCAGCTCCTATTGGCTGTACAGGCTGTCCCTTCATGAAAGCCTGTACAGCCAGTTCCCCCTCCTATGCATCAAGTGAGACTGCATAGAGGTAGCTCTCTATTTTGTCCATACGTGAATGGAAGAGCGGGGGGAGGAGGACATGTGACCTTTGTACCCATGGTTCCATGTTATGGCTGAAGGCAGCCATAGTGTCAATTGCCCAATGCAGATTGTGCACTTCAGCAAGCAAAGCTGATCTGTAGATTTGCAGAAACCATCATACTGACCTTCTAACTGTTCCGTGTTGCTATGTTGGAGATGTTTTGAGTACAGGTTGATTTGAATTATGAACTGAAGAGAAAGGGAAGGTTTATTGCCATGTTATGATTGTACATGTGTGGATCAATACAACCATGTCAAAAGGCATTGAAGTCAACATTAGATTCTTGAATTGTGGGTAATAACTCTTTTTGTAGCTTACAATAATACAATATCTTAATTGAGAAAGGAAATGGAATGCAAAACTTACTTAAATGTCTGTCAGTACTTGGAATAACACATTCCATGACATGGAAAGTATTTCCTGTTATGCTGTATTTCTTGTTCATTTTTAAAAAAGCATTTGCTTCAAGCTGGTTAATTGGGCCAGGGAAACAATACAAACCATAGTAAATAACTAGCAAAATGAGGAGAAAGGCAAAACAAAATAAATGCTTCCAGGAATGAAATTATCTGTTTTGGTGTGTGCAGTTGGTGTGTGTAGTATACTCACTAGGGGGTTTTCAACTGAAGCTAAAGCATTGCTGTGAATAATAAAATGCATTTTTAAATGGAACACTGATGCCCATTAAAAGTGATTTTAGGAAAATGACAGTCTCAAATTGCACCAAATTGCAGTCTATGTCTGTCTTAAATAAGTGACAAACACAATTATGAGGAGCAAAAGTGAGTGTAATAAACTGTGCTCTCTTTTCTCACTCACCCAGAATATAAAAGGCCAAATAATAGTTATGCTGACAAATAGCATATGTATTGATGACAAATGGAACCAGATAGGGTTCCCTCCCCTCTTCTTTTCATAGGTTGAAGTGGGCTTTTCTCTGACTCTGATTTTCTGGTTTCTTCTCATCCATTGTATATTGCTTTGAGCTCCCTAGTTACAGAGCTGAACATATCCTAACCTGCTATTATTCTTGTACCCTACACAGCTTTAAATGCCTCATTCTTTTAGTGATTTTTTGGAGGGGGAGCTGCTTTTTTTTAATCAAGAGTGCTGCCGAGAAAATGTTTTGCAATACACATTCAGGTACACTTTGCCTTAACACACATTTAAGAAGTAGATGCCCACTGTATCTGGGATTCAGGTAGTTATTATTGGAGTTCGAGTGCATCAACCTTTTGCACCAACTGTCCTAATGACCACTAGGGGCATTGGGAGTATAGATAAGTGAGTAAGGGTCTCCCTAGCTGTTCTACCTGTCTCTACTCTATGGCCCCTGATATGACTCTACAGGTATTTCCTGTTGCAAGTCAGAATCCCTTCCTTTCCTCTTAGAAAGCAGATGGAAACATCTCTCTCTCTCTCTCCCTATCTATCCATTCTGTGTTCCTTAGATTAAGGATTAGGTCCACTGTGCAATCGCATAAGCAAAGGAAGGATGATTTTTGCTAATCTTATGGGAACAACTTTCTGAAGCTCACTGTGCATCATGAAACTATGGCCCTGAGGGTTGTACAGCCCTTCCTTCACGTATGCAGCTGCACAACCAGGCATGTAGCTAGGTGAGGGTGGACTTGTGTTTTCCAGGAGGACCGCCTGCATGTGACATCACATGCAGGAGGGGTATCCAGCACTTGAAAAGGCCTGTAAGACTCTCTGGAGCTCATTTCCCAGCTGGCAATGAAGGGCTGGCTGAGTGTTTTCTTCATTCTCTCCATCACTCCAAACAAGGGAGAGAACGAAGAAAACATGCAGCCAACAATGAAGCTGGTTGGGAAATGAGATCCAGAAGGTCATGCAGGGCCCTTCGAGGTGTTGGCCATTCCTTCTGCATGTGAAGTCACATGCAGAGGGTGCCATCAATACCCAGAAGGGCCCTTGTGACCCTCTGAGGCTCATCTTCCAGCTGGCAACAAAGCGTTGGCTGCGTGTTTTCTTTCTTCTCTTGCTCAGTAGGAAGAGAATGAAGAAAGCACACAGTCGACAATGAAGATGGCTGGAAATGAAGCCAACCAGAGCTTGGGGGAGGCGCAAGGGGTGAGCCAGGTGGCTCCTAGGAACTTGGTGGTGTGTGTTATTTGAACATGTCTGCCCAATAATTGCTTCATTCCTGAGTGCAGCAGTTGTCTGGAAAGCAGCACTGCTGCACCCACACAGCACTAGTCTGGATGACAGCCAGTACCACCATCACACAGGTAATCAGATTTGGTTGGGATTCAATCACTCTATGAAGCTCACTAAATTAGCCTTTTTAGGGCCTCAGAGACATCATCACATAGTCAAATCTTAGGAAGAAGGTAATGTTTAAAGCAATTCATATGAAGCAGCAGTCAGTACAGTCTGTGAGCACAACAAAATGAACCATGGAGGAGGCATTCTGGGAAACTTCTCTCTCTCTCTCTCTCTCTCTCTCTCTCTCTCTCTCTCTCTCACACACACACACACACACACACACACACACACACACACCTATTGTAATGCAAAAACTGAACAATTTCCAGGTTATCCTTAGTTGAAATATGTATAAGTTATATTAAGGATAGTGTGAGAAACATTAGCTAATTTCTGGTGGATCCCTAATTATTCAAATAATGCCCGACTAGGAAGACCTTGATCTGATCTAGCAGCATATTTGTTTTTATTGATAATAATGATAATGATAATGATAATGATAATGATAATAATTGAAATTGAAAGGCTGTGGCAGAAGAAGACCAAAATAATCCCAGTGGTAATTGGCGCCCTGGGTGCAGTTCCAAAAGACCTTGAAGAGCACCTCAACACCATAGGGGCCACAGAAATCATCATCAGCCAATTACAAAAAGCAGCTTTACTGGGAACAGCCTATATTCTGCGATGATATCTATAACCATTGACAATAAAATTCAGCCATCCCAGGTCCTTGGGAAGGACTCGATGTCTGGATAAAACAAACCAGTCAATAACACCTGTCTGACTGTGTAAACAAGAAATAATAATAATAATAATAATAATAATAATAATAATAATAATAATAAACAGCCTATATTCTGCGACAATATCTATAACAACTGCAACAACATTGACAATAAAATTCAGCCATCCCAGGTCCTTGGGAAGGACTCAATGTCTGGATAAAACAAACCAGTCAATAACACCTGTCTGACTGTGTAAACAAGAAATAATAATTTGATTTCTATACCACCCTTCCAAAAATGGCTCAGGGCGGTTTACACAGAAAAATAACAAACAAATAAGATGGAACCCTGTCCCCAAAGGGCTCACATTCTAAAAAGAAACATAAGATAGACACCAGCAACAGTCACTCGAAAAGTAAAGTAAACTCCTTTTAAAGAAGGAGAAGGAGGAGATGCACATTACGGATCACTTCACATGCGCATTAACTATGCACTGTTAAAAGATCCTAGCTAAGTATTTTTACTTTGCAAATTTGACAATGGAGATTCTATCACAAAAGTAGAATCTGCTGTGAGAACCTGAGTTTAGATTATTTCTAATGCAGTGCTGGATCACCATCTGGTGGTCAACAAGAAGTTTGCACTAAAAAGATTAGTTCAAAACCACACAGGACCATTGAACAGAGGTTTTGTAAAAAGAATCACAATACTTTGTCAGTTCATTTTTGTTAAATATGAACATAATAACTATGTTGAGGGTTATGAACTTTGAAGCTGACTGGTCATTTTTTTTAGAAGGACGTGTGCAAACACATACACATGATGACTTTTATTTTCATATCAGCTACTTGCGAGTTCTCCCCCCTCCCACCCTTCACTTTTTAAAGGAAAAACCTGTTGGGAAATTCTTCTCCATGTATATTTTACAATATTTCTGAGACCCAACAGGAGCCAATGCATAGAATATTGGAATACTTTTATTGATTACATATTGAGTCATTTTTCTGCTCTGAACAAAGCCCTAGAAATACATTCTCACCCTCCACTGTCAGAAGCATTTTGCAAACTGGTAATGCTGCTACTCAAGTGACAGGGAAATCATTTGTGTATCAAGATCATGCTGAACAGTAAATATATTATTGTAATGACCAATGACTTCCTTTAAGTTTTAATTTTTGAACTCCTGTCAGAAGGAAAATTGTTATAGTAATATTTCAATTAGTCCGAAAGATGTGTTTGGGGTAAAGGGAACAAATCCTATTCTTTGAAATAATTTGCCTTGAGGAAAAGACAAGATATTGCCGAATAGGTTCTTTAGAGTGGCATAGGGAGGGAATGGGTGGCCTGCGATGGCAGCCACCGTGGGCAATCTACCCCAATGGTGGACTCCCCCAGCAGTAACAATAGCAGAGGCATGGTGGGGGCAGCCTCCCCCCCCCGAAATGACGGAAGCATGTCCTCCTAGAGATGTGCAAACTGGCTTGAATTTGAACTGGTTCAAATTCGAACCAGTTCAGTTCAAAGGCTCAAACCTGGACCATACAGGGCATTGCATTGCCTACCCCCCTGGCCAATAGGGTGCCAGTTCTCAAGGACTGGCACAGTGCACAGCATACCCCAAAGGAGGGAGTTTCAAATCCTATTTAAAGCCAAGCCTCTGGCCTAGCCAAATCACTCTGGCTGCAGTTGCTACAGGGGCTTCCTCTGGCCCCTGCTGCTGCTGGTTCTGCTGGTGTGGTGAGGGTCTGCTTGGCAGACTGGTGCTGTGTTTTTGTCCCCAATCCCCTGTCCCCCTCTGCTTGTTTCTCGCTGCGCCTGCTTTAAACTCCCACACACTGTTTCTGTTCCGCTGTTTGCTTGTCCTGCTGCTTTTATTACCCCGCCCCGAGTGAGTGAGTGTCTTTGTGTGTGTCTCTCCCCTCTCTTCTGGGCCTGAGGCCTCTCTCTGACCTATCCATTTTTCTAACCCAGACTTTCCCCCACCTTTTTGCTTTGGTGGCTGCTGCCTCAGCTCAGCAGCCACTGCCAGTTGCTTTTATTTTATTCTGGGTTCTTTGGGATGCCCCCCCCCTCCAGCTTGTTTTCTCTTGAGCAGGTGCTTTTCTTTGGTAATCCCTTTCTTGCTGTGCTTAGCACACCACATGCTCCCGACTCCACTCTCCCCCTCCCCTTTCCTTCCTCCCATTCCCCATTCCCACAGCGTTTTTCCCCACCAGTCTTTTTATTTATTTTCTTAGTGTTTTTAATTTGGTTTTTTTGGTGGGTGAAATTGCTGGAAAGCATTTTCATTCCAACCTAACCCCATCCCAGCTGTGCCTGCCCACCCACGCTGTGCCAGCCTGCCACTGGTCCGGGTCTTCCGTCATTTTTCCCTGACCTGTGTGTGGGGCAGAAGATCTCCAGGATGATGTAGGGGGTAAGTGGTTAATTTTTGTTGTCCACTTTTCCCCCTTTAGTGTTTTTTAAATAGGGCCTCCTCTTTTCGTGTATGGGTGTGGGGAGGTATATTTTCTGTGTTTTTTCTTTGAAGGTTATTTCTTGTTTTTACAGGTTGCCTCTTATTTTTACAGGTTCCCTTCCCCCATTTTGTAGTTTATTAATTGCATTGTTTTTTATTGTATTGTATTGTTGTGGGTGGAGTGGGTGGGTAAGCTTGTTTTAAAAGGGTTTTTTATAAAAAAAATAGGGTTTTTTAACAATAAAATGGTTCCCCCCCAAAAAAAAATTTTAAAGGTTCCCTTCCCCCTTATAGATTTTTTAAAAAAGTTTTTTCCCCCAAATAGGTTTTTAAAAAATCCTTGCTCCATTTTTTATTTAACATTTTTCATTTTTCATTTTTTAAAAAAGTTTTTTTGCAGGAATGTTGCAAGCAAGTGCCATGTTGCAAGCAGAGCTCACAGCAGGCTGGCAGGGAGAGGGTGTAGGGGTCCCCAAGCTGGTGTGTGGGGCCACGGTGGGTAGAGAAGAGGCCATCCTGGGGTCCCAGAGGTCTCCATTGGTGAATTCTTTGGCCCAGTTGAGGTGGTGGTGCGAGGGCTCTCCTATCCAGAGGAGCCTGCTGCTGCTGAACCAGTTCCTGGACCAGTGGTGGGTCCATCAGGCAATGTGCCACCAGTATTTCTGCCTGGTGGTGTGTGGGGCCCTCCTGCCAGGGAAGCTCCTTCTGTAGTGGGGGAGGAGGGGAGGGAGTTGACAGCTGGCAGTGCAGACAGATTTTCCTTCCCACTTGCAGCCCTTCCAACGCTCCCTTCATCACTCAGTGGGGGCCCCTCTGATCGTAGCAGAGTCTGATGTTGGGTCCTCCCAGTCTGGCTCCTAGAAGGAAGAGCCTGCTGCTGAGGTGGAGGGGGTAGTCCCTCCACCAGTGTAGCTGGGCCCTTCTTCTTATACAGAGGGCAGAAGGGGTGGGTGACAGTGGTGGGTGAACACCAGCAGCCCCCCTAAGCCCGCAGTCACCCAAAAGGCCTAAGACAGCACTCAGGGCATCTGAGGCCACCCAGAGCAGTAATGTTTTTGATGGCATTTTGAGGTCCCTCAAGATGCCCCAACTTCTGCTTACTGTGTCCACTGCAGGGCACAGGTAGGTCGGGGCAACGATGTGAAGCATCTGGATATGACCTCCATGTGGCAACACATGCGATGGCATTACCCAGATATCCTTGACTCCACTGGCAGCACTAGTGCACCTCATGTGCCTGCAACTAGCGCTGACAAGGGTGGTGCACCAGCTTCCATGAAGCAGGGCACACTGTCAGTCAAGCGGTGGGCACAGTCATCGGGCACCAAGCGGCCTGGTCACCTGGACCCATGTCTCTTCACTCATCTTATAGGGGAGATGATGGCCATTGATGACCAACCTTTCCAGGTGGTCGAGAACTCAGGCTTCCGCCTGATACTCCAGCTGCTAGTGCATAACAACACCATGCCCTCAAGGACCACATTCAGCTGGAACGTGGTCCCCTCTCTGTCCATGGAAGGCAGGAAGTTGACACCTGGCAGTGCAGCCAGATTTTCCCTCCCTCTTGTGGCCCTTCCAACACTCCTCTCACCATTCAGTGGGGGCCCCTCTGATTATGCAAAGGTCATGGTGGAGTCCGGTTCTGGGTCCTCCCAGTCTGGTTCCGAGGAGGAAGAATCTGCTGCTGAGGTGGAGGGGTGGCCCCTCTGCCAATTTAGATGGGCCCTTCTTCTTCCATGGAGGGTGGAAGGGGGGTGGGTGATGGTGGTGGGTGAACACCAGCAGCCCCCCTAGGTCCGCAGTCACCTAAGAGGCTCAAGACAGCACCCAGGGTGTCTGAGGCCACCCAGAGCAGTGAGGTTTGGTGGCATTTTGAGGTCCCTCAAGATGCCCCAACCGCTGCTCTCTGTGTCCACTACAGGGCACAGGTCAGTTGGGGCAAGGATGCAAAACATCTGGGTAATACCTCCATGTGGTGACACATGTGATGGCATCAACCAGATCTCCTTGACTCCGCTGGCAGTGCTAGTGCGACTACCGCTGACAAGGGCAGTGAGCCAGCTTCCATGAATCCGGGCATGCTACCAGTCAAGTGGTGGATGCAGTTGGCAAGCACCAACTAGCCTGGTCACATGGACCCACATCTCCTCACCCTTCTTAGAGGGGAGATGAGGACCACTGACTATCAACCTTTTCAGGTGGTCGAGAACCCCGACTTCCGACAGATACTTCAGCTACTAGCACGCAACAACACCATCCCCTCAAGGAACATGTTCAACAGGAACGGGGTCCCCTCCCTGTACAGGCGGTGCAGGAAGCTTGTGTCAGCCATGCTGCATGGAGCACAGGCTGGCACCAGCATACATTTCACCACTGATCTGTGGAACAGTGTGAGTGGGATGCACGTTGTTTTTCTGGCCCTGACTGCCCACTGCTGGGGTCCGGAGAGAGAGGGGACCTCCAATCCCACACCACATTTTGGCACAGGTGGGCTGTCTTGCACATGGAGACCTTGGATATCAAGCACACCAAGGAGGAGGTGGCAGCCGTACTTGGCTGCCAGATAGCGGGTTGCCACACCTCTCACACGGCTTCATTGTCACAGAATGGGTCCAACGTCACCAGGGTGGTGGAGTCAGTGATGTAGTGTGTGAATATCCACTTCATGGCACACATGCGCCACCTGACTGTAAGGGAAGCCCTTGGGCTCAAGGAGGTGAAGGCGTCTAGGGAACAGGGCCACCCCATGGTAGGTGCTGTTGCTGCCATGGCTGCACTTGTGGAGAAGTCCCGCAAGATTGCAGCCCACTTCCATCGGAGAGAGAAGTCCAGGGGCCTGTTTTGTGAGCAGCAGCATGTCCATGGGCTTCCACAATATCTCATCCCCACGGATATAGATGCCTGCTGGAACTCCACCTTCCTCTTGTTTCAGCGCCTGCTGGAGCAGGTGGTGGCTCTCGACGACCTGGTGAGGATTGATTCCTTGGGCATGTGCGACCTATCCAATGCAGAGTGGAAGCTCTTGTCCAAGATAGTGTTGGCACTTGAGCCTTTCCTGCTTGCCACGAAGAGCTTGTGTGGCAACACCACTCCTCTGAGACAGGCCCTGCCCTCAGCTCTCCTTCTGGAGAAGATGATGGGTGAACGCCGAACTTCGCTGACTGTGCCAGAGGAGTGTGCTATGGCAGGAAGGCTGAGGGTTGGGGTTGCCAACATCATCACACAAAACACCATTAGGGCATCCCTATGTATCCCTATGGCTGTAGTAAATTTGGTTCGGATCAGTTAAGCAGTTCACAGGTTAACCCACTTGTACCTCAAAAGTTTATGTTTCTGCCAACTTGAATTGGTGTGGATGACAGAATCACAAACTATGCCATTGAGGTGTCCCTGTGTGTCACTCACTGCAACTGTACCTAATTTGGTTTAAATTGGTTAGACAGCCCACACATTAGCCTGCTTGCACTGCAGATGTTCACATCGGCCACCATCTTGAATTGCAATGGATGACATCATCACACACAATGCCATTTGGGCATCCCTAAGTGTCCCTACAGCTGTAGCATATTTGTTCAAATCGGTTAGGCGGTTCACAAATTAGCCCACTTGTGCTGACATTTTGATCAGAGTGGATGACATCATCACAAACAACGCCATTGAAGTGTCCCTATGTGTCCCTACAACTATACCCAATTTAGTTCATATTGGTTCAGGCGTTGCAAAGTTGATGGGGGGAAACACGGACAGACACACGGACACACACACAGAATGGCAGGTTAACTTCTCTTCATGCTGCTAGTCCTGCCCTCTCCCAGCAGGAGCAGCAGCAGCCTCTGTGATTGATTCACCTGCAGTCAAGTATTCCTCCCCTGTTCTGCATTTGAATGTAATTGCATAGTGAGGAAGGAGCTGAATAGGAGGTGGACGCAGGCTGTTGGGCTTGTCTCCAGTATACCATCTAACAGAAATTCCCAGATGTTGTTGACTACAACTCTCAGTGTCCCCAGCTGCAATGGCTTTTGCTTGGGGGTAATGGGAGTTGTAGTCAACAACGTCTGTAAATCCCTGTTAGAGGAAACACTGATTGTCTCCCTCAAGGACAGTAAAATCCAACCCTTATTGGTTTGTTTTATTTGTGTGTGGTGTGTTCCCTTGCTTAAGCTATTGTGTTTCCCCCACTTCTGTATGAACCATGAATGTGCGTGCATACATATGAAAGAAGCCCCACCCCATTTGTGTATGTGTTTCTTCCCTCTCAGCTTGAAAACTTGTATGTGACTGTGCATTTGAAAGCCAGTTTGCTTGTGTTTCTTCCTCATCTCCTTCTCCCCCTGGTTTGGAACTGTGTGTGTGTGTGTGTGTGTGTGTGTGTGTGTGTGTGAGAGAGAGAGAGAGAGAGAGAGAGAGAGAGAGAGAGAGAGAGAGAGAGAGAGAGAGAGAGAACAAGCCAAAACTGTTCTAGTACAAACTTGTAAAAAAAAAATCTTCCCCATCCCAACAATATACCTTGTTGTGAGGAAATTAGTAAGTACAAAAGTATTAAAAGCTTTAGAAAGAATAAGAGGCTCTTCACACGAGTGTGCAAATCCAGACTAAGGGAGCCCAGCCTGGTTTTCCATGCTCATGTGAACCACCGGAAGTGTGCCTGATCCCAGTGGCTACACGACAGCAAACCTGCCTATGTAGCATCTTTCTAAAATGAGGTTAAGAGAGCAAGTGCTCCCTTAACTTCATTTTGATGATCATGTGTCAGCCGTGGCTGCTTGCAACCACAGCTGACACACTGGGGGGGAAGGGGGATCCCAGTAATACAGTAATTCACACGGTTCATTATTCGGGCTGTAGGGAGCAGGGTGACACATGGAGAATGTGCCGCTCATCTGGGTGGGCAATCCACCCACCCAGGGGAGGAAATGCAATCGTCTGTGGGGAAGGTAGGCTAAACCCACCTTCCCTGCAGACCACCCTGGAGTTCTTCTCACTGATCACGAGAAAGGCTTCTAAGAAGGAAGGAAAAGTGTTCTAACAAAAGGGATCTGTTCTTGTTTTTGTTCTTGCCTTTTGGTTTACCATGTGCTGTCTGGTTGGGTTTGAAGATACTAAACTGCTTATAGCTCTAATCTGGTCTCTGTCTGGGTTCCTCCTCTTTCTGTATTTGCCTTTATGTGTGTGTGTGTGTGTGTGTGTGTGTGTGTGTGTGTGTATCTATATCTATCTTTTTATCAACAAAATTCTCAAGATTGCTTAAATAGCAAAATATATGAGAAAAATGATTATTTACATGTTTCTCCTTATAATAATTACTATTTTATTTTGCTTTGTTCTTGTAACATTGGCTCATATATAAATAACTTAAATATTGTCTTTTTAATCAGCTTGCAATGGACTAAAATACCCCAACTTCTTTGTAGAAAGAACAGGATAGGTCTCATAATAAAATATATGTATGTGTGTCTATAACATACATACATATATATTGATTTTGAAACACATGTATTCCAATCCTAAGCATGTAAACTCAGAAGCAAATTCAAATAGCATTTTTACACCTATCACACCTCAACTTCTTGAAAGTGTCCTTCACAAATTCCAAAAATGAGCATTATGCATTTTCCCCTCCCCTACCAAAAGTCCACTTTTATACGCTTGCTTTAAAATAAGGCTTTGCAGATCAGATCACAGGAGATTCATTTTTTTAAAACCCTTGGCCTTGAAATGCTTACTTGTCTTTAAATCCTCAGAAATTGGGTAACTCTATATATGACATTCTGCTGTCCTGTTTGAATTCAAATTGGTGCCTTTTCCTTCTGTAATGTACGTATATACTCTATAGCTGCATATGGTTTTTGCTTAAATGTAGTTCATAGAAGAGATCAAACTGGGCTGCTTGCTGCTGTGATAGGTGTACAAAATGCTATTTGAATTTGCTTTTGAGTTTATATGCTTAGGATTTGAATTCATGTGGCCGAAAGTTAACATAAATATGTAACCACCATCTGGTTAAGATTGGTTTCATGGCCACAAACCACCTCCTCAGGGGTGCAGGAACTATTAGGATGGTCCACCCAAGAAAGCTACTCAATCCTATAAGATTCCAAGGGCCTTGGAGGGTTTTAGAGTTGGTTCTGCTGGTGATTCTGTTGATATTCTGGGGGATACCTGGAATAGGGAGCTTACCAGGGCAGTAGACATTATCGCCCCCAAAGCGTTCTCTCTGTTCCTCTTCGAAACTGGCTCCATAGCATACTGAACAGCTATGGGAGCTGAAGTGTCAAGGGAGAAGACTAGAGCGTAGTCTTCTGGAAGAAGACTCGACTTGAATCCAATGATACTGCACAAAGTCCATTTGAAGGCTTTTCTGTGGCAATACATGCAGCAAAGAAACAATTCTAGATATGCCTCTGAGCCCACTCTCCCCGCAGACGACCCAGCAATTCAATTCCGCATGTTCGCAACCAGCAGAGTAGTTCAGAGTTGTGAGGGGATTGACTTGGGTTCCCTCCTCTCTGAATTTAGATTTAGATTTTTCATAATCCTGCTGTGATGTTTTTAACAACTTTTTTGCGGATAAAATCTCTCACATTTGAGCCAACTTGGACTCCCCAGTTATGGTGGGGTCAGTTACGGGGTAACCTGTAACCTCTGGTTTAATTAGAATGGATCCATTTCAGTTTGTGACACCTGAAGTTGTGGACAGGCTCCTTTGAGCTGTTTGGCCTACTACTTGTCCTTTGGATCCATGCCCAATATAGCTTATAACATCTAGCAGGCAGGATGTTAGAGATGGCCTAGTTGACCTAATTAATGCCTCATTGAGGGAGGGCAGGGTGCCTCTATGTTTGAAGGAGGCAACTGTAAGACCTTTACTTAAGAAGCCTGCCCTAGAACCCTCGGTGATGGATAATTATAGGCCAGTCTCCAACGTCCCTTGGATGGGTAAGATAATTGAGAGGATAGTTGCTGATCAGCTCCAGGAAGTTTTGGATGATACTGATTATCTAGATCCATTTCAAACAAGCTATGGGGTGGATACAGCCTTAGTCAGCCTGATGGATAATCTCTACCAAGGAATAGACAGGGAGAGTGTGACTCTGTTGGTTCTTTTGGTCCTTTCTGTGGCTTTCAATACCATCAACCATGGTATTGAAAACCATGTGGCTTTCAATACCATCAACAACTTCTGGATATCTTGGGGGATTTGGTAACAGGTGGTACTGCACTGCAGTGGTTCCATTCCTATCTCTCAGGTAGATTCCAGATGGTGTCACTAGGAGATAATTGCTCTATGAAATGAGAGCTATTATATGGTATCCCTTCGGGCTGCATCCTATCTCCGATGCCTTTTAACCACACAAGTTAAAGGCAGGCACTTTCCAAGTTTGAAATCCCACAAATGTTATAATCAGATTGCTTGACAAATATTCAGATAAAGATAGAGCTCTGTATATAAGAATTAAACAGCATGTAAGTGAATATTTCTATTTTATTCCTTGCCTCCCCCCGCCCCCACCCTTCAGTTTTGCCAGCTTACAAGGTATTAAACCAACATTGTCTTTTTACGGGATGTTTTGTCCACTTACTTTTGTGCCATTTAGATCTGTTTTTAAAATGCTTGGGTGCCTTGCCAAAATTTTTGCATTCTTCTGACTCTCTAGATCAGGGCAAAATCTAGACTTGGGTCTTGCAGAGGCCATTTGAGCATGTGAGGTGGCCATTTTTGTTTTCAGCAGCCTTTAATTTTTTTTAAAAAAATGGCCACCGCACATGCTCAAATGGTCCCTGCGAGGTCCTATGCCTTGCCAGGCCTTGCAGAGGTCTTTTGAGCATGTACGGTGACCTCCAAAAGGGCCTTACGGTGACCTCCCAAATGGCACTGATCTTTGTAGGCCCAAACAGGCCTGAAAATTAGCCAGAGACAGGCTGTGGAGGATCTAGGAGGCCAGTGGGGGGAGGGGGAACCTTTGCAGACCCCCGTGGAAGCCCCCCGAAGGGGCTACAGGTAAAATAATAACTTATTTTTGAAAAATCCACAAATTGGGGAGGGAGTGGGGGGCAGCATGGCACCAGCGCCCCCCCGGTGCCTAGGGCATGTGCCCTGGTTGCCCCCCTAGTTTTGCCTATAAGCGGGCTATGCCTGCTCTCCCCACTAACCCTGCCGAGGCGGTTCCCACTGATTGTGGGAACGACCTCTGTGTCTAAACTAAAGTCCCACAGTGTGTTTCATGACTGAATGGGGGACACAAGTCCCCCATTCCTAATCATAACTCTCTAATCACTACACCACACTGGTTCTCAACTGTGTGGGTCTTGATTGCAGGAGAAAAAGGAGGTTCATTTGTAGCAGTGAAACAAACTAGTGGGAAGGAGAGTGTTGGATACCTCAAGAGAGCATGGAATAGTTTAATTATCAAAATGTGGGGAAGCTGTGGGCCTCAGCCAGGCCCTCTGGGCCCAGGCTCTTGATCTTTTAAGTAACTAGCAACATCTCAGCAAGGGAGAGAGGAAGACGTGCATGCATCTGTGCATGCATATGACGCTGACCGGGGCTGCAAGGAGGTACGCTGCAGCACCGTGCCAGCAGTTTTGGGGAGAGCACCAGTGGGGGGGGGAGTGGCAGGGGAAGTAAGGGTTCCTGCTCCTTAAAGGAACCCCCTGCCTCCAAAGCAGCTCAAACGCTGGACCTTTGAACCAGTTCAGCGCTCCTAAAAGGAGCGCCAAAACAGTTCATGCACATCCCTAGTATGAGGTGGCCATAAAGTGACAGAAAGTGGTACAAGGCTATGTGTGGCCCCCTAGAGTTGCGATGGAATCCATCCCAGAAAAACACCAGATCTGTGTTTGAAACCCTCAGCATAGTACATTTGCAAGGTGTGTGTGTGGGGGGGGGGGAATCCAAGCCCCAATATTTTTATAAATGGGAAAAAACATCTATGAGGGGGGGAATCCTGTGGCACCCCCTGTAATTTCCTACTGGATCAGCCCCTGATGTGTTTAACCTAACCCCACCCAATCCCATAGAGTTAAGGTCTCTTTATTCATGGTTTTGTTATCTGAGTAAATAGACAGGAACAGAACCCCAAACAAATTAAGAGGGCCTCCTGTACAATGAAAGAAAATTCAGAGATCCGTGCCATGTTTGCCTGTATTCATTTATTTATTCCCTTTCTACACAGCCATGTGCTATTTATTCCTTTCAAATGTGTTAAAATAACAATTGATATGTACAAACTGATCTTTGTGTAATTGTGTGCAAAGATGCTGTCAAGAGAAACAACAAGGAGCTCGTCTATGCAATGCTGGCAGGATGAGTAGAATTGCCAGGTTACATCTGCTTTCTTACATGCTGTGTGAGACTTCTATAGTAACCTTCATTCCTTTTCATCAGAAGGCATGATTATATCCTTAAGAAAAATCTAAATCCAGGTTGAGTGTTGTACTCTGCTGTGACAATGCCTTGCCATTATCTCACAGCCTCTGGCTCCTTTGGGACTAACAATAGTTTTCTCACTCGTTCACTCTCAATCCCTACCCCCTGCAAACTGTACAGGCTCTGACTTTCTGTTGATTTCTGAATCTCCCCACCACCACCCATTTTTTTTAAAAAAAAACAATGGCACATTGTCAGGGATATTACTAAAAAAAATTGCAACAAAAAGCAGACCATCTGCCTTGCATTGTGTTCATAATAGTGAAACTTCTGGCATTGCTTTCCTAACTGGGTATGGTGGCATGAAATGTTTAGCCACTCAGGAAATTAAAAAGTTTGCCACCCAGCTTCTGTGAGGTAAGGGAGCTTGAGAAAAAGGAAAAGAAGTCAAAGGATTTAGGTAAGTAGAGGATAATCATATAGAAGCTTCACGGTACTTAAGTTTAGGAGGGAGTATGCTATGACAGGAGTGAGAGTAATGCTACAGAGGTTCATCAATAGCTGGAGAATCATGAGCAAACAATTTAGACACAGAGATAGCTGCCATATACCAAGTATTGTCTGTGAGATAGCAGTGGCTTTCCAAGGTGTACGACAGGACCATTTTCCAGCTCAAGCTGGAGGTGTCAGGGATTGAACCTGGAGCCTTCTGTATGCAAAACAGATGCTCTTCAACTGAACTTTGGAACCATTTCCACATCTCTCATCCCTTTATAGCTCCTAAAGATATGTACTTGAAGAGAGGAAAATGAGAACTGTGGCATGCGGCATACAGGGCTCAGGACAGGAAACAGGATGCACTTTCAACAGGAAGGAAATGAGCCACCAAGTGAGATTTGGAGTGCTTGGGGTTTTGTGCTAGTCAGGGTGACATGGTTGCTACAGGGGTGTGGCTGTAATTATGTGGGCATTGTAGAATGTGGGCATTGTAGAATCCAGATGAAAGAGTTGAGGGATGCAAGGACAAGAAAGAGAAGTTAAATCAGGAATATTGATCATTTAATGAGATAGGCAAGTGCAGTTTATTAGCCCCACCTCTACTCCAGGACTTGATTAAGGACTTGATTAAAAGTAGCCAAAGTGCAATTCAAAAGCTGGCCTGGATTAATGAATGGATTAACCAAAAACACCACAGACATGTCCATAGAACATGATCCACCTACTCTTGAGGACCACTGAGAGCCTCTCACCTGTCACCTCTTACCCATTGCTGTGTGGGGTGTGTGTGTGACCAGCCTAGCCCTTCCGCACCACCACGGTGTTACTGAAGGAAAAGAAAAGGTTGTGCTATTGAGTCGGTGTTGGTATTTGAAGTGGTACCTTTTAACCAACTCTGTGTTGTTTGGATAGGGTGGTTGTGCTGTCAAGTCTGTGTCAACTCCTGGCGACCACATAGCCATGTGGTTTTCATGGTAGAGTGCAGGAGTAGTTTACCACTGCCTTCTCCCACACAGTATGAGATGATGCCTTTCAGCACCTTCCTATATCACTGCTGACCGATATTCTGGGAAACACATCAGCAGGGCTTCGAACCAACAGCCTCCTGCTATCTATTTTTATTATTTATTTATTTTTACATTTTATATCCCGCTCTTCCTCCAAGGAGCCCAGAGCAGTGTACTACATACTTAAGTTAGGCAGGTTGCTACCCCGCTGGGCCACTAGGTGGCTCAGTGTTACTGATATTGCCCCTTTTTTTGCCCATTGCATCCTCCTCCGCACGGAATTTTACCACAACAGCTCCCAAGATAATTTTTGGATCAATTATAATGGTCACCTAGCAGTGTTTTGGCCAGTAAGGCTGAGCAGACCCTCCTCTGCATGTAGCTATATTCTCCCAATAAGTGCTGGGTGCTGCTGGAAAAATGATGGCATGGTGAATGAAATCAAACCAATATACAACCTGGAAGATGAACAGCTCCTCCAGCCAGAAGGTGGGGCTGTAACTTACCACTGTCAGTTGATGGGCTTATCTCCTGTTTGGGATTGTTTATATTCTTGTTCTCCATTTCAACCCATATGACCTCCTGTTTTGTTATAACTTCAGATTATAATTATTAATATTCCTGCTCCCATTGTCCTGCAGCACCATATTTTACAATGTTGTTTGTTTAAAACAGTAAAACATTCTTCTAAAAAATTACCTATCAGCTCTGTGTGGCTGGCTGATTTAACTCTACCAACACTGGGGACTGCATGGCTTGCTAGGAATGTTATTTCGGTGGCTATGACACAAGTCACTGTATGCTGCAGGTAATATACATATTCAGGACTGGACTGATAGTTGCTCTCTTTCTCTCCTTAAATTTAGAAAGCCCTCTGAAAGCTGTGTGAGGATTCTGTTGTCCAAATTAGTATCTATTCAGTCATTTACCCTGGTTTCCTTTAAGCCATGGGCAGCTGATAGCTGTACTGTAAGTTGCATGAGTCCAAAACTTAATATGATGCCCTGCCCGTTTATGAGATAGCCAGAAACCCCTGAGAGAAGACTGTTATTGCTGGATGCTTTGCAAGCTTAGGCTGTAAAAATGAAGCTGTTAAACTAATCCTTTCAGCCACAGAGCTCTCAACTAGCAATGTAGCTGATAAGGATTTGGGGCCTTATCAACTTCAAGCAGGATTATCTCTTCTAATTTTAACATAAAAGTCACTTCCCTTAGTTAGCACTTTTTAAATGGAATGGTTTCAAAATTTGACCTGAGTATGATAATCTCCTTTTCAACTAATCTGCATTCTAACCAGGTAGTAAAGGGTTAGGGGATCTTGGATTTAACAGCATTTATTTCTTTTCTCTGTGTAAGAATAATGTAGGTAATAATACTTTCTATGATTCTTATGATGAAACTATATAACAGAATATAGATTTAGGCTGTGCACCAGCAATTCTTACTGGAAGAAGAATTATAAGCATAATATATCTTCCCTGTATTGTCATTTTGGGGAAGCCAGTAAGCCCTCTGCAAATTTAGGGGTTGCTAATTCAATGCCATTTGCTGCATATAGCACTTAGCAATAGCAATAGCAATAGCACTTACATTTATATACCGCTCTATAGCCGGAGCTCTCTAAGCGGTTTACAATGATTTAGCATATTGCCCCCCAACATTCTGGGTACTCATTTTACCAACCTCGGAAGGATGGAAGGCTGAGTCAGCCTTGAGCCCCTGGTCAGGATCGAACTTGTAACCTTCTGGTTACAGGGCGGCAGTTTTACTACTGCGCCACCAGGGGCTCCTATGACGTAGTTGTGCATATGATGTAGTTGTGCAACTGGCATGCTAATGGTGGCATAATCTATGTCTCACACATGAGCCATGCAATGTAATGTTCAACCTGTTGCGCAAGAGCGGCCTTGCACAAAATGCAAGACTTGCGCAAACACAGTTGTGTAATTGACGGCCACTGGAAATAGCAACTTGTGCAATCGCACAAACCTTACATTGCAAGGTGCACAGAACGTTGTGCAGTATGTCAGCCAATGACAACATGTAGTCCTTCAACTAGCCAATTCTAAGGCACCCCAACTTCACCAGGTCAAGAACACAGAGATTCAGAAGAATCACCTGGTATATTTTATACAAAAGTCATAGGTAAAGACATTGAGAGAGAGGCAATTCTTGTTCAGAAGCTGTTGTAAAACAACATTCTGGCTGCTGGTATCCAGCAGTGAATACAGTCAGAGCTCCATGTCTCTTATTTTCATCTTCCTCACCAACAGGACGTGGTAGCTGAATTTGCTTTACAGCATTACAGTAAAAGCACAAAGTCAACGGAAGTATGCAACAGTGCCACTCTACCAGTCACCAATGGGAACTTTTCTTCCAAGGCAAATAGCAACCACAAGAGGCCTGATCCAGATCAGGACAGCAGGGAGGGGGGGAAATGAAGTGCAGCTCCCTGCTGCAGTCATAACCAGAATTGCTCTGCATTCCCCCACAGCTGCTATTTAGAAATGAAAATATGAGACAATCAGTTGCTAATTAAATCTAAGAATTATTTTCAATGGGCTGCTTCTTGTGTAATACAGCTTGCACAAATGTCATGTTTGTAAAACTGATGCAACTTGCACAAATTGAGCAAATGCAATGATACTAGGCTGATGTTCTCTTGTACAGTATGTTAAACTCTGTGTCCCTGAGGGTCATGCAGCCCTCAGGGACACATTCTTGGGTGTAAAGAGAACTTTAGAGGGAAAGGGAGATCACTCCACCATGTGTAAGTTTACTTGAGAATGCAGCAGCTGCATTGGCTGCAGGCACACAGTGTTAATCTAGATCAGGCCTGCTCAACTAAGGCCCCCCCAGCTGTTTTTGGACTACAACTCCCATAATCCCCAGCCACAGTGGGCAATAGCCAGGGATTATGGGAAATGTAGGCCAACATCTTCAAGAGGGCCTAAGTTGAGCAGCCCTGATCTAGATGTTGGCCATTGCTTTTCATCAAAAAGTTCACACGTGGTTTCCATAGGAGAGAAATAAAAAATGTTCCCTGTCACAAAGGAACTCACCAACTTATATGCAAAAGAAAACAAGGAAGATGTAAGCCACTGAAAAATATGCTGTGCTGGAATGAATAGGGACAGTTCTTCATACCTCTCCATGGTGCTTCATTCAATGACTGCCAGGTAGGGATGTGTGAGCCGGCTTGGTTCGAGCTGGGCCCAACATCAAACCATCTCGGTTTGACAGGTTCAGGGTTGAACCGGATCGGCCTCAGCTGATCCGAGTTCTAACTCAATCAGGCCCAGTTCGAATTGAGCCAGCTCGGAGATCTATTGGTAAAGGGGAATCTGGTGAGGATTCCCATTTACAAGTAGGGAAGGCAAGGGCTTCCCTAAACCTAGAGGGGAAAGGAGGGGAGACTTACTTATTCATTCATTCATTCATTCACTCATTCATTCAATTTCTATACCACCCTTCCAAAAATGGCTCAGGGTGGTTTACAGAGAGAAATAATCAATAAATAAGATGTATCCCTGTCCCCAAAGGGCTCACAGTCTAAAAAGAAACATAAGACAGACATCAGCAACAGTCTCTGGAGCAACAGTCACTGGAGCTGGGTGCAAACTGCAGCTGCAGCTGTGGCAGTGGCCACGAAGGGGTGTGGGCAGCTCCCCCCACCAGTCTTCCCCAGAGTAGCCCAGGCTGCTGGCTCAGTTCGGGCCTTCTTCGGCCCAGTATGGGCCTCTGCGCACATGTGAGGGCCATTTTAGTGACTTCCATGCATTTGCAGAGGCCATTTGTATGACCAGGGCTGGTTTGACAGGTGCCCAAAATGGGCCGGGTCAATTCGAATCCAGCCCAGATTCAAACCGAACTGGCCCAGCCAGTTTTGTACACATCCCTACTGCCAGGAATGTGGAGTGGATGTCAAAGTTGATGGCATTTGACACATTGCTTATCAAGTAGATCAGTGAGAATTGCTCACTGCTATGAAGCTGTCTTCACGAGCAACTGTAACATATGGTCTGGCTCATAGTCATTTGTGCTTGTACGTCATCCCTTTAGAGTGCTGCACCGCCAACATTAGTTGCCGCAATTGTTTTCATTGTAGGACCAGGAATTTGGGGGTGGGGGAAAGCTGTGCAGATCCGTTACCATAGGACACGCATGAAAAGCTACAACACATCTGTGGTGCATCATGTCAAAAATAGATAATGAACTAGTAATAACCCTAAAATCAAATTTATCTTACCATCATTGCTGGCAGTGAAAGGTGGATGTGACCTATGAAAGCATCCCGAGGGATCTATCATGGTTTCTTTTAAACTGATAAGCAAAGAGAACTATATAGAGATACACTTAGGATAGATTTTAAAGCAGCGCTGTCTTCTGCACTATTTAAATTATGACACAAATTGATTATTGATTTCTGAGAGTTGTATAGTTTCCCATTGCTTTAAATAGATGGCACTGTGATGAAATAGGCAGAACTTAGAGACGTTAAGCAATTAGTTATGCAAATGGAAGCAGGTTCATTTTGCAGAAAGAGAGATATGATGATGATATGTTTGATCAGTACATGTCAATGTTGTTTAATTAAAATGTCAACATGATCATCACTTAACAGCAGAGCAATATAACTGTACCACTATAATTAGGAGAGGAGCGAAAAACAGCTTTAAAAGAATTATTCCTATTATTTTGTATCCAATTCCTGTTTGCTTACTTTTAAAAGGTTGTTTTTGTAATTTGGACATCAGTCATGCAATACAATATGAAAGACATTCTAGAAAATAGTCATTTTAAAAAGTTTGTTACTTTTATGCTGTCACAAATTTTCAAGCATTTCATGTGCTACAGAATTACAAAAAAAAGATAGAAAAGAACAATTTTAGTTGATAGGAATTTGTACAAATTAAGAGATGAAGACCCATGCTTGACTGAAACATGGTGGTGTTTAGCATTGTTTTCATGATGAAGAAGTAAAATCTGTTTGGAGTCTTCTTCCACAGCAGTATGAGAAAGTGTGAGAGTCCTTTGGTAAGAGATCATATGGGGCAACTATTGTAGAGTGCTAAATCTAGAGTCCTTTGAAAGTCCTATTGAATGTGCATGATCTGAATGTAGATGATGTGATCAGCATCAGTGATGTTCCTCCATGGAAAGTCCTAGAAAGACTGGAAATTAGAAGGAATTATCAGCAACAAGAAGAGAACCCTTGGTGAAGGCCAATTTCAGCCTCAGAGGCACATTTAGGGAAATTGTTCCGGGAACTTAAAGAAAGTCCTTACCTGCTCTCTGTTGCCACATGCAGCTTTCTGCTAGGGCACTGCACCTCCTAATAACCCCCCTTGTAGTGCCAGCACGCACATGGCACCTGCACTTGCATGAACACCATGTGCATGCCGGCATTGTGGGGGGGTTATTAGGATGTGTGCTTGAACCACACTTCGAACAGCACTTCGGGCACATCTCTATTATAGATGACTGATGCACAGGACAGTTGCTATTTTGTCAAAAATATTTGATGTCAGAAAAATGGAAGATACTCTGAACTTAATATGGCAAACCCCTATTCCTTGACTTCTCCTTTTCTTCTGTTTTGTATACTGGATAGACACAAAGATGTGATCCAGAAATCTATGCCTGTATGCACACATTAGCAATGCTCCTGATAATTTAGGGTGCACTTTCATTTCAAGGGGAAAGCCATTTTATTTATCCACCAGTTTTCATTTTGTTGGCATAAATTAGGAAGCTAGTCCATGTGAGGAAAAGTCCATTACACACCAGATTCCTATGTTCATAATAAATTGCATTATTTGGCTAATAATGTTTTCCTGCTGATCAATCTGTGGAAAATTACATAGGACAGGGCAAGACTGCTATTTTAAGAAAGGTAAGGCAGTATTAAAGGTTTAACTATCTTGGCATTAATACTTCAGAGATTTTATCAGCATCTAACATCCAAAATATAATTTTGAAACAGAAAGCTCACTCAAGCTCCACTAGAGGGCATACAAGAAGTTGAATATACCATTTTTATCCTAAAGATTCATATTTTCTTTAGCAGTTGATTCAAGACAACTGTTCAAATGCTTTTCACATATACAGTACTAATACAGATTAGAATTATTTTTAAGGGGGAGAAGTGTGGGGAAATTTCAGTTTCTCTGGTGCTCAGGAAGCTTCCAGCTTCATTTTGTGTTTAAGCTGCAAATGTTTCCCCAAGATTCAGACCTGTCAACTAGCATTTATGTCATATTAACCTTGGAGCTGAACTGCTATAATACAATCCAAATGGTGCTCATTCCTGATGGCCTCAAATGATGCACATACATAGAAAATGTATATTTTCTATTCTATAGAAAAAAATTCTATTGGAATTTTTCATTTCCTTTTCCCTTTTTCATACCTATATAGAAAATGGTAAGATCTCACTAACTCAGATTAGTATGGGCCAATAACTACATTAAGGGTAGATCTGAGGTCCCAATCTCCCTGGCCTCTGGTGCTGACTCTCTGGCTGAATGAATGTTCCTCAAAAGCAGAAAGCTGCTGTTCTCTTTTCCTTTTCAGCAGTTCATTCTTTTCCCCTTCTCTTCCTGCCCCAAACACATCACTCAATATTTCCATATCCTTTTCCTTGCAATGTCTCCTCTGAATTCCTTCAGAGGATTATTTTTGGTCTTGATGGGTTTCCATACTCTCTCCTATGGCAACCCACCAAAGCCAAAAACTATTCAATGCATTCCCCATCCAACCGGGGTGTAGCAATGCTGAAGTGGGACCTGGGAATTCTTTTATATTTTTAATTTGCCCATTCACACTTTGGGTGGGTTCACATGTAGTGCTGAAACTGAGGGTCTGCAGAGCTGCCAGAGCACTAGGAATCCACACAAGCCTTACTTCCAGTCTCAGGAAGAATATGCTGAGATTGAGTACATCACAAGAACCCTCTGGTCTTGACATATTCTACATTCCTTGTGATATGGAACCCAACATCTGTAACTAAGAACTGGACAGATGATGGATTCTGAACTGCAAGTAGGTATGCTGTGATTGGTGGGTTGGTACAACATGCCCAATCTTGGCACATCAACCCAAGACCAGAAGTAGGACCTGCACATACGCTCAGGGCTCTGGCAACTTCAGGTTAGTACAGCCATGCAAGAATGTGACTTTTTGGCTTATTTTTCCATTTTTTAAAAAAACACAACTGTTTGGGGGACCATTCTTGCCTTAATCTTGTATGCCTTTGCTTGTGCATTATCCAATTTGATATCTGCTTGATCAATGTTTAATTGAATCTTATCTAGCTCCTTAAAGGAAGTTATTGACTTAACAATTATGTTTGATTTGATGTAAAATGGTTATCTCTCCTTTCACAGAGCCTTCTGCTCCCTTTTATGTCATTTTCAGAGGCTAGATATATCTATAAAACCTGACACCTCTAGATCAAAAATAGCTCCTTAATCACATTTTGCTTCGCTGATGGGCAGATTCAATTGACATTCAGTTGATACTCTTATGTCTGGTATTAAACTCTTAACATCAAGGGTAAAGAAATCTGCAACAGTCTTGATGTTGAAAAGATTCCAGCTGCCCCAGCTGCCCCTGCTTATCTCTTTTGTCCTTACTCACTCTCAGTTCCGACCCTGGTTCTTTCCTTTTTTGGCCTTGCTCTCATATCCTCTTCACCTTTTCCCATGCTGTGAATCTGTTCTTACCATCTTACAATTGCTTTTCTGTCCCTGCTGCTTTGTGGAGCTAGTGGAGAAGACTCCTGCAGAAGCTGAACATTAGGAGCTTAGGCATTGGTTACCATCTGACAATTACTCCTGTCTCAGCCAAAACAATTCCTCTTATCATCATCAAAACAATTCCTCCTTTTCATGTCTTCGTTAAACTGCAAGGGGGAGTCTCCTTCAAAGTTTAAATGATAACATGAGAAGAAATTGCCTGTAGCAAGAAGCTTGTGGGAGCCCAATTCTGAAGGGCTTAAGGTTAACTGTGGTCAGTTGTGGACTCACACTTGTGCTCTGCTTTCTGCTGCCAACATTTATTGGCAGCATGAGGGCAGCATACATGCCAACTAGGGATGTGTGAATCAATTTGGGTACAAAATGATTTGTACACAGATCTGGCTGATTTGGGTGATTTGTAGACAGAACAAATCACCCCTGTGCTCAGTTGCCCAGATTCGGGTACAGAACAAATCACCCCAGATTCAGACCCAAAACATTCAGAGATTTGGACCTCCATTTTCTGGCCAAAGTGGGTTGGGTGGTAGTGCCCAATAAGTGGAAGCTACCACCCATATTTCAAAGAAATCAGGTGTGATTTTTAAATGATTTAAATGATTTATGAAGTTAGCACATCTTTAAGTTTTTCCCCATAGGGAATAATGGAGATTTCATCAGCCATTAAAACTCCAGGGGGGACACCAGTATGGCCCAGAGTGGATTGTTGTGTGTGGTAGTGTCCAATGGGTGCAAGGAAGCTACCACCCAGCTTTCAAAGAAATTAGGCAAAGGGGTGTTTTAATTTTTTTTTTTGAAGTTGGCTTGTCTTTGTGGCAGATTCGGGGCAGAAAAGGGGTTTCAGGGACAGACTACCCCCTCAGGTGGTAGTGCCCCAATGGGTGCCTGCTACCACCCAGATTTCAAATAAATTGGTGAAAGGGGTGATTTTTACTTTTTTTCTGAAGTTTGTGTGTCTTTAAGCTTTCCCCCCATAGGGAATAATGGGATTTCAGCAACCCCATAACTCTACTTGGGGGGCACCAGGGTGGCCCAGAGTGGGTTTTGGTGTAGTGCACATAGAGTCCCAAACACCCCCAGAATGAGAAGCCCATGGGGCACTGGGTTTTGTTGTTTTCAGTGTCTGAGGTATTCTGAGAGTTGATTCTCTGGTAGGAAATGAGAATGGATTTTCTCATTTCCTACCAGATAATCTACTCCCAGAAGAACACCGCAGACATTGAAAACATCAAAACCCAGTGCCCATGGGCTTGTTGATATTTGGGATAGATTAGAACACCTTGGCCTCATTCCCACGTAACGTGAAACCAGAGGTCAATGAAACTGTGCTTTCAATTTTAAACTATAAATTGCATCATAGACATTTGTCCATCCGCGGTTCATCAGCCTCCAGTATCAGGGCAGGGTGGCCCCTCCTTGCTCTTGGCCGCCGAAGCTGTGTCCCAGCAAGCTCTGTAGCCAGACTGTGGGCAAAGCATCAGCATGTCAACAGAGCGACTCTGATTGGTCATTATCTTGAAAGGGGTGTGCCAAGCACAATCATACCTTATTGGAATGGTCCACCAGACTCAGCATGGAAAGGGCATTTAAATCCCATGTCAAGCCAGCACTACTTCTGACAGCCATAGCACAGCCACCCTCCTAATGTTGGGGCACATGTACCCCAACATTAGACCCAGAGATACCAATTCAGAAGTATATGGAATTCAGGCTTGTGTCTGATTTCATTTTATATTAAGAGTTCAATTAAATGCCTGAACTCAAGGTGAACTGACACCCAGGTCTCATGCCTGCCTCATGGACTGCTCTGTGAAGAAAGAGGCGATCCAGCATTGTACTGTGAAATGGATACTCAAAGAAGCACAAAAGCCAGGCCAGAACAATCCAAATGTTAAAATCTAACTCACTATCAGATAATGTCTGTGGAAGAGGCCAGAGGCTGATCTCCCCTTTCCTGTTGCAAGAAGTCTATGTTAATCTTTGTCAATGATTGCTCTGCTATACTCAATTGCTCTCTATAGAAATTCAACATAGGTAAATGCACACAAAGAAAACACCTATAGACATTAATTCTTACTTTGCTAGCACCTTAACACCTAAGCTATGAAACAAAACTGTCCCACACAAACATGATTGGGAATTGAGGGGCACCTTTCCCTGTTAAGAAAGGGAAGGGAACATGATGACTTCCCAGGAGGGGATATAAGGGAGGACAAAGGATCCGGAGGGGGAATGTCCCTTCGTGACCTAGGATGCTCTTGTGAGAGTTCACCCCAGCAAAGCAGTCCATGCAGACCAAAACACACTACTGCTCCATTGGAAGCTTGCTGCCAGCAGATTAGCACTTTCATGAGAGGGCCAATCTAATAGAGAGCACCATCGAGACAAACAACCTAGGTCTTCAGTAAGACTGCACACTCATGAGTTGAGCAAACCCATCAAAGGGCCCCCCAGTTGTGTGGGCCCCCACTCTCTCTGCTTAAATATAGAACTTTTGCACACCAATCCCCTCCTCCCATGGAAAGCCTTGCATGGACCCAAAGGAGATGTGTCAGAACCTAGCTGCATGTGCAGACAGGGGGAACACCATTTACAGGGACAGATCTTTACTCCCTTTCCAAATTCCCAGTTATGGGCCATCATTGTGCCATGTGCAGATCTGCTGCCACAGGGAATCACAGGAGGGAGGGATGCCGATTTTGAGTGACCTCAGGAATGTGGGGTCGCTGTTTCAGGGCACAAGCAAGAGTGCATATATCTACTTGGGTAAACTGGCTGGAAGGTGACAGCTACCTTGTGGCAGTCACCAAGACAGGGAGAACAGTTGCTGGGGTACCTTCCTGTGGCTTTCCTGCACATAGCAACTTTTTTAAATATAGAGCCCCCATGGCCTGACACTCTTGTTACACGGGAGAAGGAGTTGTTTTTTCAAAACACATTATTAAAGATTCTGCCCATCACCCTGGTCCCCAGAGACGGTTCTTCTCATGAGTTGTAGGGGGTGTCCCCATGGCCTTACACTCTCACGAGTAAGTGGTCCACTCGGAATCAGCATCCATCATTATCAAATATGAAGAATCTCCCTTTCTGTGTTGACAATGCTGATCCTGTTGCCCAGCCCTTCTCATGAGTAAGACTAGGGAGTGCAAATGTCCCCAAAGGGGGACTGGGCCACTCTTCCCCAACTTATTTGTGGGAAAAATAGAAATTTGCTGACCAAGATTCCTTGATTGGGAATTGGAAAAACTGAATTGGAATTGGAAAAGGAATAGGAAAAACTGCCTTTATATACAACCCCAGGAACCACCACCCCACTAAATTTTCCCATCCCAGTGCTGTAATGGGGTGCCCTGCTTATGTTGCCACCTGGAGTGCTTGTGAACAGACCTTATTGTTGCTTTATTCCCTGTGAATGAAGCACTTACTGCCTGCCCCTGGATTCCTGTAGCCTCCCCCTGCTTTCCAGGAGGGGGGAGCAAAGGACAGAGTGGGGAGAGGGAATGCCCCTGTGCTACTTCGCGGCTTGTCAGACTGACAGGTCTGGAATGGGATGTGGCAGCATCTCTGTTGCCAGGCAACTGCAAAGCTGCATTGGAGTCAGGAGAGGCATGGCTGGTCCTCAGAGAGGCAGCCAGCAAGAAGCGCTGCAGGCATGGAGCAGGTATGATTCCAGGTGGGTCTACCACTGTCTCTATAGCTGCGGTTTCAAAAACCTCATAGAACCATGCTTATGGCAGCGTCCGTGTTCAGACATACCACTTCAGAAGCCAAACCTCAAGTCTTGGTGGCAAACCTTTCTGCAAACTGAAGGTTCAAACTGGAATTTCACAAGGCAAACTGGAAGTCACTTTTGGCTCGAAACCGCAGTTGCAAGAATCTGGACGTAATGGATTTCCAACCTCTGCCTCATTTAACTCCGGTTTCATAAAATTTGGCTCCTGTTTCTCTTTGGGAGCTTCAGTTTTGTTTCCCCTTGCAAGCTCAATTAACCTTGAATGTTGATAGTGACTGAAAAATAGTTTGAGGCACTGCATCATTCTGTGGTCCCAAGTCAAGGTAGATGAAACCAGCCCCTCCCACAGTGTCAGACCTAGTATTTAGAATAAGGAGACCATTCAGAAGCATCTGATGTTGCAGAACCTGGGGTTTTATTTTTTATTTATTTTACAAATTTTTATACTGCCCAAAACTTATGTCTCTGGGTGGTTAGTCACCATTTTATTCACCAGAACAAAATCAAAAGGACCACAACGACGCAATCACAACATGTAAGCTTCAGAAAGCCTGGCATCAGTGGATCAACCATCTACAGTATGTTTCTGGTCATGCTCTATTTCTCCTAGTGGCACAGAGCCCCAAAAAGGGCTGTCGTAGCCCTGATGTTTTTGTGTGTGCTGGGCTGTGCTCATCTTAACCTGCCCTCAGAGCACTGTGGTGGGAGATAACTATTTTGCCGGTGTACAGCTGACAGTGGCTCTCCAGAGCAAGGAGTTGCCCTATGTAGGCACTATGAGACATAACAAGCCAGATATACCCACAGAGATGCAATCACATTCACAAATTGAACCACTGAGTTTAGCTTGGATGAACAGAAGATGTAGGACTGGGTCTCATATTCACAAATTGAACCATTGAGTTTAGCTTGGATGAACAGAAGATGTAGGACCAGGTCTCCCAATCAGTGAGACCCGGTTTTGGGAAGTGAGTGGGAAGATCGGGCTAAGCCCGCTCTCCCCGCTCGTGTGTGGGCAGGTTTCCCTGGGCAGCCGGATCGGCCGCCCACACGATGTCCAGCTCCAAGATGGAGCCGACAGGGGCTGGGGAGTTCAGGGGCTGCGTGGCCCTCAGAAGCCCCAGTATGCCCTGCATGAGCGTGCAGGGCATACTGGGGAGACCCCCGAGCTGGGAGGCTGCTTTTAAGCCTCCTGGCCGGGGGTCTACTTGCGAGTAGCTGTGGTGCAGAGCCACACTGCGGCTACTCATGAGCAGATAGCCTGGGTTTGCAGAGCGCTTGCTGCGCAAACCCGGGTTAAGGGGTGGGCTACAGGAGCAGGTTAGCCGCTCCAGAACCACCGGGCTCGGCTGCGAGCCCGGTGGTTCTTATTATCTCAAAAATTGGGCTAGGTTTCCTAGCCTGATTTTTGTGATCGTAAGAATAGCCCCGTAGATTTCTTATACATACAAGAAGTGTATGCCCAAGAATAGCTGACAAGAAACCAAACAAAAGTGCCTATTGTGGGAGACTGTCTGCTAGAAAGCACCTGACCAGCTCCCAGACCTGTGATGATGGCTTTAGGTCAGTCACAGTGCATCCTTTCAAGCTGAAATGCTGAGAACTGAGATGTTGAAATATGGATCCTCATTAGTGTGGGGTTTGAAATGTTCATCTTTCTTAGCTAAGAGCTCACATTTTCAGTGAGTTGTGCAGTCACACAGGGTGCTATGCTGGGATGTGGGGTCACTGCTGCACTTCCCTGGAGTGAAATATTAAAATATTGTAGGATATCTGAGCTGGAAAAGTTTTTTGGGAGGGCATCCTGTGTAACGTGTGTGTGCACGCACACACATGTGTGTCTTTATGTATGATTCTGGTCAGACAATCACTCCACTATTTTCTACAGAAAATAATTCAGATTACCTGGAACTTGTCATGACCTTATCTCTTTTAAAAAGCCATTTTTTCACAAGCACCCAAAAGCAATAGATCATAAATCCACTATTCTATCTCAGGAGTGTCTTTAACTATACATTTCTGAAGTTTAAGTCATTTAGGGCCACAATTAGTGCCCATAATAACTATAGTTCTTTGTGGGCACATGGCCTGGATAAATTCCAGTCTCTTGGAATAAATCCAAGTATTGCTATAAAAGCTGTAAATTCATTCATTCATTCATTCATTCATTCATTCATTCGATTTCTATACCGCCCTTCCAAAAATGACTCAGGGTGGTTTACACAAAGATATAACAAACAAATAAGATGGCTCCCTGTCCCCGAAGGGCTCACAATCTAAAAAGAAACATAAGATAGGCACCAGCAACAGTCACTGGAGGTACTGTGCTGGGGGTGGATAGGGCCAGTTACTCACCCCCTGCTAAATAAAGAGAATCAGCACGTTAAAAGGTGCCTCTTTGCCAAGTTAGCAGGGGTTAGCAGGTTCTAATTCAAAATTAGAACCAAATAATAACTATAAAGGTCATTCACATGACCTTAGCCACATGGCTCAGGAGGGCTGGGTGGGGAGGCAGGAACTTGCCTGCCTCCTCCCCTCCCCAGGCAAGCAGCAACTGTCTTGGGCTGCACTGTGCTGTGCACCCACATGAGCAGGGCTGTGGAGGAGTCCCGATATGGGATTGGGAGGAAGAAGTCCTTCCATATTCCAGCGTGCCCCGCATGAGCAGCAAAGTGACTGCCCGTGGTAGAGCAGCTGCTGTGTTATGCACAGCCACTCCTTCCAGCCGGCTCTCTGCCCAAAATGGCGGCAGGCTGCAGGGAAGTCCAGCTACTGATCACACACAGAATTGCCCTCCAAGGTAGAATGATCCGACAGTTCATTCTATCTTTGTAAAATGCCAGGTAGAAAAGGTGCGCTACCCCAAACTGGAGCAGCTGGGAGCAGAGGGTTCCCGGTGCTCCAGATAACATGAGTTGCCTTGAACTTCTGTAGACTCCAGTCTTTCCCGTGGACTTCAGAAGGGGTTCCAGCCTTTACACTTCTCTCTCTAGCTTTACCTGAAAATGTTCCTGTGATCTTTCTCATGCCTTTAGTAGCAATGATGTTCAGATGTTTGTTTCCCTTCTCAAGCTCTTATGGGACTGAGATGGGAAAGGGTTGGGGGTTTGTTTGTTTGTTGACTTTCCCAAACACTTCATTTTTAGATCGTGCAGTTCTTTGCAAAAGTGAAACTTTACTTGGATCAGGATGTTGTTCAACATCTTTGAAATCTTAAAAGCTTTAATTAGGACACTGTGAAGTTTCATCTTTTCCAGTGAGAATAAGTCCAGCTTTCGTAATCTTTCTGCATGACTTCAATCTTTGAAGCTTTGCTTCTCTCTGATTGTGCTATGCTGCATTAATGATAACATAAAAGGTATGAATAAACATTAAAATGCTTGGATCTTAGAGTTTCAACTTCACCTCATTAATTTTGATGTCCTATAAACTATATATATTTGCTACTCAGAATACTTTGAGTGGATATTCTAGGCTTGCTGGTGCAATAATAATAATAACTGAGAGTTGAAAGAATTGCTTTGAACAGAAAACACCAACCAGCCTAAATTCTGACAAAACTACAAGTAAATTAATGGAAAACTTATTGAATTAAGCACCTGCAAATTGCATGCAAAAGCAGATGTGCCCAATCCCTTGCCTGAACGGTGCTTCAAGGCATGGTGGGTTGAAAGTCATGCCAAGTGACCAATCAAGGATCACACCCAGGGATCCTTTCAAAGCACTTCATTGGCAGCTACAACATCAACTTTCCCATTCTATTTAGGGCAGTGTGGGCTAAGCTGGTTGCTGTGATAGGTAACATTGGACTTTCCTGTGACAGCTGGTGATTACTCTGCCCAGTACTGCCCTGGAAACAATAAGCTGAGTGCCAGCCTTTGTGGCAACCTCTGCGCACAGCCCTAGCTTAGACCCTGGTTACAGTCCAGTACCTAGATGTTTCGAATCCCTGGATTAAGGTGCCAACCCAGCAGCCTTGAAACTTTATCATGGTGTTGAAACTTCGTTCAGCACTACATGTTGAAGGCCTTTTGCAGTTCAAAAGCCCGAATCTTCCCTGCTGTGACCCAAACCCTTTCTTTTCTTTTCTTCAACTGCAAGAGTCTATATACAACTCTTTCTGCATCTTCTCTCTCTCCTCCTCCCTTCTGTTTTCTCTTGTGATAGTCCCAAAAGCAGCTTGGCTCAACCAGACCCCATTTGCCCCTCCTTTCTTAGAACCACCTTCTATGGTGTGCATGGAACCGTGAAGCCTGGTTTGGTTCAAATCAAACTGGACTCAGACTGAACCAGGCCTGGTTCAGCTCTGTGCCCATCAAGATGGGCTCTAGTTTGGCTCAAAGCTGAACCCGGGTTACCCTGGCAGGCAAATGGCCAATCTGCACACTTGGCAGCCTTCAAAATGGCCACAAAGGGCAGGGACAGGGCCAAAAAACCCATAAATGGTCTGAGCCAGCCCTAAAAAGTCCTGGGGGAGGTGACTGGGAGAGTGGGAACCATTGGAGACCCCCCCCCAACTGTGGCAGCACCCCTTGGAAGCTGCTGGACCAGGTGGTAAGTGTTGTTTTTAAAAAAATTAGAACCCCTGAGCCGGCCTGGGGAGTTCGGCTTGAGGTTGAGCCGAACTGGGCTCTGTTTGGCTCAAGGACAAGCCATCAAACAGGCTAGTTCAATGGCAAATAGGTTTGATGTCGAGCCTGTTCGCACATCCCTATCACCTTTGAGCATCAAACTGCAGTCAATACTCAAAAAGGTTCTTCTCATATTCCTCAGTAGGGTAGGACAACTGTCTTGCCTATTTTGAAAGCTGCCCTTCGCTTTTAATAGCCTGCAAGGGGAAAGCAAGGTCGGAGGGGGAAGAAATGATCATGCATGAGGCTCATGCTGGGTCAGCGGGCTTTCCCTTCTACCATATTCAACAGCTGGGTATAGCTGCTGCATAGGATGGAGCCCTTTTACCCGCATGAACCTTACATACAATCACTTCCTCCCTCTCCTACCTTGCTTGTCCCTTTCAGATGATCAAAAATCAGGCATATGCACATTTCCTGAACTTGGGTCCTACCTATGGTTGGGTCCACTTGTCCTACCTATTAAGAGTTTATCATAATGCAAACTGCCTTAAGATTGAGTTATTTGATGTTTTCTGTCAATAACACTTATTTCCTTGTTTTGAAAAGTTCTTTTTTATTTAACAAACTTCTATACCAACCCAAACTCACATCTCTGGGCAGTTTACAATAACCTTCTAATTCTATTTGCACTTCTGGTTCTGATCCTTAGTTATTCATGCTTCTAGTTTTCATGTTTGCTAGGCAATCTGAGCTCATCCTACTGGACAGTTTCCTGCTTCCCTAGCTGATTAGAGTTGGTTCCAATAGGGAAAATGTTCACCTAGCACTTAAATTCCCCCAGGTTAAATAGTATACCTTCTCCAAGAGTGAACTGGTGTTCCAACTACAGATGTGCAACTAAGGTGCACTCATGTGTGAATGTACCAACAAGCATGGTAGCAGAGATCTTAGGAAGAACCCTAGAAGTAGCAACTGCTCACATCAGGGTACAAGCACATTTCTATAGAGGAAGCAGTCAAACTGAATCAAATGAGATGAATCAGATAAGAAGACCCACAGTATCACACTGTAGATAATTTAGAGCTGAGATATGCAAGATGATCAGAGAAAGCAGATTTATGGTCTCTGCCACACCATCAGGTTTCCTACAGTTGCAGTCTCAAAACTACCACATAGTAATCCTGGCATAAAATAAGTATGAATGAACTATGGTATTAAGTCTTTATTTTCTCAAACAATATTTGATGTAGGAATAGTAATGGTTAATCTGTTAGTTCCACCAGTTGCTGTCCTCATGTTGTTAACTGCCATGATGTGGAGAAACCATCAAGTATTTTCTCTGATGTTTCTTCAGGGATACTCTTTGCATTTCAGTTTCCCCTTAGGAGGAGCTGCAATTCCCTTTCTAATTTCACCATGGAAAATTGGGGTTCCTACTAGTGTGTTGACTTCAATTTGAATACTAAGGCCCATAAATGTACAATGAATGTAGGGATAATGCTACTCATTTCTTCACACTACAATCAATTTGAATAATGAGACTGACCCATGCCACAGTTGTGCTGTGAAATAATAGATTCATGCCATGTGTAAACTAACATTGCTACTTACTGTCATCTGCAAAAAATAACAGGGATGTTAGACAAAAATCTGTGTTGTGTGTCATTCATTGAGCTGTGATTTGGTAGATGGGGATGTAGCACACATATTACATGATGTATGGGGTACAAGTGAGACTTTGGAGGAAAGTTTGGTTTCCCAAGAGAGGTGGCATTCTTCCTCCCATATGCCTACAGCAAACTGCTGTCATAATAGCTAAGATTTTGGAAAAAGAAACTCAGATTAGACTGTGCCTTCAGACTGTGAGACAACAACTAAGCTTGGCAGAATTCTTCTTCTTTTTTAAAATAACCATAAGAGATAACGTTGATCTATATTTCAAGCTGTCTCTGGAAAAAATGGATATGAATTTTCTGTTGAATAAAGCAGAAAGTATTAATCTTAATGGTTTTATATACACATTTATACTTTTAAAGTTTAAAGGGGGTACAACTCTGAGAGTAAAGAATTACTAAGTGTTAAATTTGCATTAAAACAGTGTTTTATTTTCTCACATTTATTCTTAGACTCAATCATGATTTGTAACTGATAATTCCAGAAGCTGATGGGATATATTAACTCTGAAAACCAACTCCCATCTGCTACACTTCCATAAGCTCATGAAACATTAACATGCAGACAATCTGCTAGCCCCTTCTACCCCCATGCATGCGAGTGAGCGAGCGAGCACGTGCCCCCCCACCACAAAATTTCTACCTCACATTTGAAACTAACATATTTAGAGTGAAAACCCAAGCATATTAATTCAGAAATAAGTCCAGTACATTAAAAAAAAAACCTTCTCCCTTCTATCCAAGGCTGCATTTGCACATAACGCAAAACCACAGTTAAAAGGGGCAGAGGTTGGAATTTGTGACCATCCAAATGTGTGCAAAGCAACCTGCGTTTCATTCACCAAATGCCAATTTGAACCTTTAGTTTGTAGTGAGTTTCACCATTCCAACCTGAGGTTTTGTGGTGGCAGCAGCATCATGTCCAAACACAGATGCCACCATACCATGGTTCTAAGCAGTTTCTGGGACTGTAATTATAGAGAGGGCAGCCCAGAACTATCTGGGATTGCATCTGCTTCATGCCTGTGGCACTTGTTGCTGGCCACCACTTTGAGCATTTGCCTCGCCCCTTTGTCTCCAGTCTAATAAAGCAGTTACCCAGCAACAGGAACACCACCATGTCCCATCCCAAGCTTCCAAGTCTGTCAAATGGAAAAGTCATATGGGGCATGCACTCTTTCCACACTGTCCCTTGTTCCCCCACTCCAGGAAGTTAGGAGAGAAAGGGGATGAGATGGCAAGATGGGCACTATGTGCTTAGCTCTCCAGAAATGAAGTGATCTAGATGTATGTTCACACGCACATGCAGTCATGGTGGCAACATAAACAGAACAACCCTATTAGATTGTTGGGATGGCAACATATGGTAGGGTGATGATACGTGAGGTCAGGTTGAAAAGGCAGCCCCATCTTGGAATTCTTGAATGGTTGAAGTCTATTTTTTGCACAGTGATGTTGGGTAAGGGGGCCCCAGCCCCTTCCCCTTGGGACTACCTGTGTGGTCCCTAGGCTTACTTGTGATAAGGGCTGGGCAGCAGGATCATCATTGCCTTCAGTGACAGTGGGCATTCCTCCTCTGTGATGTTGATGGATGCTGTTCCTGAGTGGACCACTCTCTCAAGAGAATGGAAGGCCATGAGGATACCCCTTCACAACTCATGGGAAGCCAATGAGAAGAACCATCTGTGAGGAAAAGGGGTGTTAGGCAGAATCATTAATAATGTGCAATGACATCGCTTCTCCCATGTACCACTCTCTCATGCCTGGAGACATACATGCGGGCTAGATGGCAGATCTAGTTGCTTGACACAAGCAAGCCACAGGGACGGGTACCCCGACAACAGCTCTCCCTGACTAGATGACTGCCATGAAGAAGCAGTCAAAGCAGGACCTCTGCCAGACTGTCTGCCCATTTGAACATGTCCATCTTTATTGTTGCCTGGGACGGCAACCCCACTCTTCTGGGGATGCAAACAACTGGGGCTCCCCTCTCCAGCGATTTCCTATAGATACATATCTGCATACGCTGCAAAACCAGTCTGAACCCGAGAAATCTGAATGAGAGTTAAGTTCTGTCTCCAGTCCTGTTGTTTCCCATCTGCCCACCTGGCTACATCCAGACATATGGAGTGTAAAAATCTCCTTTGGGTGCAACAAAGGCTTCCCTGGATAGGAGGTAGTCACTATGCAAAAGATCTATTGTTACCCTGAGAGAACAGGGGCCCCACTCAAGTGAGTCCCCCCTTTGTTGATAGCTCTACTTATGACCATGCAGTCTGATGGAAGACCAAAGTTGGTGAGCTAAGGCACTCCCCAGTACATAGGAACATAAGAAACTGCCATATACGGAGTCAGACCATTGGTCTATCTAGCTCAGTATTGTCTTGACAGACTGGCAGCAGCTTCTCCAAGGTTGCAGGCAGGAATCTCTCTCAGCCCTATCTTGGAGAAGCAGGGAGGGAACTTGAAACCTTCTGCTCTTCCCAGAGCGGCTTCATCCCCTGAGGGGAATATCTTGTAGTGCTCACACATCAAGTCTCCCATTCAGGGAGTATGGAACCAGGGCAGACCCTGCTTAGCTATGGGGACGAGTCATGCTTGCTACCACAAGACCAGCTCTTCTCTCCTTGGAGAGTAGACTGTCCATCTCATGAGGGTGATAATTCTCTGCCAACAAGCCACCACAGGGGAAGGAGTGTGGTTTGGTCTCCATGGGCAGCTTTGCCGGGGTAAGCCCTCTCAAGCACATCCTTGGTCACAGCAGGCCAGACACCAGGATACTTTGACCTCCCTCATATTCATATCCCCTTCTAAGAAGTCATCATGTTACCCTTCCCTTTCCTGAGTATTGTAAGAGAAAAATAGTGCCCCTCAGCATCCCCCCCACCAGCAATCGTGCTTGTATGAGACTCTTTTGTTGTTGTTGTTGTTGTTGTTATTTATTTAATTTTTATACCGCCCTTCCGAAAAGGCTCAGGGCAGTTTACAATTAAAAAAAGAAACCATTAAAACCTATAACAATTAAAACAGATATATATATATTAACACAAATTAAAAACATCTTAAAGAACAATTAAACTATCATAACAATTAAAACCCTGAAAATCAGGTTAGCGTTAAAACAATTAAAACTAATTAAAACTAATTAAAACCCTAAAAGGCCAGGCCAAACAGATGGGTTTTTAGGGCTCTCTTGAAGGTCAGTAGGGAATTAAGATTACAAATTTGTGCTGGGTGTGCATTCCATAGCCCGGGAGCAGCCACAGATAAGGCCCGCCTCTGCGTCGCCACCAAATGAACCGGTGGTAACTGGAGACGGACCTCCTCAGATGACCTTAACGTGTGGTGGGGATCATGTGAAAGAAGGCGCTCTCTAAGATATCTTGGACCCAAGCCGTTCAGGGCTTTAAAGGTAATAACCAGCACTTTGTATTTTGCCCGGAAACATATCGGCAGCCAGTGTAATTGTTTCAGAACAGGCATAATATGGTCTCTCCGGGTTGCCCCAGAGACCAATCTGGCTGCTACATTCTGAACTAACTGAAGTTTCCGGACTACGTACAAAGGCAGCCCCACGTAGAGTGCATTGCAATAGTCAAGCCGGGAGGTTACCAGCTGATGCACCACTGTTTTGAGGTTATCCTCTTCAAGGAATGGGCACAGCTGTTGAATCAGCCGAAGCTGATAGAAAGCACTCCTGGCCATGGCCTCCACCTGAGATACCAGGGTGAGGCCTGGGTCCAGGAGTACTCCCAAGCTGTGCACCTGCTCCTTCTGGGGGAGTGTAACCCCATCCAGCACAGGGAGATCTAACTCACCCCTCAGATTCTGAGCCCCCACAATGAGCACCTTCGTCTTGCTTGGATTCAGCTTCAATTTGTTATCCCTCATCCAGCCCATTACTGCCTGTAGACAGGCATTTAAGGAGTGAGTGCTATTTCCTGAAGATGAAAAGGAGAAGTAAGTTTGGGTGTCATCAGCATACTGATAACACCCAGCCCCAAACCTCCTGATGACCTCACCCAGCGGTTTTATGTAGGTGTTAAAAAGCATTGGTGACAGAATGGAGCCATGAGGGACTCCATATAACAGCTCCTGTTTTGAGGAGCAACTGTCACCAAGCTCCACCATCTGGAATCTACCCGAGAGATAGGAACGGAACCACTGCAAGGCAGTGCCCCCTATCCCCAACTTCCCCCGGCGATCCAGAAGGATACCATGGTCGATGGTATCGAACACCGCCGAGAGATCCAGAAGAATCGGCAGAGTCACACTCCCTCTGTCGATTCCCCGGTAAAGGTCATCTATCAGGCCGACCAAGGCTGTCTCAACCCCATAGCCAGCTCTAAAGCCAGTTTGAAATGTGTCTAGATCAGTTTCCTCCAAGACTGCCTGGAGCTGGTTGGCCACCACCCTCTCAATCACCTTGCCCAACCAAGGGAGATTGGAGATTGGCCTATAATTATCCATTGCTAAGGGGTCCAGGCTCTTAAGGTTGCAAGGCTCTTAAGACTCTTAAGGTGGCAAGGCTCTTAAGGGTTGCAAGGCTCTTAAGAAGGAGGCAGTGCAATTGCTGTCAGAGGAAAAGCAATTGCTGTCAGAGGAAAATTGCTGTCAGAGGAAAGCATGATATTTAAAGGGACTTAAATGCCCTTTCCCTGCCGAGGGTGGTGCCCCTTCCAAAAAAACCACAATCACACCTGGCATGCCCCCCTGAAGATTGTGGCCAATGGCCCTGGAGATGTTCTGATGCCTTGCCCACAGTCTGTCGATGCGAGCACTATGGAGCTTGCTGGGAATTGGCCTCAGTGGACCAGCAAGAGACAGGGAATCCACTGCCCTGAAAACAGAGCTTGCCAGGCTGAGGTTGGATGAACATCTGTGATGTGATTCACTATTAGAAAAATTAACTGTGGTTTTGGCAACTTCTGGTTTCACATTATTTACGAATGTGGCCTAACTTTAGGATTGCAAACCGAGTTTGAAAATCCCAAGTTCAGATTGCAGCCTTAATGTGGTTTGAGGGATTTGCATATTCAAGAACCCCATTCTTCTCCATTGTGCTATATACTCATACACTCCCATTGTCTTGGCCAGAAAGTCTTGCTGCTCCAGAATTCCATATGAATGTTCTATTTGGCCTTGATCAGCTTCAGTGCAATGTCTTGTAAACCATGAGATCTATCATATAAATGGGGTGGGGGGGCACACTTCCTACAGCTACTGATGAGGGTACCAGAATGTGATGGAAATTCCTTCTTTATTACTCCTAAAAATGTCCCAATTTAAAATAAAGAAGCCATACATTCCAAAGATGGCTGTTGGATCCAGCTGTACATGAACTTGCCAATCAAACATTTTCAAAATCTTTTATATGGTGTGCGGTATTTGTGAACGTGTTCTCCAGATGACTCACTCTTGAAGTACAATTGTAATAAGGCAGCATTTGAAAAAAGTCAAGATAATATATTTTGGTTTAGCATAATTTTGAATTTAAAAAGAGCTTTTTCCACTCGCTCCCATTAACCCCAAGTCCTATAAAGGTTCAGGGTTTAATTTCTTTGAACTTGAACCATCTCTCTACGTGTCTTTGAATTCTTCCTCTCAAGCTCATTATAGATGAAAGAAACATCGCCTTTCCTTTTTCTTCCGACAGTTTTTCAAAATCCAAATGGTGTTTTCAAGATTCTGCATTAATATTAACTTTTTGATCACCATTGAAATTACATCTTGACATTTTATTCTAATTCCTTTTCCATACGATTAGTGGCAACTTTCATCAGAGAAAAACTGCGATTGGCATGGTAAATGAATTATAAGGGATGGGGAATGGGGCTTTGAGATTTTATCTTCTAAAAGTCAAGTGAGATATTAGGTTTCTGTCCTAGGTGTGGATTTTTTTAAAGAAAAGATTTAAAACCATAAATATAAGCAGCTGGCTTTTAAATTAAACTGCAATTATGCCCATTTAAAAAACTTTCCCCTCTCCTTTCTATTTACCATTACAAAATTTTCTGACATAGTTTTCAAGTAGGGCAAAATAGCATTTGCACTTCTAAATGTGCTTTTTGTCTAATGTTGTTAAAGCTCTTTATGGAAATATTAAGGACAGGCTTTTCAAATTCTCGCAGAGCATGGAAACAATGCTGCTCAATGATGAAATTCTAAACTACAGTATGAGCAAACGTAGACAGATATTGTGAACTTAGGCATCTCAATGCTACAATTCACTCTGCCCTCCTTGACAAGAACCACTGTCCTCAAGCTCCCTTTCTACATTAGTGTATGTATTTAAGCCAGTCTCTACTGCCTCTCTGAGCCAAAAAAGCTTATAGAGTGTTGTGCAGGGGAACCAGAGCAATTATTCTCCATTCTTATCTCTTCTGATAGAAGTAGCCCAGCTGTTCTGTGACAAAAGTGTAGGTGCCAAAGGCTGTATCTGCCCCAGGTGTGAACCTGTGTTTGAGTGCCTAACCCATTAGGACAGCACTGATGAAAGAAGATCTGAGTATTAGGGATGTGCAAGAATCATCCAACCAACAGTAGGACGGGGGGGGGGGTGTTACCTTTAAGGGACTGGGAGAGTGCTCTTACCCCTTCCCCGCCATGTTTTCCCCCGCCGGCGCTGTGCCCAAGATCGCTGCATGGGGCAGCAGCTTACCTTCCTGCCCCCGCTCCGGTCAGCGTCAGACTGGAAGTGGCCGGTGGGCATGCACATGTCACACACATGCACCAGCCACTTCCAGTCTGATGCTGACTGGGGTGGCAAGAAGGTAAGCTGTCATCCCGCACAGTGATTTTGGGCACAGCACCTGTGAGGAAAATGTGGTGGGGTGGGGGTACAAGTACCCTCCTGGCCCCTTAAAGGTAACTGCCACACTGCCAATTGAATCTTTGGACCTCTGAACAGGTTCAGCAGTCCAGAAAAAGACCAAAGCGGTTCAGGCACAACCCTACTGAGTATAGCTCAGGAGGTCTGGCTTTAGGCTTCAGGGCTATGTTTTCCCAATTATATTAATTAAATCTTACTGAAGAGTTGTGCATCCACTCATTCAGATGACCAGAGTCACATTCTCTCAACAGAGGCAGTGTGACTCTGTTAGTCCCTTTGTATCTCTCAGCAGTTTTCGATTCCATTGACCATGGTATCCTGGAGCATCTTGGAGAGTTGCAAATGAGAGACATTGTTTTGCAGTGGTTCTACTCCTCTCTCTCTCTCAGGGGGATTCCAGATCATATTGCTTGGAGACTATTGCTCTTCTAAACAATAACTTTTATATAGGGTCCCTCAAGGCTCCATACTGTCTCCAATACTTTTTAATATCTACATGAAACCACCAAGGAAGACCATCAGATCTGATACAGGATATTACCCGTATGCCATCAACAAACTGGTAACATCCTGGATCAAATCTAATGACATCACCTAGTGGTTTCAAATCTATTTCTCCATGTCAATTTCACCCAGGAATGGCATAGCTTTCCTAAATGCCTGTCTACATGCAATAATAGAGGAGAGCTGGTCTTGTGATATCAAGCATGACTTGTCCCTTTAGCTAAACAGGATTGCATATGAATGGGAGACTAGAAATGTGAGCACTGTAAGATATTCCCCTCAGGGGATGCAGCCACTCTGGGAAGAACAGAAGGTTTTAGGGTGTGCACAATTTGATTTTTTTGTTTCAATTTGTAGCTGAATCGAAACACCCCCAATTTGTTTGAGGTCTAAATCTAACTGCATCGAATCACTCCAGATTCTATTTGTACCCGGATATTCTGAATCTGAATCTGAACAGATTTGGATTAAAAAAAAAAAAAAAAGGATCCCAGGGCCAAAAGAGTGTGGTGGCTGGTAGTGCCCAATGGGTGGAAGCTACCACCCAAATTTCAAAGAAATTGGGCAAAGGGGTGATTAATTTTTTTTGAAGTTTACATGTCTTTAATCTTTTCCCCATATGGAACAATGGAGTTTTCAGCAACCTTATAGCTCCATGTGGGGCACACTGGGGTGTCCCAGAGTGGGGTGTGATGGGTGGTAGTGCCCAATGGGTGCAAGGAAGCTACCACCCAGATTTCAAAGGAATTGGGCAAAGGGCTGACTTTTAAAGGATTTTTGAAGTTGGCATGTCTTTGTGGCAGTTTTAGGGCAGAAAGGGGGTTTTGGGGGCAGAAGAGTGGGTCAGGCAGTAATGCTCCAATGGGTGCCTGCTACCATCCAGATTTCAAAGAAATTGGTGGAAGGGGTGATTTTTAAAGAATTTCTGAAGTTTGCGTGTCTTTAAGCTTTCCCCTCAAAGGGAATAATAGTGATCTGCAGTGAAGTGCACACTGGTGCTACGCCCAGCTGCACGCAGCTGGGCCAACACAGCCTTCCTGCATGCACAGCACAGGGAGGGCACCACCCTCCTACTGAAAGTGGTGCGTGAGGGGATTTTGTACTCTGAGGCAAGCAGCTGGAGCAGTCAGTACCACCTGCACCAACTACACATCTGCCATGTGAGGAATTTTTTCCGTGGCGGGGGAGGCCCTCTCGCTAACTTCTTCTTCTTCTTCTTCTTCTTCTTCTTCTTCTTCTTCTTCTTCTTATTATTATTATTATTATTATTATTATTATTACTTCGATTTCTATACTGCCCTTCCAAAAATGGCTCAGGGCGGTTTACAAAGAGAGATAACAAACAAATAAGATGGCTCCCTGGTCCCCAAAGGGCTCACATTCTAAAAAGAAACATAAGACACACACCAGCAACAGTCACTGGAAGTACTGTGCTGGGGGTGGATACAGCCAGTTACTCTCCCCCTGATAAATAAAGAGAATCACCACATTAATTCACTTGTTTTAGTTTCTAGTTCTGAGCTCCAAAACAACAAAACATTTGGCTCCAAAATCTGGGCAATTTGTTTTGGAGCTGAATCTTGCTGGGCTTGCAGAGGGGCAATTTGTTTTGTGTACAAATCGCCCCAAACAGGTAGATTCAGGTACAGATCGTTCTGTACCCGAAACATTCCCTCTCTGGCTTCTTCAAGATAGGGCTTAGAGAGATTCCTGCCAGTAACCTTGGAGAAGCTGCTACCAGTGAATACCAGTATTGTGAAGACAATACTGAGGTAATAGACCAATTATCTGACTCAGTATGTATATGGCAGCTTCCTATGTTCCTAATAGAATAGATGAGGGAGAAAGAGTTGAGGCTGGATCGAAGCAAGATGGAGGTACTCATTGTGGGATGTTGTAGCTCAGGAGATGGATTAATCTGCCTGTTCTGGAAGGGATTACACTCCCCCAGAAGGAGCAGAAACACAGTCTGGGAATAAATCTGGTCCCAAATCTCATTCTGGTTTCTCAGACTGAGGCAGGACCAGAAGTGTTTTTAATCTGCTTTGGCTGATACATTAAGGAGGAGGAGAGCAACCTAAAACTTTGGTACACATGTTGGTAACCTCCAGTCATGACTACTGCAATGTGCTTTCTGTTGGGCTGCCTTCATAAGTAGTTCAGAAACTTCAAGCGGTACATAATGAAGCAGCTGGGCTGGTCCCCAGGACATCCTGAAGAGACCATATTACTTCTATTCTAAAAGTGTTGCACTGGCTGCTGATACATTCCTGGGCAAAATGTAAAGTGCTGGTAAATAACTACAAAGTTCTAAATGGCTTTAGCCCAAGGTATTTAATAGAAGTCCTTCTTCATGACCACCACCACTTACTTAGATCTTGTAGGGAGGTCTGGTTGTGGTTACCACCAGTTTGTCTGTTCATGACCCAGAACTGGGCCTTCTCTATAGCCACCTCAAAGCTTTGGAATGCACTCTCTGCTGGGCTGACAACTTTAGCATCCCTAGCAGCATTTAGAAGTGTGCTTAAAACAGATTTATTTAATCAAGCCTTTGGCTAGATATTAGTTAATTTTACTGCTGCTATTGTTTTTAAAAAAATATTTGTAACTGTTCTAATTATTTAGTTATAATTATAGTTTTATGTTTTTAATTTTTGTGTAAACAGCCAGAAGACACACATTCTTTGGCAATACAGAAATGTGTTAGATAGATAGATAGATAGATAGATAGATAGATAGATAGATAGATAGATAGTCTAGAGCACTGGTGGAACTTTAAGAAACCTCTAAGGTTGGGCTGCCCTACCCTGGCTTAAAGATAAAGGTGGGTATACGGTATTGATACAAGGACATAAGAAGGGATATGCCCTCACAGAGCAGCTGCAGCGCTGAGGGCTTGTTCCTCAGCAGAAAGGGGAGGGGAAAGTGATTCATGGGGAGGGAAAAGTGATTCCAGGAATATGTCTCTGAAGGGCTGTGAGATCCTTGGGGATATATTGCTGGAAGCAAAAAAAGGCTTTTACAGGGATGGGAGAGAAGTGAAAGATCACATCCCCATCCCTCTCCCCACATGCAGGGCTATTCAACAAACCTTCAGTGCAGCTACTCTCCTGTGACTCTGCAAGGGTGGAGCCTTATTCTGCCCTTGTATAACTGTGCAACATTTGACTTGTTATTGTCAACACAAATGTTACTGTGTGTAGAGGGGAGCCTTCCTTCCTTAACTACCTCAAACCAGCCAGCTAAGGTTGTAAGAAGGCCCAAAGAAATTCCTTGCCCCAGTTTGCCTCTCTATTTGGTCAGTCTTGAAGGTTGTTTTGTGAAAGTCACCTTGGTGCCTGAAAGTGCTGTTTCCCAGCCCAGCCCATAGTGTATATGCTTGTAGTGACACCTAGTTAGGGCCTAGATAGTCAAATTTTCTAAACTTGAAAGATTGAAAAGTCTCCCAGTATCCAAACCACAAACCACCTAATGGCACAGTGGGGAAGCAACCGGCCTAGAGAACGGAAGGCTGTTGGTTCGAATCCCCGCTGGTGTGTTTCCCAGAATATGGGAAATTCCTATATTGGGCAGCAGCAATATAGCAAGGTGCTGAAAGTCATCATCTCATACTGTGTGGGAGAAGGCAATGGTAAACCACTCCTGTACTCTACCAAGAAAACCACATGCCTCTGGGGTCGCCATTAGTCAACACCGACTCGACGGCACAACCAACCTATCCAAACAACACAGAGTTGGTAAAAAGGTACCACTTCAAATACTAAGCGGGACATGTTAGCCCCAAAACTTTCTCTTCACTTGATACAATAATCACTCAAGTGACTTATGGAGTAAGAAATAAGCATGATGAAACAAAAGATAATTAATAATTCTAACAAGCAGTGCTGAATACAAAGCAGTTCATCATAAGCAAATAGTGTATTAGCCCCTAAATAGATAATGGAAGACAAATCTCTGTATTCTTTTAAAATTAAACCAAACTTGATTAAGCTTGGTAAAGAATGAGTCCACATAGAACAAGACCATTTTCTAAAAGCAACTATATTTGGGTTTAAAACACTATGGCCACAATCCAAGTATGTGTGAAAATAATAAGTATGTGTGTTAAATTTCACATCTCTCTATGCCAGATTCCAAATCATACTTTATATTCATGCTTTTATATAGTAGAAATAGCAGTGTTGAAACTAGGAATAGGCAGAGAATGGGGAGAGGGGATTATAATATGTTTTTTCTCAGCATTACTAACGATCTCAAAATATTTCGATATACAATATGTATATTGTATTCAATATACATTGAATTATCATTCTGTCCATTTGCAGAAGCTACTCTATTTTGGAACTGGGATTCAATTAAACAAATTGCTACTTCATTTACTTTTGCCAGGGACTATATGTGACAGGAGACAGAAATGCACAACCAAGGACAAGATAAATTGTTATAATTCAGACCTAAGCCATCTCTCTCTGTTGGTGTGAGACTTGTGCCAAAGAAGATTTAGGTCTTCTGTGTAGCATAATCAGTAAAGAAAAATGCATCTTCAGCACATTTATTTCTCTATCAGTATATGAAGCTATATTGATAGCCTATCTCCTCTGCTGCTATACATATTTTCCTTCACATATATTTGAAAGAAATTCTACCATAAACAGACAGATTAACTGCTAACAAGGCTCTTTCATGTAGCCTACCTGCTGAGGGTAGTTTGGTGGTACGGTATTGCAGATAGCAGCATATTTCATTTCCAGACCATTTTAGAATCACTGAAAGGATGTAGAATTTCCCTATCACTATGCTGTGCTATGCTACCTATAACCCTTATAAATGAAACATGAGATTGGGTGGGTGAGGGGGGGATACAGGAATTAAAAGAGATATGCTCATATCTACCACTAGATGTCCCTATATAACCAACTTTAAGAAAAGAAAGGACACCAGGGTACAGAACACACTTTATCCTGAAGCCACAGAGCACCAATAGCACAATGTACAAATAACTGTCATAAAATCAGACCAAGCAAACATATTCTGTTCTTTTAAAAAGATAATTGCAATAACTACAGATGACACTGAAATGATCAGCTATGCCCCAAAAGTAATTAAGTTTAACTGAAAAGATATAAGGATAGGCCATAGCCTTACTGACAGCCTGCCATATGTAAGTGGCTGTATCATATCCTTAAACGCACAGTGGCCCACATGTTGCACACTGATACAAGGCCAGAATAAGGCTCCACCCTTGCAGAGTCACAGGAGAGTAGCTGCACTGAAAGCTTGTTGAATAGCCCTGCATGTGGGGAGAGGAATAGGGATGTGATTTTTCACTTCTCTCCCATCCCTGTGAAAGCCCCTTTTTTGCTTCCTGGAATATATCCCCAAGGATCTCACAGCCCCTCAGAGACATATTCCTGCAATCACTTCCCCCTCCCCTCCTCCCTCTGCTGAGGAACAAGGCTTTAGTGCTGCAGCTGCAGCTGCTCTGTGAGGGCAGATCACTTATATGTCCTTGTATCACTATGCACCATGTGGACCAGAATGTATTTACACACCACAGTATATTCATCAATAATGAATCATCATCTCATGATGTTGTCCAACTGGATTTAAAGGAACAATGGCTGACAACCTGACTAAATTACTCAGTGGACGTCCTTTCAAGTAACTCCTGAGTAGTACTACTGAATTACTTAATATGGATGTCCACCAATGTGTAACGTTCTGTATAGCAGATTTGAATCAACTCCAAATAAATATGCCTATAGTCCCTGATGAATACATGCACCTGGAGCTGGCACTGAACAGTGTGATGGAAACCCAGCAAGTAACCTCCTTTGCATTCCACATGAGTGTTCAGTTGTGCAAACTCTTTGTTTATGCAATTCATCCCCTTCCAAAATGGAGAGAAGAAACAGCACAAATAGAGCCTCTCCCAGATCAGCCATTCAAGAGGCAGCCCCACTTACACACAATAATGCTGGGACCACAGTGAGAATATGCATGCCCCAATGTCACTGAAGGATCTGCACACCCTTTAATTGCTGAGATTGTGTCGATGATCCAAGTTTGTGCCAATGTGATCTTGGCACATCCTTTAATTGCATGTGAGGGTTATTTGTTGGAATTGCCTCTCTCTCTACACTACAAAACCCCGTTCACTTGTGTAGAGGGGCAATTCCAATGAACTTCCCTCACATCCAATCAAAGGATATATTGATATGATATTGGCAGGTCCTATAGTGACATCAGGGTGTGCACTTTCTCACTGCAGCTACTGTTTGTTTGAAGTGGCCCAAGGAAGGATGTCTGTAGGTGGAAGAGAGAGTTGTTCATACTGCTTCTCTACCATTCTATTTTAGCACTGACTCCTCCAATGGAAGCGTGAAGAAGGGCATAAATTAATGGCATGCTGATTAAAAGATATAATAGATGCATCTTGATGAATCATTATACTCTCTATCAGAGTCCTACTAAGGGTTACTTGAAAGAAAAAGGCTTGAAAGTCAATATTTCACATAGACAACATTTCTAAATTATGTTAACTTGGAGCCAAGAAAACTTCTCCTATGATAAATGAGCATTGTTTGAAGAACCGAAATGTGTCAAATGATAGTAAAGTAATTTAGACAGTAGTGTGCTGCAGGGATGCTCACATGTTTTTGAACAGGATCTAGAAAGTTGATATACAATTATTATTCTGTTGTCTCCCTGAGGTCGTGATACAGGCTGGGAACCACTCCATAAATCCTTATCTATTCATTCCCTGGATACATTTTTCTGCTTTATTTTATTTTATTTCAATATTTATTTATTTATTTGGCATTGTTGAAGAGAATGTTTGGGGTTCATACTTACAAAGTTAAAGAAAGGCCTAATACTGAAGATGTTAACTCCTCCTCCTATGAGAGTTGCTTGGACATTGTTTTAGAAAACAGCTCCCCATGTAAAAATGAAGTGATCTTATTAGCATAAATGTGTTACCAGTTTTTATTATTAAAATATTGATATTTCATATTACTAAATATTAGCAGGACTTTTCCTTGTGTCAAGGGATAAGGGGACAAGTACATGTGTCCCCTTCTTTGTATCCCTTCGCCATCTTATTTGCATTCCCTCACCATCTTATCCTATCCCCTCGCCATCTTACATGTATCCCCTCACCATCTTATTTATTTATTATTTATCTGTGTAAACCGTCCTGAGCCATTTTTGGAAGGGCGGTATATAAATTGAATTAATAATAATAATAATAATAATAATAATTAATAATACAGGTCCTTGGGAAGGACTCGCTGTCTGGATAAAACAAATCAGTCAATAACACCTGTCGTCTGACTGTGTGAATAAATAATAATAATAATAATAATAATAATAATAATAATAATAATAATAATAATAATAGGATTGCTAACTGGTTGAAGGACAGGAAACAGAGGATAGGGATAAATGGAGAGTTTTCACAATGGAGGGAAGTAAGAAGTGGGGTCCCCAGGGTGCTGTACTGGGACCGGTGCTTTTTAATTTATTCATAAATGATCTAGAAGTTGGGGTAAACAGTGAGCTGGCCAAATTTCCTGATTGTACCAAACTCTTTCGGGTAGTGAAATCTAAAACAGATTGTGAGGCACTCCAAAAGGATCTCTCCAAACTGGGTGTGGGCAACAAAATGGCAAATGCAATTCAGTGCTGGCAAATGTAACGTGAGGCACATTGGGACAAAAAACCCCAACTTCAAGTATACACTGATGGGATCTGAGCTGTCGGTGACTGACCAGCAGAGGGAGCTTGGGATTGTGGTGGACAGCTCGTTGAAAGTGTCAACTCAATGTGCGGCAGCTGTGAAAAAGGTAATTCCATGCTAGGGGATCATTAGGAAGGGGATTGAAAATAAAACTAATATTATAATGCCCTTATACAACACTATGGTGTGGCCACACCTGGAGTATTGCATACAATTCTGGTCACAACATCTAAAAAAATACATTGTAGAACTGGAAAAAGTGCAGAAGAGGGCATCAAAGATGATCAGGGGCCTAGAGCACCTTCTTCATGAGGCAAGGCTACAAAACCTGGGCAAGGCTACAAAATATTTTTTAGTTTAGAAAAAAGACGACTGTGGGCAGACATGATAGAGGTCTATAAAATCATGCAGGGTGTGGAGAAAGTGGATAGAGAAATTTCTCTCTCTTACACATAGCACTAGAACCAGGGGTCATCCCATGAAATTGGTTGTCAAGAAATTTAGGTCCCACAAACAGAAGTACTTTTTCACACAACACATAATCAACTTGTGGAATTCTCCGCCACAAGATGTAGTGTTAGCTACTAGTTTGGATGGCTTTAAGAGGGGTTTGGATAACTTCATGGAGGAGAGGTCTATCAACGGTTACTAGTAGTCAGTGCGTTATAGGCCACCTCCAGACTCAGAGGCAGGATGCCTCTGAGTACCAGTTGCAGGGGAGTAACAGCAGGAAAGAGGGCATGCCCTCAACTCCTGCCTGTGGCTTCCAGCAGCATCTGGTGGGCCACTGTATCTCATCGTATCTTTCATTGGAAGACAACAGACAAAAACTTCATGGAAACAGTGATGCAAACCTGGATCTGATGCTACACCAGTCTCTTCTCTTTCAGAGAGAGCTCACAGATATTTGAAAAGAAAAACAGTGACCAGCATTCAGACTAACTAAGTGTGGGTGTTATAGGAGACGTGACAGTGCTGCTACTAAGTTCTTGGCTAACATAGTACCTATGCTCGCATAGGAGTGGAATTTTATATCCCCCCCTTCCCCCAGAAGTGTTCTGTGCAACACAAAAATATGTCCCCAGACGCTGCAAAACCTTCAAGGATATTTTTTGTGTGGCGCACAACTGCCATGCATCTGGAGGAAGGGGAGGTTGTCAAAATCCAGCCCTTATGATTGCTGGTGCTGCAGTAGTTGAGACCATCAGCAGGGGTGTAGCTATAATTGAGTGGAAGGGTTCAAAGAACCCACACACCAGCTCCTCAGCTCCACCCCTTCTTATTTTCTTCATTATCTCACTCACTCCAAAAGGCTGCCAGAGAGAGGGGTGAACACGTGCCTCCTCTACCCTAGCTACACCCCTGACCATCAGACTTACTGGCACTTCTGTGGTACCTGTGCTTTGCTGGTCTGCATGTTGGTTACTGACTGACATCCAGTCTAACATCACACCTGCTGAAAAATGCTGCATGTGTACAATGGAGGAGGAGCAATTTTTGTTAATCCTCCCCTTCCCTCTGGAGCCCACTGTGCCTTCCAAAATTATGTGTCTGGCATCTCTGGGACTTTCAGAGACCTATTTATGGGAGGCACAGTAGGCTGAAGTGTCAACAGGGAAATGGGCAAATTGCTCCTTGCCATTGTGCACAAAACATTTTTGGCACATGCATTGTCAGTCTGGATGTCAACCACATGTCTGTATCCATTAACACACACTTTGAATGACCAGAAATTTCCACAGAAATGAAGTTCAGTTAGTGTAAACAGAAAGTTCTGGCCTTTTTAGTGGTTTAAGATGGGCTGAACCTAGAAATTCATCAGTTTTACTTAGTTGCAGCCTTTCCCCAGCCTTTTCCCTTTCTTCATAGTCTCTGAAATATTGGGAGAGACAAGTACTGTCAACTTCTTTCTTGTTCCGTTGTTTCATAGAAATGCTCCAAACATAAGTTTCCACTATTTTTTTGCTATTGTCACACAAAAAAGAGAAGGAAAGAAAGGTGATATTTTGGCCCCGCATGTTCAAGTCTCTCATCTTAATGGACAGGTTTAGTCTGTTTAGGATATGCAAAAAAAGTTGTACACAGTTATTGAGTACTGTAACTGTATGATCAGTGCAGTTGTTTTGGTTATCCTTAGAATGGATTGAAACCAGTTGCCTCTAAAGAAGGTTTACAATATTTGAATTGTGTTGGCCCAATAAATTACTTCCAGTGCACTTTTGAAATCTCCTTTCTGAAGGTCTATATTTTTGTACATTTTTTTCAACTGCTGTTTTCTGTCCAACTTGTATTGTTAAAATATGGGATTTAATTGAATCTAAGAGTTTTGGCTAACCTCTCTAGTTCAGTCAAATTGATGGCTGCAGCAACATGATTCTAAACCAGAAAAAGGAGCCACCATTCTGGTAGCTGGAATGCTTCCTGTAACCCAATATATCAGAAACAGCATGTTACTTGGGCCCACCAGTGGTGTCCTACATGGGTTTCCATCTGCTGCTGGTTGTGCATCAAACAAATGTTTTCTTTTAAAATTGATTTTACTGTAAGATGAAGACTCAGAAAACATGGTGATACAACAAGCCCCAAGTGAATGACAGCAACAAATTCAAATAGAGAAGTATGTTTTTCCTCCCCTAAGGTTGCATCCATAATAGGAAAAGAAGTTAATGTGTTATAACTTTTACAGATTTTTTTTAATTGGCAGACATGCAGACTAAAAAAGCATTGGTGAAGTGAAAGTGCAGCATGAGGAAGGGTGATTTTTGTTGATCTTCCATCCCAAGCCCATTGTGCCTGCTTCCAATATGTCCTAGAGGGCCATGCAGACCTCACAGACATATTTTAGGAAGTCACAATGGGCTTCAGAAGGAACAGGAGCTGACCAGGAACAGGAGCTGACCTGATCTGATCAGGAGCTGACAGCATGCCAGTGAATTGAGGAGGTGGGAGGAGGAAAATGAGCTATTGCCCAGCCAGTGCCCCTGCTGCTCCATCGGGGCCCAAGGTCATTTGTCTCCCATCCAGCCTTCTTCAGTTATAGCTACGCCGCTGGTTATATGAAGGTTGCCTGGTAAAGGTTGTCCAGAAAAGATCATAAATGAGATCTCATTGCAAATACTTTTATTTTCAAATGCCATTTTCCAGATGGGAGAGGCTTATGTTTGTTTGTTTGATTGATTGATTGATTTCTGTACCGCCCTTCCAAAAATGTCTCAGGGCAGTTTACTCAGAGTAATAACAAACAAATTAGATGGAACCCTGTCCCCAAAGGGCTCACAATCTAGAAAGAAACATAAGATAGATACCAGCAACAGTCACTGGAGGTACTGTGCTAGGGGTGGATAGGGCCAGTTACTCTCCCCCTGCTAAATAAAGAGAATCACCACATTAATTCACTTGTTTTAGTTTCTAGTTCTGAAACTGATGAATAATAGCCATGAATTTCAATCACTGACCAAGCACAGTCTGTGTTATATGTGTGGCTTTAGGATGCAGCAGATTAGCTTTTGAACACAGCAGATTTTGAACAAAGCAGATTATGTTCAAAATTATGACTCTTAAATTTCTAACTGTTTTAGGTCTCTGAAACTCCTACTTTTAGCTCTGTCTATAAGCAAAATAAATGTGAACCCCTGAAGCATGTAATATAGCTTTAATCTGTCTTTACAGCCCAATCTATTGTATTCACTCAAAATCAAATCCTATCAATTTCAATTCTAAGGACGTATGCTTAGGTTTGTAGTTTTATTCTGTTATGCGGATATCATAAGGCAATGAATGTCTCTTAAGTGCAGGTCGGTATCCCTTATCTGGACTGCTTGGGACCAGAAGTGTTCTGGATTTCGGACTTTTCCGGATTTTGGAATATTTGCATAATGAGATATCTTGGGCATGGGATCCAAGTCTAAACACGAAAGGTTACTGTATTTTATTTTTTTATTTTCTCTCTCTGTCTCTCTTCTCCACCCTGCTTCCTTGCTCCTATCTGCCTCCATTATGGCCCTTTTATTTGCATGGCAAGACCCCCAGAGTGCTTCACATATGAGTGCTGAGGGGGTCTCGGCTACCCGCCCTGTGGGGCCACTCTAGGCCACCCGTGACACAGTAGTAGAGCCCATGTTCGCCGGCAGCCTTTTTTCCCTGGCCAGAGGGAGGTCTCCGGAGCATGTGGACGCCGCTGATCAGCTGTTCAGAAGCATCTGGGAGCAGCAAAGGCTGCAGGCCTATTGTGAAGAAGGTGGGGAAATGCGCCTCCATTGCTGCTTTGTCCAGCAATCTCTCGCCGGCCACCAACAACAGAGAGACCGGCATACCTGCAACCCCCACTTGCTTAAGTTTGGAGCATTTCAGATTTTGGATGTCCAGATAAGGGATACTCAACCTGTAGTATGATCTCAATATGAATTTCAGTGGCATGATATCAATCTAAATTTCACTTGAAAATGTTCCAATCTGAATGTGTAACACTGAGATAAAACTACAGATGTTTGGAGTATGGAGAGAATGTGCAAAATCATTATTTTTATAAAGATTATACTCAGTGACTCCTGTGAGATGGGTTTTGATCATGCATAGTTGTAGAATTAAATATAGAAATGTGTCCGACTAATGAATATGAACTTAGCTAAAATTAAGGGTTCTTTTATTAGAACTAATGCACAAATTAAACATTCAGTGAACTTTATCCCAAATAATAAAATTTAATTTAGCCCTAGTCAGTAGCCACCATCGGACAGAATGGCAAACCACGCGTTCAATGGACTCGCGGTTTGCCTCCATCCCGCCATGTGCTCCCAGATGATCAGAATCTGAAGCCTGGTAGCCAGCAATGGGGCTCCAATGGGCTGGCAACACACAGGAGGATCTTCCTTCCTGACCTCTGGATTGGGATGAAATCCCAATCCAGACATAGCAGAAGAGGGAATGGACCCTCAGTTGGGTGAGTGGAACTCACTGCAAACTGAGGGTTCATTCCCAGGAATGGGCACAAAATTGGAACTGCAGTTTGGTCCGGGAACCATGATTCCGATAATTTGGACATCATGGGGGGCAAACCAGAGGTGAGTTCACCTCCGGTTCAGCATGATGTGGAAATGTGGTCAGTGACTTCCAGTCCAGATGTAGATATGAGTTTTGATCACAAGTTATTACTTGTAAAATCATGATGAATTCTATTTTCACACTGAAACTTAGAAGTTCATAATGTCAGAACATCAGAATCTGAAATTAAATATTTAAATCACATAATTACATATCTCTACTTCAGAAAATATTAGTTGTGTTACAAACGCTCAAGAAAAAATGCCTCAGTTCAGAGAACGTTAGACAGTCATGCCTGTCCTGTTGAAAATAAGTCAACTCTTGTTGGAAGTTGCTAGGTGATTTTAAGAGGACTTGGAAATTCTCTCTCCTTTTTAAAGAGTTTGGACATATCACACTGTTCAGTTTTGATATTTTTGGAATTGTCTTTTTGTTTTGTTTTTTTCATTTATTTCAGCTGAAGTCAAAACAATGTATTCCTGTCATCTCTTCCTCATAGTGGTTATGTAAATAGCAACATAGGAAGCTACCTTCTACAGAGTCAGACCATCTAGCTCAATATTGTCTATAGGCTTGTGCATTTCGATTGGGCCACAAAACATTTTGTGTCCAAAAATGGCATTTTTGCATATTTTGTACACAAATTGAAATGAGAAAGTTAAAAATGAAAATTTTTGTAATCAAATCAAAATGACCATATTTCGGACCCAAATTATCTTCGGAAAAACTTTAGACCTCCGTTTCAGCACTGCATGAAAATTGACCTTTTGGGCTCTCCACTCCAGCAACTGAGTGTTTGTCAAAAGGATTAGCAGAAGATAAGATATGCAAAAAGCCCACACAGCTTCCCTGAGGCCAGCCATTTCCTTTGACATGAATGATTTAGTTAAGAATGTGTTGTATTGTAATGCACTTGTGTACTAAGAAATTCTGATTAACCTGAAGAGTAGCCATTGCCAACTTAAGCTTCCACTCTATGCTGCTTGCTTTGATAATGTCAAAGAAGTTGCAAGCGGGGGTTGAAGGAGGGAGTTTGGCTCAATTCATTCAACAAGTTAGTTCAATGGGTACTGGATTTTGTTGTTTCTGAAGTGTTGAGTGTAGATTCTCTGGTAGCATATGAGATTTTCAATGACAAACCATGAATCCAGTCACATGCTACCAGAGAATCTACACTCAGAACACCTCTAGAACAACAAAACCCTGTACTTCATGGGTTGGCAACCCATGGGGGTGGTTGGCACCCTATGTGCACTACGCCACCACTTGCTCTGGGCCACCCCAATGCCCCCCCCCCCCAAGTACAGTTATGGGGCTGCTGAAACCTCCATTATTCCCTATGAGGAAAAATCTTAAACAATTCTTTAAAAAATCAGCCCTTTGCTAATTCCTTTGAAATAATTGTGGTAGCTTCCTTGCCCCATTGGGCACTACCACCAACCACACTCCACTCTGGGCCACCCCACCCCTGTGTGAAGCTATACTTTTGCTGAAACCTCCATTATTCCCTGTGGGAAATATCTGAAAGATACTTCAAAAATTCAAACTTCAAAAAATTCACCAAATCACCCCTTTGCCCAGTTCCTTTGAAATTTTCATGGTAGCTTCCACTCATTGGGCACTACAACCCCCACCCATGCTTTTGGCCACGTGACCCATTTTCAATCTGAATTGATTCAGATTTGGATTAATTTGGATCCAAATTGAAATTGGGGTATTTCGGAAGGCTTATTTTTGGACAAAATCCGAATTGTGGTTATTTTGGATTTGGTCCAAATCAAAACACAGAAAATACAAAAAACACAACCCTAATTGTCTACACAGACTGGCAGAAGCTTCACCAGAGTTGCAGGCAGGAGTCGGTCTTAGCCCTATCTTTGAGATACCCAGGAGGGAACTTGGAACCATCTGCATGCAAGCATGCTCTTCCCTATCTTATAATGCTCATACATAGTATCCCATTCAAATGCAAACCAGGGTGGACCCTGCTTAGCAAGGGGGGCAATTCATGCTTGCTATCACAAGACGATTTCTGCTCCCATTTTTGTGAGTAATCAAAGTTACAAAAATTACAATATTGCAAATATACATCCAAAGTATTTTGGTATACCTATCTATGCAGACTTTGTAAGAGCAACTATACATGACACGGCAGCAAGTAACCTGCCACCAAATGCAGCATTTCAGGTTCCCAGCAATTGTGCGCTCCTGGCACAAGCTGCTAGGTCTCTGGTTTTCATGTCATCAGAACCCACCAATGTCTATTGGCCAAGCAGCACTACCTTCCACCATATATAACCAAGTTTTGAAGTTCAATGGCTGCTAAGGAGAGGGCTTTTCAGTGGTGTCACTCCATTTATGGAATAGCCTCTCCAGTGAGGCTCACCTGGCGCTGCTATTTCATTCTTTTAGATGCAGGTGAAGACCTTTCTGATCACTCAGACTTTAAAAAACTGATTTATAAAATTGATTTTTTAAACGTTTTAAAAATGTTTTGTATTGTATTTTGTTTGTGATTTGTTCTTTGTTGATGTGTTATATATTTTTATTGGCTTTTTAAAAACATTGCGTTGTGAGCCATCCATAGAACAATTTTTAATGGGCCACTTAACAAATAAAGTGTATTTATTATTACTGTTGTTGTTGTTTCAGGTGGTGGAGGGAAGTGCTGCTTAGCCACCTGAAACTGGCAGGTTAGGACCACATGAAAGCTGGAGAACCAATGGCTTGTGCCAGGAGTGCACAAATGCCAGGAGCCAAAGGCTTTGACGATGACTACTACTACTACAATTATTTATATACCACCTTTCAACAAAAGTTCTCAAATCAGTTTACATTTTTAATTAATAAAAATCAATCAATTAATTAATTTTATTAAATTAAATAAGATGGTTCCCCATCCCAAAAGGGCTCACTGTTTAAAAAGAACTCCATGTCTTGTGAAGCTGTCCTAAGTTTAACTTATGTGGGTGCTAATTATATGTTTAACCAATGCATTTTTGAATGCTCTTATTTACTGTAACTGCTTAAATATATAACTATGTTTAAATATATTGAAAACAATCACTTACAAATGTTTGAAGGACAGCCTTGCCATCATGATCTTCCTTTGTCTGCTTATAAATTATACTTAAGCATCTTTATGGTGACATCAGTGTAATGATATATTATGCTGCCATGTAATCAGTAAGATATTTCCCTGGTAATATATTACTTCAAGCCATCAAGCTAGGAGCATTACAGCAGTATTACTTTGACAATCATTTAAACTAGCATATCATCAGTGCTGCTGAGCATCCCTCAAACGATGGAATATGTTAATGCATCATCAGACTGCTGCTGATGCTGTAATATAAAGTATAGGCATAAAAGGGCTGATGTAATTACAATGGGTAGGTTTTCTCATACAGCTGAAATATGGTATTAGCATAATGGTGGAATGATAGAAGCTTGGTAGTCAGTCTTTCCAAGAGTATTATTAACAGTTTATACATTCAAAAACATACATTATATGGTTCCACTGTAGGGACCCTCATTTTCAGTGACTGGCTACATGTACAAAGAGAACTTAACAAATCATGGAGAAGAGACTGCATGATTTTCATCACTGAAAAGTTGAGGGTTGCTGTCAAAGTGAAGCAGCCTTTGGAATTGTTAATGTAAGCTAATTGGAAGCCAGCATAGTTCTTTGCAAAGGCGTAGCAAGCCCCATGGCAACCTGTGTTCTGCCCACTCTGACACTTATATGGGGGGTTGGTGCTAGTCCCACTGCACTAACCCCTGCTGGCTGTTGCAGCAGCAAACGGGTGTGTGCACAATGTTTTCCCTATGACCACAGGAGAAGAAACATCCCACCCACTCACTTGCCGCTCCAAGACCCTGCCAGCAGGCAGCTATTTTCCAGCAGGTCCTTGGAGCCTATCTCAGATAAGCATCTATGTCAAGAATTCATTATCTTATTGAGACTTCAGAAGAAGACAAGTTGGGGGTGTGCATTCATTTCAGAATGAATTGGAGGACATGAATCAAACAGGGCCCACTGAAACAAATTCAGAGAGGTCCAAGTGAAACAAATTGAGAATATGTAACTCACAACCCCACATTTGTGAATATACATAATTCACAACCCTGCATTGGTCTCAAGTGAAACAAATTGAATATATGTAATTCATAGCCCCCTATTTTTGTAATGGAAAACTTATGTGCAGAGAAGTGGGTTTTTAAAAAATTCCATCCTTTAAAGTTTAAAAAGGAAAGGGAGGGAGGAAAGCCTGCCATTCTACTGAGCTATGGGTAAGACCTCATCTATTATATATGAATAAGGTAAAAGAAAGAGATTCAGAAAAACACATAAAGAAATGTAATTTCAAGAAATGTATAATGAAATGACACCTTTCATATAAAAATGAATGGGATAATGAAATGAAAATAAATAATTACATACCTGTAGAAGAAAGATGTCTTATGGATCCAAATGTAGATGTACATATAAGTATAGATTTCATAATAACAGCACAAATACCTACAATAATTTCAGTTTTTAGATATAGAAGCTATTCTGCCAATCACTGAAAACTGGGTTAGGGGAGCCCAGCCCAGTTTTCAGGGATGGCCAGAACCACCGGGCTCACAGCTGAGCCCAGTGGTTCCACGCTGGCTAGCCCGCCTGACAACCCTTCCTCTTAAATGAGGTTAATGGAGTGAGAGCTCTGTTAACCTTGTTTTTCTGCTTGTATGTCAGCTCTGACTGCTTGCAGCCATGGCTGGCATATTTGGGTTGGGGGGAGAGGGGAGGGGGATCCCAGGAAGCACTGCACACTCGTGTGGTGCCTTCCTGGGGTTAAGGGGGCTGGGGCACCACATGGCGGTTCTCCCCTTCCCCCGATCCCTGGAGCTCCGGCAAGGAATGGGAGTGCCCGACTGGAGCAGTTGCTCGTCTGGGCGGCCAATCTAGCCACCCAGCAACGAGCAACTGCTCGTGTGCGGGGAGAGCAGGTACAAACATGTGAAGCACCTCAGAGTGTGGTAAAACAGCCTGCAGAGAAAACAAGCAAACATCAATTTAATCATAGAAGCACTTCAATGCAAACAAGCCCAAATCTGCTTGATCTACATGTTTATGCACATTCATGTGAACACTCTGCATATAGCCAAGCAAGGTGACAGGCCTACACACGCACACAGAAATACCTTTTTAAGCACCATAGGTTTGGACAATCACAATTAAAAGCAGATATTACAATTCCGTTATCTTATGGGAAACATAAGGCTGACTCAGCCTTCCATCCTTCCGAGGTCGGTAAAATGAGTACCCAGAATGTTGGGGGCAATATGCTAAATCATTGTAAACCGCTTAGAGAGCTCTGGCTATAGAGCGGTATATAAATGTAAGTGCTATTGCTATTGCTATATCTTTGAGGTAGATTGGGCTGAGAGAATGATACTTGCCTATAATTACTGAAAAATCAGTATAGGTATGGGGAGAGCCTGGTGTTTCTATATGAACCCAACGATATTGCCACTACACAATACTCTGCATTAGTCAGCTTGGATATTAGAAGATAAGTACATAAAAGCAGTCATGAGACACAGAGAGCTGATATGAAATGCTGGGAGAGTGGGAGATAGGTAAGAAAATTGCAACCAAGTCAATAGTGTGACAAGAAGTGGTAGCATATGTGATAGTGAGTAATGGAAATTCAGAAATCTTTTAAGAGCTGGCCAAATAGTGATGTGATTCCAAGGGAAATTGTGCCATTAAAACCTTTTGTAATTGTCATCTATTTAAATAACTGAGGAGGTCTAAATATCTGTAGTTCTGGAGATCTTCACTGTCAATCATATCAAAAGGATATATGGCGTGGTTTTAAACTGAGTCATACCATTGATTCACTGAGCATAGTACTTTTGCCAAGGTTTACAGCAGAGGTATTTCCCTGCTCTGCTACCTGAGAGAAGGGATGTGCACGAACCGGTTCCTTCAAATGGGCCTCCAAACCGGTTCAAACCCTGGCCAGCTCAAAGGTTTGACAGTGGGGGTGGTGGCTTTAAGGGCAGGGGAGGATGCACTTAACCCCCCCCCCCGCCGACATACGATTCCCTAAAAGTCCACCGGGGTGGTAGCGTACCTTCCTGATGCCCTGTTCCAACATTGTCTGGATGTAACCAGAAGCAGTAGCTGCAACTGAGGTAAATGTTTGTACAAGCATTTGCAGTCACAGCATTTGCAGTCACAGTGTGCAATTGCAGCTACTACTTCTGGTTACATCTGGACAAGATCAGAATGGGGCAGAAAGTAGGTACGCTGCCACCCTGATGAGCTTTTAGGGAATAAAATGGGGGAAACGTGATGGTGGGGGGTAAGTGCATCCTCCTCTGCCCTTAAAGCCAACCCACCCACCCCCGCCATCGAACCTGCTCCCGCCAGTTCCGTACACATCCCTACATGAGAGATATTTTAAATGGAAGCTGGGGAGTGAACTCTCTACATGCATTGCAAGGAACATGTTTTATCAATGAACTATCGCAGGAGTGGGCAGGAAAGGTGCCTGTAAACTACCCCCCCCCCCCTGCACGCACACATACACTCCAAGAGCCTTGGGAGCTCACAGCATGGAATAATGACTTGGTGAGACAAAGCTAGTCACAAAATGGTGGCTTGGAGAAGCAGAACCAGTTGTAAAATGGCAGCTTGTACAAGCATTTGCATCAACAGAATACGGGGTTTTAACATCAAAACCCAGAATTCCAGGAGAATTTTGCTGCAAGACAGCAGAGAAGATTACTTTGTGGGGGGAAGAAACTAGAGAGAAATTAATTGTAAAGGAAGTAAAAGCAACCCTGATCACACAATGAGAGAGAGATTAAAAATGACATGGCCATGCCCCCACTCATCTAGCCCTTCTGATTTGCTATATTGACAGGAAGAGAAGGGAGAAAGCAACAAGTCCAAACTCCTGGAGAGCTACTTCAGTTCAGATAGGGCTGGGAGACACCTCTAGCTTCCAAGCTACCCACTATTGGCCCCTGAACTATGGGATACCACTTGAAGCAGACTGTCAGACTGCAGTTTGAGAGAGACTCAAGCTACATTGCTTCACAGAGTCCAGAATCAGGAAGTTTTGTTTGTTTGTTTAAATTTTAGCGCATTAGACCATTCAGACATCCTGTCAACATAATGCTCCCTCCTTATGAGATAACGTTATAATCCTGAAAGTTCAGTTCCAGCCTAGATTAATATTTGGCCTGGAGAGAATTTTAGCGGTTAAGAAATTCTCAGTACTTCTAGCACCAAACTACAGTTCCTGGTAATTCTTGTGCCTGAAATGCTGCTGTCGCAGCAGGCTGGAAGTCAGAATGGAGAAAGAAGCTACCTTCCCTTAATTTCCCTTGCACCTTAGAACAGCAACAAAGCTCAGTGAGATGGGCATCATGGACTTTGAAGAGCTGGGGTTGGTCAAAAGATTCGACCCTGTCACACTCCTCATGACATAATCAAAGGGGAGACAAGGTCCAAATGACATAGGTAGAATCAACTGAGCTTTCTTCTTCTTCTTCTTCTAAGGTTTGGGGGGCTATTTCCCCAAACCCCACAGTCCAATTCCTGCTCAGGAGTTGTCCTGCAACTAGTTTAAAGTAGAAAAGTTCAAAAGTTTGTCTTCCTATTACTAAACAATTCAAGTGAACATACGTGGTTGAGAATAGAAAGCAAGGGAAGGGGGAATAAACCTAAGCAAAACATACCGCTTGTATTTTATAAAGGTGAGATTGCTCCTAACTATACTTAACTGCTGAAATACAGCTTCTCAATTCCTATTTCAAATTAAAAGTGCAGAGTTGCTGCTCCCTTATAAATCCTCATAACAGCCTAGCAGCGCTCTCAAGTCCCAGGTAGCTTCTGTCCTCTTCATTTTTATTAAGGGTGTTTCTCTCTGTCTCCACTGATTAATAAAGGTTGCATTGACAAGCGACACTGCAATGACACAAAGTGGTTGCAAGGTAATTTATAAGCAACCCTTTTTTATATGCTTAATTTCTTCATTTCCCTTGTCTTATCTGCTGCCACTTTCAGCCAATCTGTAATAGCTGACTCAGTCGGTGAAATATCGTGGATCAATTTACCAAAAGCCATTAAAATTATTCACCAAACTGGGAAATGCTCACATTCCATGTACAATAAATAAAATATATTGTGCAGAGGGGGTGATTCTGTCATAGGCTAGATTATATTTTTGAATGTAAGTACTCTTCATGTTGGTGCTTTGTCCATAACAGTTTGCTGGGATGTTACAAAATTAACACTCACTTCACATGAATTATTCACAGAATCTTATGGCCTAGTCATACTTTTTACTGAAGACAGTTATAAAACATACTGGCAAACATCTAGACCAAATGATCACCAGTGTTACGGGTGAAGCAGTGGTGATTCCAATGGTTTTGACGAACATGGAGAGGATTTTGACAACTTCGCCTTTTCCCTGAAGCACTCTGTGCCACATGAAAATATGTTTTTGAGGAAATGTAGCCTGCAGACACATATTTTCATGTGGCATGGAATGCTTTCAGCGGGAGGTAAGTCACCCTTGCATGATCATCCATGCTGCATAAGCTCGTTGAGGGCACCATGGCTTCTCACACAGCACTTGCACTACCTTCATCTGGATTTCAGCCACTGATTTCAAAGAAAGCTGCAGTTGGCTTCCATATAATCCCCAATCCTTGATATTACCAGGGCTAGAGGCTTCAGGATGGAGGTCTATAGACCAAGAGTGAACAGAATGATCCCCATTATCAGACCCAGATTAACCTAGTAGCAAAAGTAGCACTTGCTAAGGGCCCCGCATTTTCGAGGGCCCCGCACTAAATGTTGGCAAGCTTTTCTCCTATTCCTATAACCTCCTCTCGTGTCTGGAGATCTCTCCTCCTTTCTGCTTCTGCAATCTACCCTAGATGGGAAAAGAGCCATTGCAGTCTTAGCGCTCACCGGTCACCCAGCCCTCGCAGCTTCACTCATTCCTGTTGAAGGGAAAGTTCACTTTGCTGCCCAGGCAGTGCTCCAAACAGCGAACAGCCGGGGCTTGCAGCAACCCGAAAGAAATAGCTTGTCCATTGGCTCTTGGAAATTTCTTGTCACGCTTGCTTTCCGTACAATGCTGGATGAGATGGTGATGCCCATGTCCCATCGCCCCGCCTCCGGTACCCTGAAAGGTGATAATAGCCTTATCCACTGTTTGCACATTAAAATAGTAGCCTTTTAAAAAGCCAATCCAAGGAAAAACCATCTGCTGTTAATACCAGAGCAAGATTTACTCTGGGGATGAATTTGAATAAGAATATTTGTTTTCATTTGTTTCATTCATTCACGACTCAGTGAATTACTTTACTAGGCAAGTAAATAATTTATGTTTTAATATTTATGTGCATTTTTAAAATTTAGGGCCCCTTTATAACATATGCTACAGGCCCTGCTCTAGCTTAATCCGGCCCGGCCCATTATATAGTTGATTGCTGAGCCAGTTGTGATAGACCACCAAATGTTATGTTCCTCCAGGTGCTTGAACAACTCTCCCTTCCCCTCAACAAACTTAGCAGAAACTATGGTGCCTAGTTTGCATTTGTATTAATCTGCAATGATAGTCCTTCCATTTAGCTGAGATTGCACAGTCAGATAACCATTTTTGCTGGATGAGGGGACAGCAGGAGTTGCACAACTTTGGAAGAAAGCAGGGGATCTGGAGCTTAAAATGGGGAGGAACAGATCAGAAGGCAAGATTGTTGGCACCAGAAATTACTACTAAAGCATTGGAGGAGAAAAGTACAGTTCACTGGGAACAGATAGGTGACAGGACAGGTAAGTAGGAGAGAAGGGGAGGCAGCAATTTAAAAAAAAAATCTGAAGAGCAAAATGAGGAACCTACTTCAAAGTGATGATTCAGTATGCAGTTTACTGTCAAGGTTCCCCAACATGGTCTGTCCTGGGTCATCCTGAAAGCCTCATGCGAGTTTTATTGGAATAAAACATCAAAGAACCTTTGTCCTTGAAGAAGATCCATGACCAAAACACTTTGGGAAATATTCGCTACTTCCCCATTTCAAGCACCAGCTTCAGACCTGTTTCTCCCTTTGCACTTCTGGAACATGTGTAGCCTTGTCGAACTGCAATCACTGAGGTCATTCACACAATCAAAAACTCTCTTCTACCCAGGTTTGGGAACTGCGTGTGCTCCCAATTTTCAGTTGTGTGGAAGCAAGGTAAGAGAAAAACATGGATAGAAGTGATAGTGGGCGGAAGATAGGAGGAAAAACAATCCAGATTTTCCTTCTACCTTGCTTCCACACAATCACTTCTTCTCAGGATTTCCTCTTATCTTGCTTCCACAACCAAAAATTGGGAGCACACACAGCTCCCAAACCCAGGTAGAACACATTGAGGTTGTCCTCATGAGCAGCCTAGCTAGGCTAGGCTGCTTGTGTGGAGTGCCAGGATCTGCACAGATCCTAGTGCTCCCACCCAGCCTAATCCCACTCCTAAACTCAGCTTTTAGGCAAGGTTATATGAGCAATCACTCCCTTAGCCCGGCTGCCAAGCCCTTGTGTCACCTTGGCTTCATGGAGCTGAGGAGACACAGAGATGGGTGCCTAGAGACTTGCATGTTGGCGGTATACAAATGTGTTAAATAAAATAGATAGATAGATAGATAGATAGATAGATAGATAGATAGATAGATAGATAGATAGATAGATAGATAGATAGATAGAGTTCCTGTCTGATGGCGGAATCCCCCAAGGCACTGCACTCACCGCACAGTGCCTTGTGGGATATGTGGAGGCCGGGAAAATGAGTCCCAGCCTCTTTTGCTCCATGCTGCTCTCAGCAGCTCAGCTTGTGTGGGTGCATTACTTGTGTGCCAAAAGGCTCATGTTCAATCATCTGGTGGAAGGTAGGTTGAACCCTGCCTTCCCAACCACCCCCTCGCACAGTCAGTCATGTGAATAGCCCGTTTTTGATCATGTGAATGACCTCACTATGTAGATCCAAGGCCATATCCTTCAGTCTCCCACTGCTGCGCTGTCATAGCCCTTATGCCTAGTGAGCCACTGATCATGAGGTTCTCTTGCTTACTGTACCTCATTCTTTTTCTTTTTTTGATTTTCATTTTTCATTCAGATTTGGGACTTGGTTCTGTGAAGATTTAAAACTACCCCCCATCGCTGCCTTTGGACGTAATGCAGAACCATGGGTCCAGTGTACCAGTGGTTCTAGGCCCTGCTCCTCCACTACACTCCTGTCCAAATTCAGACATTCAGGATTCAGGAGAACTCTCTCTCTCTCTCTCTCTCTCTCTCTCTCTCTCTCTCTCTCTCTCGTCTCACTGACTGCAGAAAGGAGGGGCAACTGGCTTCTGGGGCTTCCTTCTTGACTGAAGGGCAGCCCCGGCAACCATTAGCAACTAGAATGAAGGAGGAGCTTCCTCCCTCAACTTTATTTGCTGAAGGGGGAGACTGCAGCACCAGGGTTCAGACATAATGCTGGCACCACAGAACTGGAGGTCAGGGTGGCCGACCTTATTAGAAACTGAAGGTACAAAACACAGTTCAGGGAGGGAAACCATGGGTCCATTTTTAAACAAAACTACAGTTGTCCAAATTCAGTTGCTGAAACAGGAAGTCCCTTTACTTCTGGTTTTATGGTATGTGTGAATGCAGCCTCTGTTTCCAGTATTTAAAACAAAAGTATGTGGTGTGAGTACATCTCTGTTCAGAGGTGGAACATCTCTACATCAAGGTTAGATTATATCATAATACTTTCTAGAAACTGATAGAAATTTTAAAAAATGTTGTTGGGCATCATGACAATGAAAACATCAATTTGAAAGACAGACAGACAGACAGACAGACACACCCCAATCACAAAGTCAGCTCAGTCTGCTATAAAAGGTTCATTTTTAATTGCCTCCTAGTAATGTCCAGGCATATAATTTAAGTTTGAGTTTCAGGGAAAGCTGTATGTTTCTGACCCTTACTGATCTCCAGCTGGGCAAATGGGCATTGTCAATAAGAATGCTAACACAATTTGCTGTTCTCTAAAAATTGTGAAGGAAAAATTATAAATTGCTCTTCTTTTAACCACAATGACCAAATCTTTGTGTAGCTTTCCTGTTGCATGCTTAGGGCTTGATGTTAGAATACCACATAGATTTTACAAGTGGTTCATGAGAATAATAATAATAATAATAATAATAATAATAATAATAATAATAATAATTTGATTTCTATACCGCCCTTCCAAAAATGGCTCAGGACGGTTTACAAAGAGAAATAACAAATAAGATGGCTCCCTGTCCCCAAAGGGCTCACATTCTAAAAAGAAACATAAGACACACACCAGCAACAGTCACTGGAAGTACTGTGCTGGGGGTGGATAGGGCCAGTTACTCTCCCCCTGCTAAATAAAGAGAATCACCACGGTAAAAGGTGCCTCTTTGCCCAGTTAGCAGGGGTATATAGCAGGTAATACCTAGTATCATATATCCCATTTTCTTATTGGCTTCTGCTGGTAGACCTGGAGGATCTGGTTTAAAAACAAGAGCATAATGCAAGCCTTAAGTATGCCCATTCCTGCTGTAGACCACTGGTGACTGAAGACTCTGAATGGTATATGATTAAGTGGTATATGACCAGTCTTTAGGAGTGTGTTACTTAGCCTAGTTTCCTGTCATAGAGGAGTACCTGACCTGATCTGGAGTAATTTCGAGAAAGTTTTGCTATTCAAGCTCTTGTATCTGTGTTCAGTCACAATGGCAGTAGTGGATCTTCCAATTCAATATTTTGTGCAAATCCAAAAAGAAAATATGCAGAGCACAATAATATTGTCCAGAATTTGGTGCAAGAAGGAAGAAGCTGTATTACAGCCAAAGTATGAAAAAAACAACTAATCCATTCTGAAGCTTCAATTGCTTAGTTTCAATAGTGTTACGCAAGAGGGAGTATCTTGAGCATTTTGGCTAATATACAGTCAGATGTGCCGCTAAACAACAAGCCATAAATCTTATTACTTCCTTCTTTGCTTCCTGTGCCCAACAGTTGATGTCATGTTATATATGCTGTGCAGAGTTTATTTTTAAACTTATTATCTAGTCTGTGGGTTGAAAATAAAGATTTGAAAAGAATACCCAGATGGCACACAAACTAGGGGAATGGATGCACAGTTATTAACTGGATTTGAAATATTGGCTGCAATATTTTATTCTGGTCCCCCCCCCCGTCCCCCACAAAAGTTGACTGCCTATATTTAAACCTATAGAGCTCCAGATCTTCAGTTGGTAGTAACTGCTTTTTCCATCCTTCACTGAAGGTAATCATTTACATTGCAGCTTTACTATTTTTCTTCAGGCATTCCTTGATCCTATCTTGACCTTTTTAAAAGCTAGACCAGGGCTGCACAATTTTGGCCCTCTGGCGGTTGTTGGACTACAACTCCCATCATCCCCAACCACAGTGACCAATAGGCAAGGATGATGGCAGTTGTAATCCAACCAGAGCCAAAGTTGTGCAGCCCTGAGCTAGACAATTTAATTAATTTACAAACCCCATATATCTGAATCTCTTTTCTGTTAAATTACTATTACAAAATGTACACAAATAGCATCTACAAACTGCAATGGGTAACATCCAGATTAAGTTAATCACGACTAAGTCCCATTAATGGGAGTTACATTATTCATGATTGATTTGCCTCCATGATTTCCATGGCACTTTGTCATGATTAACTAGTCTTGATATTGCTGAGAACACATTACAATCCAACAAATAAAGCAAAAAGGAGGAGCTGGGAAATGAAAGGAATTCATTCATGCATTCTGGAATTCTGGAAATCCATCCACCTCAGTCAGCTGCTCAAGGTTTTGAACTTGGAATATATCCATCTTAGTTAGCTGTTCTACTTTCTGGATCTGGAATGAGTGCACCTATAACTCCCCATTTCTTCAGTGACCCATGAGGTTTACTATCAAAGATATTAAGGAAACCATCAAAGAAATATCAGAAACTATACCCTCTGGGTCCACATAGGAGCTCGGCTCCTCTTTTGTGCACATTATGTATTTCTTCTGCCTCATGTCTGTAACTACACCTTGTGATATCTTATGACTATTTGTCACTTTATGATACATGTAAATAACATGGCTGTTCTTACTAGCCCTTATTAGATGATAGTGATATATGAATATATGGATTGATTACACTGTTCATTTTGTGTTCTTCCAGGCAGCAATAAAGATTACTTTGAAAAGTTGAAGATTAGATGAGAGCTTACTGAGTACCTATACACTCTTGTAGATTCAGGTTGGCTTTTCCAACATGATCTCATATGCAGGTCATGTGGCCAGCAGGGACCTCACATGATTTCTGCCGTTCCACCTACTGGGTAGCTCATGGTTTCGTAACTCATCCTTTTCCTGATTTGTCAGGAAAGTAGTGCTGAAACGTGATGGGTTAATCACAGAAAGCAAGGGATGACCAGCCAGTGGAACTGCAGAAAATGTGCATGGTTCTTGCTGACCATGTGACCTGAGCATGAAATCATATTGGAAAAGCCAGCACTTATTTGTGCGAGTTTGTGGATACTGAATACTCTCTTGCCTTCAACTTATTTGTAAGGCTTTTTTCAAAGCACTTTTTATTGCAGTCTGGAAGATTGCTTAGTTGCAGTCGGTATGGACTACAGCACTGGTCAATAACTTCAAAGAAAATGAGAGTTTTGGAGGATTTGAAGAAAGTTACTGCAGTGCCACGAGAAACACGTTCTGGAGGGCAGCCATAGGCATATGAATCTGGCTCTAAATAGGTTCAGAATAAACAGGTTCATGCACATAGATTATCCTTGCAGTAAGAGAGATTAGGGATGTGCATTTCGTTTCGGGCACAGATCGTTCTGTGCCCGAAACAACGAATTTCGGGTGATTCGGAGCCGATCCGAATCACCCCTGCGCACCTCCGAAAATTTCTGTGCCCGATCCGAATCACCCCGATTTCGTGAAAAAAAATTCGGGTGATTCGGACCTCCGTGGGCATGTCTGCAGCCTCCATTTTGTGGCTGCAGAATTGCCTTCTTCTTCCCCCTCCATTTTAATTCTGACAGCTCTTTGAATTTCCCGCCTTTTTTCTCCATTGACTTCAATGCAGAAAAATTTTCCCATTCACCTCCATTGAAAATAAAAGTTCCTACCTGCAGAGGAAAATGACCAAATAAGGTTTGGATAGTAAATAACACCCTCCCATTGGCCAGGTACAGGTGGAGGTAGGGTCAAGGGTGGGGGTGATTTTTGGAGGGCTTTGCAGGAGGGTATTTAAGGGGCCACCAGTAGCCATTTTCTTCCTTTCTGCTGCCTTGCGTGGGAGAAGAGACACAAGAGAGAGATCTGCTGCCTTGCTTAGTAAGTCTTGCCTCCATTTTGATTTTGGATTTTTGTGGGTGCTGTTTTTCTGCATTGACGCCAGTGCTCTGCCTTGTTGGTTGGTTTTCTGCTTTATTTAAGCAATTTTTAAAATAAAGAGAGAAGAGGGTGGAAATTTTTTTTAAAGAAACCTCTGCCTTGCAGAGGTTTCCCACTGCTCATTTTTAAATCCTTGTTGGGGCTAGAAGAGGGGGAGAATTTTTTTTTTCTAAGGAAACCTCTTCCTTGCAGGGGCAAACCACTTTTCAATTTTTAATCCATTTTTGGATTAAAAGAGGGTGAGATTTTTTTTAAAAAAAAGAAACCTCTGCCTTGCAGAGGCAAACCCTCTGCTCATTTTTTAATCCTTGTTGGGGCTAGAAGAGGGGGAGATTATTTATTTTAAGGAAAGGATTGGAAGGAAACCTCTTCCTTGCAGAGCAAACCTCCTCTTCCCATTTTTTAAAATCCTTTTCTGGATTAAAAGAGGGTGAGATTTATTTTTTTTTTAAAGAAACCTCTGCCTTGCAGAGGCAAACCCTCTGCTCATTTTTTAATCCTTGTTGGGGCTAGAAGAGGGGGAGATTTTTTTTAAGGAAAGGATTGGAAGGAAACCTCTTCCTTGCAGAGCAAACCTCCTCTTCCCATTTTTTTTAATCCTTTTTTGTGAAGAGAAGAAGAGGAATAGATTTTAGATTTTTTTTTAAACATCTGACTGCCTGCAAGCATTGCCAGCCTGCAGCCCTTGGTGGGAAAGGAGGGTGTTTTTTCTCCTTTTGAATCCCTCCACCCTATTTTTTGCCAAACCACTTTTTTGGGCAATTTTTTTCTGCGGAGAGTCACTGCTGCCTGTGCCTGCTGCCTGCCTGCCTGCCTGCACTCCAGGCCCACCTGTGTGACCAGCCACCAGACCAGACCCTCAGAGGTGGACGCCAGAGACCCGGCGTTGGAGAAGCCTACACCTGAGTGAGATTGGCCCAGCCATTTTATATTTTACACACGCACACAACACACAGACACACGCACGTCACGCACGGCGTTCTAATCTGTAGTGTTCCATTCTTTAACTGTGCGCTTGGGGTTTATTAATTTTTCCCTGTTTTTAGGTTTTTGGGGTTTTCACTTTTCTCTATAAGTGTTGTGTGATAGTTGTTGTAAGATTGGGTTTTAAATAAATAGTGTTTTAAATAAATAGGGTTTCAAGGTGTTGTGATAGTTGTAAGATTGGGTTTTAAATAAATAGTGTTTCAAATAAATAGGGTATTAAAGTGTTGTGATAGTTGTAAGATTGGGTTTTAAATAGTGTTTTAAATAAATAGGGTTCTAAATAACTAGGGATTGTGTGTAACCTTCCCCGGTAGCTAGCTATTAGGAGGAGGTCCAACTGTAGAGTAGCAGTAGACTGTAAGAGTGGCCTGGCCTAGTAGTGCTGCAACTTTATATTTCTGTTGCTGCTTTTGTGTATTTTGCAGAAATATTTTTTAAGGGCCTAGTCTGCCCACAGTTACTTTTCCATCTTGTTTGCCTGTGTAATTGACACAGAGATAATTTTTTGAAACATTTTTGTAACTGTGTGCTACTTTCAGACCACAGAGAGAGTAACTTTCCCCTGTGGTGGAGTGCGTTCGATACAACTACCCCTTCTTCACATTCTGAAATTTTTAAAAAAGTTTTAAAAAGCAATGGTTGGGAGGACAGCAGGAAAAGGGAGGGCGCAAGTAAGTGGGAGGCTTGTCTTCCCTACAGCTGGTCGTGGCAGGGGGCGGCAAGAGGGGCCTACTCCCCAAGTCACCCCCGGCCCTGCTTCGGCGCGCAGGCTTGACTTCTTCTTGGGTCAGCCTGGCCCTATGCCAGGGCCTGCATCCAGGCAGGATTTAGGGGGGGGGGGCCTCCCAGATTGCCAGGGAAGAAGATCTTCCTGTGGCAGCTGAGGAGGTGGTGCTGGTGGAGGAGGTTGGCAGTCCAGCCAGATCCACCTTGCGGACCCCCCAAACGGTCACTATGGGGGTTGGTGGGGGGCTCAGTCTGGCATCTGAGGGGGCTCAGGAGGAGGGAAGATCTTCTCCTGCCCCTGGGCCTTCCCATGCCAGCGCTGAGGGCATTGGTGGTGGTATGCCCGAGAAGGAACCAGCAAAAGTTCCACCAACAAAGCGACCTCGTGTCGCTGGGGAGTCTGGCAGTGTGGTCTGGGATCACTTTGAGCTTAGCCCTGGTGATCCCACCCATGCTGTGTGCACCCACTGCAAGGCACTGGTCAGCAGAGGCAAGGACCCTATGCACTTCACAACCTCGGGGCTGTGGTCGCACATGCGTCGGCGGCACCCAGGTGTGGAGACCTCTGCTGGCACTGGCAGTAGGCCCGGTGCCTCACCTGGTAGCAGAAGCAGTAGTAGTGGCAGCAGTAGCAAGCGGCCAGCGGCTCCTGCCCACAGGCAGGAAAAGCTGACCGATCATCAGTGGGTGCAATCTCTTGGGAAGCGGTCTGATCGTCCAAAGCCTCATCTCGTGACTCGGGCCATTGGTGAGATGATCGCTCTTGATGACCAGCCGTTCTCCATTGTCGACAATGTCGGCTTCCGGCGTCTGCTCCAGCTGCTTTCTCCGGAGTACAAGATCCCCTCAAGGACCACTTTCAGCAGGAGGGTGGTCCCCTCCCTGTACCGTGCGTGCAGGGGGGCCGTGTTGGCCAAGCTGCGTGCAGCTGGGCCAAACACCAGTGTGCATTTCACTGCGGATATCTGGACTAGCCGCAGTGGGCTGCACACTGCCTTCATGTCCCTGACAGCCCATTGGTGGGGGCATGGGGGTGAGGGGACATCTGGCGCTGCTGGTGCTGTATCCAGCTCCTCCCATGCATGCACGCCTTCTTGGGCAGTGTTGCATGTGGAGGCGATGGACACAGACCACACTTCAGATGAGTTGGCTGCCGTCATGGAGCGGCAGGTGGGGGCGTGGCTGGCCGGGGAGCCAACCCTCCGCCGGGGCTTCATGGTGACGGACAACGCAGCCAACATCACCAAGGCTGCTAGGCGGGTTTACGGTGTGAACATCGCTTGCGCTGCGCACACCTTGAACCTCGTAGTGAAGGGTGCGCTTGGCCTCAAGGAGGCGCCGAAGAAGGCCAAGGAGCACCAGCGTGTTCGGGGCTCTTCCAGTAGTTTAGGTCAGGATCCTGCTGCTCCCGTGGCCGCCCTGGTGGAGCGTTGCCGCCAGGTAGCGGGCCACTTCCACCGGAGTGAAAAGGCAAGGCGCCAGCTCAAGGCCAGACAGATCGAGCTGGGCCTGCCCGAACACCAAATCCCCCAGGATGTTCCTACCCGGTGGAACTCCACCTTTCTCTTGCTCCGGCGCATGCATGAGCAAGAGGGAGCACTCAACAGCCTGGGGACGCGTGGTTGCTTGGATCTGTGCAAGTCTCTCTATGATGACTGGCCGGTGATCCGCGAGCTGGTCTTAGTACTAGAGCCGTTCTATTCTGCAACGAACGACTTGTGTACTCAGACCGCCACGCTGAGCCTGGCTTTGCCCACTGCTATTCTCCTGGAGAAGGCAATGAGCGATCTCCAGACCACTCTGACCACTGGGGTTGCGATTGCCCTGGCAGGTCGGTTGAGGACTGGGGTAGTTGAGCGGCTCAAGACACCATGGGCCGCATCTGCATGGCATGTCCTGGCATGCATTTGTGACCCAAGGATGAAGGGCAGCGCTGTGCCTCCTGGCGAGCTGCCCAGGTGGAGGGGCCTCCTGGTCGAACACGTGAAGCGTGAAGAGGAAAGGAGGCTAGGGATAGGTGCAGCAGACGACCAGGAGGAGGGGACTTGGTCGCAGGCTGGCACTGCGCATCCCACCCCCAGCAGCAGCAGCAGCAGCAGCACTGCCACCACCCCCACTTCTTCCCAGTCCAGCGGCGTGGTTTCTCCGGCACTGGGACCAGCAGAGCAGCCAGTGCGACCTCGAACCACCACCCGGTGGCTCAGGGGCTATGCTAGTCTCATGCCTGGGAGACGGGAGGAGCCTGTCCCTCGCCCCAGCCGTGCTGAGCAGACTGTTCTGCAGTACCTGGAGAAGGCGACGGAAGACGAGGAGAGTGAGCCGTTCCCCTTTTGGGCAACGCGTCGCAAAGTCTGGCCGGACTTGGCATCCGTTGCTGTCCGGTTTCTCTCTTGCCCGCCAACCAGCGTCTCGAGAGAGAGGTTGTTCTCCATGGCCGGGGACGTGGTGACTCCTCTGCGCTCACGCCTGGATGCTGATTTGGTAGAGCAGCTCGTCTTCTTGAAGGCCAACCTCCCCCTGCTGGGCTACCCCGAACTGGCCGTGGAGGGCGAGTGACTCGCGTCACCCCCCCTATGTAGCGCCTCCCACGCCACGGCAGTTCATCCCGGCCAGAAGATGTGTCACAGTCCATCCCTCTAAGCCCACCCTGCCACTAAAACATGCCCCGTGCTGCTGGCACATCCAGACACGCATGCATACACAGGCACCGCTGCACTGTCAGCCTGGGATGGTGGACTGCCAGGTGAGTGCTCCCAGCATGAGGGAGGGGTTACCACAGATGTGGCAGAGAGAGACGACAACTCCCATTTCCCACTGTCCTGATGGCTGGCCACCATCAAGACTAGGGACAATGGGAGCTGTAGTCGCTGTCTCTGCAGAAGAAATCTGTGGTGGGCCCCCCCCTGATGCTGGGAGCACCCACTTGCCCAGTGCTGAAGGCTGGGCCGTAGGGCAGCGCACCATCCATCCACAACCTCAGAGACAGGCTGCTGCGTGTGCGTGTGTGGGGGGCACAGTCAGGATTGGAAGGGACATCCCTGGGGGAGAGTAGTGGCTCTGTGCAATGGGCCTGTGCCTCCTGGCGAGGGGGGCACACACACACTGTCACTGAGTGGGCTTGCCGCTAATTGCTAGCCTGCTTGCCTGCTAAAACTGTCATCATTGCTTCCTCCCATGAACAATTGCATTGAAGCTGTAATCTAAAAAAGGTCTGTCTGCTGCTTTTCTCAATGCGATGTAATTATTTCTGATTTCGGCTTGCTTGTCAGGTGATGTCTAGTTTACTTCTTTCTTCATGCTCTCCTCTGTTCAAATCCAAATATGTGGTTTGCCTTGGTCTACTGAGCTATTAGGTTGTCGCCGCCGCCGCTGAGTGAGATGGTCTGCTCTGCTGCTGCCTGTTTTTTCTGGCCACAATGGGAGTAGTACTACTGCTGTGCCTGAAGCGGCACACACACACACATGCACCCACCCTCCCCTCCCCTCCCCTCCCCCCGAAAAGCTGTGTTGCCAATGATGAGCTTGATGCTGGTGCAGCCCTCACACAAATGTCTGTCTCACGCAGACAGAGAGAGCACACATTGCAACCTGAGGCGACACAGCCCTTTTCAGCCCTAACCCTCTTGCAGAGAGTGAGTGACTTGAGCAGCAAACCCGCACAGTGCACACACACAGGGGAATAAAGGCATCTTCTAGACTCCGAACTAGTGGTAATGTCATATCATGTGATTGCACAGTCTTTCTGCCCAGTATCTGCGGCATGCATTGGGATGCAATCCGAAAAAGCCTGCAAAAATTCTAGCTTGCTTTGTTGCAGAGACCTCTTCGTGGTATGTGGTGTTGTTGTGTGATGTGGTGTGGAGTGGTGTGTCCGTGTGGGGCCCGGTAAAGGACAGGACAGGTGCAATTCACTGTGCCTGTGCATGTGTGTGGGGAGATGCATCATTGCATTATGTTTCCAAATGAAGATCGGGTCATGTTTGCGAGTTGATTGACAGCATTTTATTTGAAGATTGTGCTTGCCGATACATAGATGCGGCGATCTCATGCCACAGAGTCAGACAGGAAAAGAAATGTCCAGAGACACGTGCGTGCTGCCATTCTCTTCTTATCTGCCATCATCATCCGTTACTCTTCAAAGCTGTGTGGGCGAGGAGGGGGCAACAACAACATGCCAAGACTTGCTGCTCCACTTGCGGAGTGTTGTTGTCTTGCGTGCGTCCTATGTGTGTTCCCTCCTGGCTGTGCCTGTCTGTTGACTGTAGTGGGCGAAAGAAGTTTGGATGAGGTGAGGTTCAGGGCAGGGCACTGTTGCTGGACTTAGAGTGGGATATGGGGCAGCAGAGTGGGGTGGGGTGGGGTGGTAGTGCCTAATGGGTGTAGGCTGCCACCCCAATTTCAGGGGGGTGGGAGGGACAGAGGGCTGATTTTTGGTGAATTACTGAAGTTTTTGTGTCTTTGGGGCAGATGGGGGGGACAGAAAGTGGATCTGCCCCAAAAGAGTGGGGTGGGGTGGTAGTGCCTAATGGGTGTAGGCTGCCACCCCAATTTCAGGGGGGTGGGACAAAGGGCTGATTTTTTGTGATTTTTTGAAGTTTTTGTGTCTTTGGGGCAGATTGGGGGCAGAAAGCGTATCTGCCCCAAAAGAGTGGGGTGGGGTGGTAGTGCCTAATGGGTGTAGGCTGCCACCCCAATTTCAGGGGGGTGGGACAGAGGGCTGATTTTTTGTGAATTTCTGAGGGTTTTGTGTCTTTGGGGCAGATGGGGGGGCAGAAAGTGTATCTGCCCCAAAAGAGTGGGGTGGGGTGGTAGTGCCTAATGGGTGTAGGCTGCCACCCCAATTTCAGGGGGGTGGGATAGAGGGCTGATTTTTTGTGAATTTCTGAGGGTTTTCTTGGGTGCAGCAGAGCAGAGTGCTAGATTGATTCATTCCCATACTCGTCATAGTAATTAAGGAGAAAGTGAGAGAAAGCGAGAGTGTTAGGGTCATCTAGAGTTGAGAGTACTATATGCTGCATGAATGAATGAATCAATCACTCACTCTGCTGCACCCAAGAAAATCCTCAGAAATTCACAAAAAATCAGCACTCTGTCCCACCCCCCTGAAATTGGGGTGGCAGCCTAAACCCATTGGGCACTACCACCCCACCCCACTCTTTTGGGGCAGATACACTTTCTGCCCCCCCATCTGCCCCAAAGACACAAAAACTTAAGAAATTCACAAAAAATCAGCCCTCTGTCCCACCCCCCTGAAATTGGGGTGGCAGCCTGCACCCATTAGGCACTACCACCCCACCCCACTCTTTTGGGGCAGATACGCTTTCTGCCCCCAATCTGCCCCAAAGACACAAAAACTTCAAAAAATCACAAAAAATCAGCCCTTTGTCCCACCCCCCTGAAATTTGGGTGGTAGCCTACACCCATTAGGCACTACCACCCCACCCCACTCTTTTGGCTCCAGAGTCCTTTTTGCTGATCCGAATCGATTCAGATTCGGATTCGGATTAAATCCGAATCCGAAACGAATCGGGGGTGATTCGGGTCAGCAAAATTCGGACACAGAACAGAACAAAGGTGATTCGGCTCGGGTCCCGAGCCGAATCACCGAAAACCCGAAATGCACACCCCTAAGAGAGATCTCATGGGCACAAAACTGTAGTTGCAGGGGGTGGGGGGAGTGATTCAATATTCAATTATTGTGTGCATGCTGTTGGTAGTATCAGGGCGGACTGTGCAATCCAAATAAGTGGTAAACTTCCAGCACTTTTCAGGCACTGAGTAACTGGCTATATTGTACCTAGATATGGGGGAATGGGAGTGTTCCTGAACCCAAATATGTTCCTGAACCCAAATATGACGGGTGGGGGGGGACCTCTCTCCTGGGTGAAGTTGCAGACATTCACTAAACATGCTACATGCTATGGAACACAAGATGTGTGTAGTTAGCTAGCGTACTACACTGCCTCTGTATCTGGAGAAAATATACCCAATTTCAGAACATCGTAAGAAGGTTTCAGAGTAAGGATGTGACTGATAGAAAAGGACTGGAAAAGGACCACCAAACTGGTTCAGGCACATCCCTACTACAGAGTCCTGGCCATACTTACACAACTGCTAAAAGCTGGGGAGCAGGGAGATGGGAGAAGTGATTCTAGGCAATCTCCCATACCAGCAGATAATCAGTTGTTAAGATGGATAATCTCTTGTAGAAAAACCTTCCTCTTCAGCCTGCTGCAGAAAATGACCTTTTGGTTTTGAGTTTTATGATTAAAAAAGAAAAATCAGCATTAATAATCCTGTTGTTTAGGTTTCAGTGTGTATAGAATGTATGAACAGAGGTGAACCCAATTATTTACCAAATAGATGAGAAAATAAATGCTTGTTCTGGGACACTCTTGGGTAATTATGGAAAAAGAATCCCAACTGATAATGTAAGAATAAATATTTCACTGAACGTTAATTAACATTATATTGGCAGATTTGAAAAATCAACAACAATTAAAGACTAACCAGCTAAAAATAATGAATATGAATTTGGTCAGGCTTATTGATGCTGTGATGCTTAGAAATGGGTTGTTTTGCTAGTAAATTCCAGTGGGTAAATAAATGAGTGATTGTAAATGAATGAACAAGCCCTGTAATTTCATTGCTGCCATCTGACTTCCAAGGGAGTCAGACTCCCTTGGAGTATAGTGGATAGAGTGCCGGACAGGAACTAGGGAGAGCTGGGTTCAAATTCCCTCTTAGCCTCAAGCTGCAAAACTGATCTTCAGCCAGGTATTCATTCTCATCCTATCCTACCACACAGTGTTGTGAAGATAAAAGGGTCTACTACTACTACTATTACTACTACAACAACTACAAATATTTATAAATTTATTTATTTTAACATATTTTTATACCACCTTAGCCCTCTCTCCCCGCAGACGAGCAGCTGCTCCTAGCTGGGCAGCCAAATCGGCTGCCCACACAGCTGCTGGCTCAGTTACGGAGCTGGTAGGAGCTGTGGTGATCGGGGGCCTCATGGCCCCTGTACGATCCAGCATGCCCCATGCAAGCACGCAGGACATCCTGAAGAGACCCCCGTGCCCAGGAGGCTGCTTGCAGCCTCCCGGTTGTGGAAGCCTTGTGCAATACCCATGGCAAATTGATTTTTTAAAAAATGGGTCAGGCTTTTCAGGAAGGAAGAATTTTAAAAATTAAAGGGGGAAAATAGAAATGAAATGAATGAACAGAAGTTGACTCGAGGGAATAATAATGTAACATCTCTGCTGGATTGGGCCCAAGGAAGGCCTATCTAGTTTAGCATCCTGTTTCACACAGTGGCCCACCAGGTGCCTCTGAGAAGCCCACAGGCAACAAGGTACCGGAAATGATTCTGCCCAGAATGTTGTTATGTCAGCAGACACTTGGAAAAGCCACACCTTCATTTCATCTTGATCCACGTCATCCGTGGGGTCTTTCCACACATCAGACTCATATTCCACAGGATGACAGAGTAGCCCAGGAAAACATTTTAGAAAGTGGAACTATTTTTGGATGCAGATACGCTAAGTTCCATTTATAAAGATAAAACCTGAATAAATAAACCTGATAAAAGACCTTCTTGCTGTATGAACAGTAACTGTATGAACAGTACCTTGATGTCTTAGAACTGAATTTAGGATAATGGCACCCTCATATGAATGCACCCCTCAGTGTGCAAAGGTGCTGAAAAAGACCCATGTGGGTAAAGCTCCAGATATGATGTTTTAATCCATCACATGAAGTGAAAGCTGTGAATTAGTCTGAAGCAACACTGGAAAGGTTCTAATCACCACTTATCCTGTGCAAAGTGCCTGCAGGAGGGTGTGCTTTGAAACACAGAGAAGAATGAAGTGCTAGTTAACCTTTCCTGTTATTTTTCCTGGAAAATGTGCTCTAGATGTTTTTCCCCCCTGCTAAGGTTCTAGAGCCATGTCTAACTTGCAATGACAGGTATGGAAGCACCTGAGTTGAAAATGGCTTACATCCTGTCTCTAGTGAACACAGCCTTTGTATGGAAGGTGCTTTGAAATCTAGAATGTTCTTTATATGTGACACAGGCTAATATGCAGTTTGCCCCTGTGTGGGCTGGTTTTTGCTCCTGAATTTCTGTTAAAGAGACAATGAACATCTGTAATTGACATTAATATCTTGATAATGCCTGCTTTCCATGTCCTAGTCAAAGAAAATTGACTTCAGCAATTTGCTATTCTCACTGACTGACTGTGTCAGACTAGCTTCCTTGAGTTTTGTCTCAAGATTGTGGGTCTTTTAGCTTAATTTAAACGGAATTTTAATTTAACCGAAAACATCCTGTTGATGCACACATTATGTCCTTAATTATGTTTTCAGGTTCAGTTAACTAAGGAAATAAAGCTTTTAAGGCACACACGTATTGATTTTGTGAAGAGCCAGAGATTGCATTAAGTGTACAAACAGCAGCAGTATCAACAAGCAAATTGAGGACATTCAAAAATAAACAAAGTACATAAACAAAAGAAGGTAAGCATTTAAATAAAGCCTGCAACCTCAAAGAGGTCTACATTCCAGCTCTTAAAGTAATATTTTCAATCAATTCTAACAAACCATGAATCTGGTCTAAACCCAACAGAAATGAACTCCACGAAGGAGATGCCAAGTTGATGGGAGGGGGAAAGTTGATGAGTGGGCACACTCCTCCCTGATAACTCAGTCAGAGAGCAAGGGGTTGTTGAGGGAGATCCTGTCCTCTTGCTTCCTGCCAGATGTTGAGCCCCTCTCTGCCCTCTGCTACTGGGCTGCACTATTCTGCATACAGACAGTGCCCCCCAGTACAGTGGCAGGCCCTGTAGACAGTGCTCTGCAGGTTGCCCTGGGGTCCATTGATCTGATTAATTTAATCTGAAGGGTTCAGCAGGGCTGATTGCACAGTGTGCTTGCCCATCCAGTTCTACACAACCACTTTCAGTGTGCTTTCCCCTGCTCCCTACCAGGGTGATCCAGGGATCAGCCAGGTCATGATTGCCCTATGGCAGGAAGTGGTTACTGTGGCTGCTACTCACTCAGCAACTGCTCCACCTCCCAGGGTGGCCCAAGCACCTGTGAAATGCTCTGGGGACCACCAAGTGCACTGAGTATGCATGGAGTTGCTGCCACTGCTCACTCTATCACTGGGGCCAATGAGAGTGGGACTGGTGCTGCCCTGAAGTCTTGTCCAGCTGAGGGCAGGGTGATAGCTGCTGGGATGGCATCTGGTCCCTAGGAGGCAAGTGTGGAAGGGAGTATGGTCAGCAGTGGCCGTGCAGAAAGCTGAAAACAGTGATTCTATGGGTGGGATGGCTATGGGTCCAAGAGGCAGCCCTCCAGATGATCATGTGAACAGGCCCATTGTGATTTACAAATCTATCTATCTATCTATCTATCTATCTATCTATCTATCTATCTATCTATCTATCCTCTTTATCAAAGGCATGCTCTGCAATGTATGTTTATTCATAAGTAAGGGGAAAGGTTCTATAGGGCTCAATGGCTTACTCTCTATTAAGGATATTTAGAATTGAAACCTTAATTTTAATGATGGGTTTTAACTGATATTAATTGTTTAATTGATTGATTTTAGTTGTTCAAAATGTTTAACTGTAAACCACCCAGAGATGCAAGTTCTGGATGGCACAGAAATATGTATAATGATAATGATAATATTTCCATGTGATGGCAAACTTAAAATGACCTCTTTAATGCATAAAATATATTTAAATAAATTACAGCTTTTCCCACAAGACATGTAAGCTAAAACAAAAGTTATTAAAATAACTTACAGATTTTTCCACATAACACGCAAAACTTTCTGCTTCATCCTTAAACCTTCTGCTTCTTTCAGTTCTCAGCTTCTGTATTTAAGGGCTTTCAGCTGGCATGCTAAATGTAGAACTGAGGATGGTGTATTACACCCAAACGTTTGCTTGGTCATGTTTTAGCTTGCATGTTTTGTGGAAAAATCTGGAACTTATTTTAATAATTTGTACGCATTAAAGGGGTTATTTTTAAGTTTGTCTTTGGAGCAGTGCAATGAGTCTTATTCCTGTTATATTGTCTTATTCCATGCAAAGGCTGTTATCCAGCAAGATGCCATACAATCTCCTCAGCAACTTCCCCACTAAATCCCCAAAATTCTTTTCAAACTCAGAGACCTTTAAAGATGCATTTGAGGGATATAGTAGCAGCTGAACAGGATACTGAAACAAGTGTGGGTACACACAACACAAGTGTACAAATGTAATCACAGATATGCACACCTCTGGATAAAGTTTTGAAGAGCAGTGGTAAGCAGATTTTATTCTATAGTGCTGTCATTATTTCAAAGGAAGTGTTTGAATATAGTTTCCTGCAGTAATAAAATGACACATGTGGAATCCTCCATGAGGGAACATTGCTTTTGGACATTTGTCTTTGTCTGAAGCATTCTATAAACCTGTTTTACTGTGAAACTGATAAGCATGTAAATCATCATGACTTAAGGGATGTCTAGAACTCATGAAAATCAATTCTTTATGGATCTAAAGTAGTAAATAAAAGCAATGAACTATCAATAAACAAATGTCACTTGCAACAGCTGGGGATATCCAGTGGGGAAGCTATGGGCAACCATACAAGTTCTGTTGCTGTAGACTTGTCAGTACTTGACAGGCCTGTCAGAGGGATCAGGACAGTCGCCATGGGCAGTGAGAGGTGACGATTGCCAGACACTTGGAATCAATACAGAGGCTGCTGCGCACAGCAGATCAATTGAACAGCAGCTAATGCTTTACCAAGGAAAACGGGTGTTGTTGTTTTTTGTCTGAACCTGAAATAAAAAAAGAAAGGCAGTAGCCCTATTCATATATTATGTTCAACACATGTGCAATCTGTGTACACAATAGGCATGCACACTGTATAGTTATTCACAACCAAGCCAGGGCTCTAAATTATGAGGAAAAATACTCCCTGCATTCAGTGCTTGCCAGGCAAGTTATCGGGGGGGGGGGCAGTTAGAAGGTGTGGGCAGGGAGCAGTGTTTCCTGTAACAGGGAATCTGAGATAGCACTCACTACAACTTCTAGAATCCCCAGTCGAAGGCCATTGACGCTAGGGATGCTGGGAATTGTAGTCAACAACATCTGGGATTCTCTGTTACAGTGGATACTGGCAGGGGAGTATACAACATGAGAGGTGTGGTTAGCTGGGTAGCTCCAGTTCGCCTCCTGTCTATATTCAGTGATCACAGAAGCCCTGTTCACACACTATGTTCATTATACATTAAGTCTGTGTGCAGTGTATACATGTACAGATCTGTACACATGTACAGTTTTCACGTTACGTTCAATGCACTTACAGTAGTCCACTGACCATCTGTACCTTGCATCTGAGGGACCTGTAGGAAGGTTCATTTTTGAAGTGAACACATGTACAGTCATTCACACAAATGCATAAACATTTGTACAGACATCTATTATTATTTTTATATACCGCTTTCAACAAAAAAGTCACCAAAGTGGTTTACATTGATGATGATGATGATGATGATGATGATGATGATGATGATGATGGAGGAGGAGGTGGCTCCTGTTCCCTAAGAGCTCACAGTCTAAAACAGGCCTGTTCAAATTTGCCACCCCAGCTGTTTTTGAACTACAACTCCCATAATCTCGAGCCACAGTGGCCAATATCCAGGGATTATGGGAGTTGTAGGCCAACATCTGCAGGAAGGCTGAAGTTGAACAGCTCTGGTCTAAAAGGACACACAAAGTAGACACCAGTAACAGCTACTGGAAGAGCTCTGTGCTGAGGTTGAATAGGAGCAGTTATGCTCCCCTTGCTAAATATAAGAGAATCACACTTTGAAAGGTGCCTCTTTGTCCTGTACGCATGTGCAGCTTAATGTCTGAATAGGGCTAGTCATGCAGTTCAAAGCAATTTATTTTCTACAGTTCTTGTCTGTGAATTTGAAACTCCAGAAAGCTGGTTGCACAGCAACAATTCAGCTGCATTTGATACAAAGTGGTTGCATGTTAGATCAGCACAAAGGTCTTGATTCCCAATTTCCAATACCGCCACGAGCCTGGCTAGAAGAAGAAGCTAAAGGCAATTTGAGCTGGATTATTAGCACTTCAGGATGAAATTCTGGTTTGAGAATCAGCTGACTGCAGAGAGATAATCCCATGCCACTTCCTGAGTTTACAGATATGCTAACATTCCTTTAGTCTGGGCAGGCTGCTGTCAAGCTACCCGTTACTAAGCTGACTGACTTATTTTTAGCCTACATAATGCATAGCAGACTGTGATCAGACAATATAAACACATAGTCAGGACTGACCTCTTGCCTGTCATAAAATGATACTTCTAGGTCTAATATAATAAACAGAAAGGTGATTATAGAATTTGTAGAATATAGAGAATCCTCTTGAAGATTTGAGTCAGTAGCCTATAACAGTACCATTAATTTAGAATGTCCAATCTCCTTAGAAGGAAAAATGATTAAGCCATCTTTGTGTGCTATTATATGACTCCTAATCAGTGTTCCCTCTAACAGGGCTTCCCAGATGTTATTGACTACATCTCCCATAATCCCCAGCCAAAGGCCATTGGAGCTGGGAATGCTGGGAGTTGTAGTGAACAACATCTGGGAATCCCTATTAGAGGGAACACTGCTCCTAATGATGATCTAATTTCAAAGAGCTCAAGCTGCAGTCCTGCAAAGACTACTGTTTGAGACTTGCAGAGGAAACAGTATTCAGAGTGGGCCCAAGGTATCTGTCAGACAGCATTTTGCCACAGGAATCTGCTGGTGCCCTCGTGACTATATTGCAGGCCCTATTCTTTGCCCCACAGCTGATGCAATTTGGTGGGTAGGGACCAGGGACAAGAACTTTTTAGTTTTGGCCCCTTGGCATTGGAATGCCCTCTGAAGGAGCTTCACCAGCTTCCTTCTCTTAAGTTTTTTTTTTTAGAAGAATCTTCCCTTAAAATAGGCTTTTTATGTTTTAACCTGGTCCGTATACATTGGGATTTAAATTTGGTTTTAAATGGGGTTCTAGCTCGTAGCCAGTTTTTAGCCCAATTTTCTACTTAATTGCTGCCTGTTTACTTATTATTTTTACGTCGTTATTTATTATCCTTGTGAGCTGCCCCGAGCAGCACTATGCTAGAGGACAGGATATAAATATTTTAAATAAATGAATAAACAAGCAGCAAACACAAAACATCACACACACACACACACACACACACACACACACACCTCTCTTAGGATTTCACCAGGCTTAGGTATAATATTCCTCTCCCATCAAGGAATAGTTTCAAGCAAGGACATTGGTTGGCTTGCCTGCCTGTTTGCTTGCATATTAGGCTGCCTTGACCTTCCTTGTACTCAGGACAAAAAGAGCATTGTATGCTAGTGAGGGCAAACTAATTCAGTGGATAGGGACAACATATCATGAACCCAGGAAGCCCAGTGCTAGATCCTCTGCTATTAAAAAGCCACAGTACAACTGGTGTGGCACAGTGGGGAAATGCTTGACTAACAAGCACAAGGTTGCCGGTTCAAATCCCCACTGGTACTATATTGGGCAGCAGCAATATAGGAAGATGCTGAAAGGCATCATCTCATACTGTACGGGAGGAGGCAATGGTAAGCCCCTCCTGTATTCTACCAAATAAAACCACGAGGTTCTGTGGGTACCAGGAGATGAAATCGACTTGATGTCACACTTTACAACTGGCCGAAGAGAAAGAAGACAAGCAATTGCTACAGCAGAGAGCTTCTTCTCAGGGGCGTAACTATAATAGGACAAGGGGAGACAGTTGTCTGGGGGCTCACTGCCTTGGGGGGCCCCCAGAGGCAAGTCACATGACTGACTCTCCCAGCCACGCACCCGCTCAGGCTTTGTTCAGTTGTATTCATCCTCTGAAATTGACGTGAGTGTTAAGACCTGGAGCTACCAGAACAGCATGTCTTTCTCTAGTACCATTAAATGACTTGTATCGTCCACAATATTCAATTTTTATACCGCCCTTCCAAAATTGGCTCAGGGCAGTTTACAAATAAAACAAAGACAGTTAAAATCAATCAACAATTTTATATACATACTATGCTTTTTGTTCCCACTATTCACCCTCATTTAATATTTCTTTACTTCATGAGCTGAGCTCATGGGGGGGTGGCATTTTAAAATCTTGTCTCTGGGCCCACGCCTACCCTGCTATGCCCCTGCTTCTTCTGAAGCTTTTGTGTCTTCTGAAGCTTTTGTGCCATGGCAGTGGCTTTGAGAAGGTTAAGCAAAAGGCCTTGTTTGACCCTGCTTCTGCTTCAAGAACACACTGACAAAAGGGTGGCACTGACTGTTCAGAAATGGCTCAATTCAGAAACAGAATATGCTATGCATACTAGAAAGAAGGCAGTTGGAAGAGGAAAGCAAAATAAATACCACCCTTCATATACCCTTTGCACCAAGGACTGAAAAGCTGAGCAGAGGTTTCTATAGGTTTTTATTGCACTTTCTGTGTACAGTCCATATTTCAAACACTTATGCATATGTCAATCACTTCTGGAGTCATAGGATTTAGTTTACTTTTTTCTTTCTGGTTGGCCATACGATGCCGCTGCAGATAATAGCAATAGCAATAGCAATAGCACTTACATTTATATACCGCTCTATAGCCGGAGCTCTCTAAGCGGTTTACAATGATTTAGCATATTGCCCCCAACATTCTGGGTACTCATTTTACCGACCTCGGAAGGATGGAAGGCTGAGTCAACCTTGAGCCCCTGGTCAGGATCGAACTTGTAACCTTCTGGTTACAGGGCGGCAGTTTTTTTACCACTGCGCCACCAGGGTAGACTAGGCTGTTAGTCAATTCGTGTTAAGTGGAATGATATTCTATACAGTCATTAAAACAGGACTTGTTTAAATGTGTTTAAATCCTATTCAGGCTCACTGAGAATCCAGATGGACACATTAATTTTTCAGTCCCTTCAGGGACTTGAATTGCTTCTATTTAAAGCTGAGTTCCTTTTTATAATGTAATCTTCCTGTCAATATTGTTTTCACCTTTCACTAATTCAATTATTCCTCTCTGTGCCTAGTTGGAACACTCAGGCTGCATTAAGAGAGTTTGCAAGATGACGAATAGAAAATAGCAAGGCTGTGTAAGTTAATTAGCTGCACATTAGCAGGGAGAAAATACCTTTCTATCTATAGTGGCTTTAATAGTTGCTGAATCCTGGTTATTCTTGCTTTGAAAGTAAATATGGACCTTGATGAGAGTAGTGTCCCTCTCTTGGTCCATTTAGATCTCTCAGCAGCTTTTGACACTATCGATCATGCTAACCTTCTTGACCACCTGCATGGGTTGGGTATTGGGGGCACTGTCTTACAGTGGTTCCGGTCTTACCTTAGCAGGCGTATCCAGTTGGTATGCATTGAGGACAGGTGCTATGACCCATGGCCACTCCTTTATGGAGTTCTTGCCTCTGTCCTTTTTAATTTCTATATGAAGCCGCTGGGTCATGTCATTTCCCAGTTTGGAGTGACATTTCATCAATACACTGATGATACTCAGCTATATATTGCCATCCCAGACCATTTTGGGGATGCTGTTTCTGTGCTTACTCCATGCCTGGAAGCTATTAAGATCTGGATGAATCAAAACAAGCTCAGACTGAATCCCACTAAGACTTTTATTCAGCCCCCTTTTATTCAGTATATTAAATGTCTCAAACAAACAAACAAACAAATAAGGTGGGCAACATAGCATGCAGAGATCCATCCATCTAAGAGAGGTGCATGCACATCTGTGATACACTCTATAGCCCACCCACACTGCTTGTCGAGGTGGGGCTGCTCCTTGCCTATTAAGCAGTGTGTCATCACAGTTGTGATTCTACTGCCATTGGGAATGATGGGAGTAGTGTCCCAACTTCAATGGGGCACTGCAAAGTAGGCACAGAACAGCCCTGCCTCTACAAGCAGCGCAGGTGGGCTATAGAGTAAATAAGTAAAGTGTGGAAGAGAAACATGTGGTGGCCTAGAGTGTGTGCTTTTCAAATCCAAGCTCTTCATGCTGAGATGTTTCACCAGCAGAGGAACCTCCAATTTTACTTTCTGTTGTGCTTTAGGTAAAATGGCTATAATTCATTTTAATATTTTAATATGATTTTTATGGAATTTTATTGTATTAACTTTTGTAAACCACCCTGGAAAATTTTTATGAAAATTAAAAATCTAACCACTAAATAAAAAATGGCATGGCAACTCCAGTTCAAAGGTGGTTATTATTTTTAAAGCCCTGAACGGCTTAGGTCCAAGTTATCTTAGAGAGTGCCTTCTTCTTCATGATCCCCACCGCACATTAAGGTCATCTGAGGAGGTCCATCTTCAGTTACCACCAACACATCTGGTGGTGACTCAGAGGTGGGCCTTCTCTGTAGCTGCTCCTAGGCTGTGGAATGCACTCCCATCAGAAATCCGCATTCTGAGTTCATTATTGGCCTCCAGGAGAGCCCTTAAAACCCATCTGTTTGGCTTGGTCTTTCAGGGTTTTTAAACTGTTTTTAAACCATAAGGTTTGGCCTAGTTTTCCAGGGTTTTAAAAACTGTTTTAATTGTTTTAATAATGGTTTTATGTTGTTTTAACAGGTTTTTTTTAATTTTAATAGTAAATTGATTTTAGTTTTGTTTTAAGGTAAACCACCCTGAGCAATTTTTGGAAGGGCAGTATAGAAATCAATAAAATCAATCAATCAATCAATCAATCAATCAATTGCTTAGAATTAATTCTAATGAGAGTCAATATCTCCAGTATTGTGCAATAGTTAGAGTGTTTGACTAGGACTGGGGAGACCAAAGTTCAAATCTGCATTCTGCCATAAAACTCACTGGGGTGATTTCCGCATTATACGCTGCAAGTTTTGCAACGTATCTGCTAAGTTTGCTTCCTTATTGCCCGTGATCCAACATCAGTTACAGTGAGGTGCCATCCATATTTTGATGCCCTGCTTTGGGTTTTATTGATGCGCTGCAGCACTACAACATTGCATATGCGTTGCAGGAAAGTAACCGTATTTTTCCATTGTACGAGGGATGCAACAATGTTGTCCTGTGTAAGTGGTGTGGACAGTCCATGGGGAGGGAGGGCATGGACCTGTCCATATTGCTCCTTCCCACTTTGATTTTATTTGTCTCTTTTTATTTTATCTTTTATTTCTTTTATTTATCCCCCCTCCTTATTTTTACACTGTGCAAAAAGAGAGCAGTGGGCGGGAGAGCGGGCAGAGTCTTAAGAGCAGTGAGGCTCTGCCTGGGCTTTCTTTGCTCACCACTTTCCGGGGGCCAAGCAAGGGGGGCAGCTGCCTTGACTCCCCTGCCGCAACCTAATGGCACAGCAGGGAAGTAACCTGCCTAGAGAGCAGGTTTGAATATGGGAAACTCCTGTATCAAGCAGCAGTGATATGGGAAGGTGCTGAAAGACATCATCTCATACTGTGCAGGAGATGGAATGGTAAACCCCTCTTGTATTCTACCAAGAAATCCACATGGCTCTGTGGTCACCAGGAGTCAACACTGACTCAACAGCACAACCTTTCCTTTCCTTTCCCGAAGTACATAATTGTTGCTTCCTGTTCTTAAGCCCCAAAGGACATTGTAATTAGGGATGTGCACAAGTCATTTGTGTAGCTGCCAGAAGGATGGGGAGCAGTTCCCTTAAAAAGCAGGTAAGGAGCTGCAGGTAAGGAGATGTAGCACCGCTGATGGAAAGGTTGTGAGGCAGGGACAGGCATATAAGGAGCTCCTTACCAGCTTTTAAAGGAACTGTTCTCTACCCCATTGAGCTTGTTTGAATGCTGGTGCCTGAGCCGATTCGGTGCTTCTCAGAGGAGGCACTGAAGTGGCTTGTGCATATGCCTAATTGTAATCGGCACAACTAAATATGTTATGGATTCTGCTTGATTCTAAATTCTGTTATCACCAACACAGAGCAGTTCAAATGGAAGTAAATGGCTTGTCTCCCATGCACACTGGTCTTCAGAAGAAAATTCAAAGGACACCAATGTCATGCCCATATTCCTTTATTTAATTTTTGTTGATGTAATCATAAGTGCTGCCTCTGTACAATCAGGGAAGCACACACTAGAAATGATATATGGTTATTAGTTCCAAATTCCCTTTTGGTCTGAGTTGGTATAATGCCACAGACAACATTTTCTGCCTTAGTGGGAAAGAAAATAGCTTTTTAATATTATTCCGTGTTAAGCTTGGCTGGATGGTCTTTTCACTTGGAAGTACTCAGGCACACATTGTTATGTATTTCCTAAAAGAGTTCAAAGTGAAATCTCCCTGTCTGATGCTGTGAAAAGAGGGTGGAGGATTTTTAACCTGTATTTTGAATCTATTAATGCCTTTTCTGTCACATATTATGGTAGAAATGAAGGTGAAGGAAAGGAGTTGAGGACAAAAGGGAGATGCTCCCATTCTGGTGACAGTAGCAAATATCCGTTAGCAGAGAAGAAGAGTGTAGGGTACTGAAAGGGGAGAAAGAGTGGAGATTACAAGAGCACATTGGGAAGTAGCTGAGGAAGCTGCCTTATACGGACTCAGACCATTGGTTCAACTAGTTCCATATTGTCTACACTGACTGGCAGTGGTTCTCCAAGGTTTTAGACAGGACTCTTTCCCAGGCCTACCTGAAGATGCCAGGGGTTGAACCTGGAACCTTCTGTATGCAAGCAGATGCTCTACTACTGAGCTATGGCCCTAAGGGGAATATCTTACAGCAAACAGTGCTCACATATAGTCACCCATCCAAATGCAGACCAGGGCAGACTCTACTTAGCAAAAGGGACAATTCATGCTTCCTATCAACAACCTACAGGAACACACAACTTCCAGGGTGTAGGGGAGACCATGAAGCAACCTGGAGTTCATAAATAAGCAGAATCCAACTTTCTAGATTTTTTCTCACAATGCATCGAATGCCCTCTTTCCATCACAGCTGACGACCGATCTGATATATATGAAGTGTTGAGTACTGAAACATATACTAGGAGCTGAAGAGAGCAATGTTCAAATGGCTCTATCAACCAGTAACAGACAGACAGACAGAATGTATATATAGCATAAAGTGAGTAAATCCTTTATTATGGTCTTTGACCAGATGTAATATAATATAGTGGTAGCATATAAAGTTTTAATCTTGTTAGATGTGTCATACTAAAAAATGAAGAGGTACCTCAGTTCTGTAACAGCAATCTGCATGCACAGATTTATTTTAACTTCTATTCTGCCATTTACATAGCAAAGTGGGGGCGGGGGAGTACAGGCGGACCTCATTATTGGGCAGTTCTGTTCTGCCTGACAACCACAGATAACAAAACCATGGATAAGGAGATAGTGAGCCGGGTCTCACAATCAGTGATACCCAGTTTGTGCAGCTAAGCAGGGAGAGCAGTCTAAGCCCACTCTCCCCACAGACGATCAGGGCGGGAGCCCTGGGCAGCTGGATTGGCCGCCCACACGATTGCTGGCTCCGTGACGGAGCCAGTGGGGGCTGGGGGGGAGCAGGGGCCGATTGGCCCCCAGAAGCTCCAGCATGCCCTGTGAGAGTATGCAGGGCATGCTGGAGAGACCCCCGGAGATGGGAGGTGGCTTTTTGCCTCCCCTCTGGGGGTCTCCTCGTGAGTAGCTGCGGAGCAGAGCTGCACTGTGGCTACTCATGATTTTTAAAACCAGGTTTGCAGAGCACTTGCTCCACAATCCTGGTTTAAGGGCAGGGGTAGTTAGGCAGTAGTTGACCTGCATGCCAACCACTGGGCTCGCAGCCGAGCCCGGTGGTTCACACGATGGGAGAAAATCGGGCTACCCTCAGCTAGCCCGATTTTCTCCCATTGTGTGAATAGCCTCATTGAGTAAGTGGGAAAGGGGGGATTAGGTTTCTGGAGGGCAAAAAGGCCAAAAAAGAGGCAGAAATAGGAGCAAAAAAGCAATGTACCATGCTCTCCAGGTGAGCAGCAATGCCCCCCCAACCTCCCAATTCAGCATCTATTTTCCACAGAAAATTGTTGAATTTGTTTGTTTGTTTGTTTGTTTTACAAAAGACCCTCAAAATGGCTCCATTCAGTAAAATGGTGGCCAGAAATGACCTCAGAGGTCATTTCCGGACACCTAGGAACTGCAGATATATGGATTTTAACGTTTTTGTCCCCACATATACTGAGGTCAGGTCTCCATTTCCCAATTGCAGATGTGCAAAACCAGTTGTCAGGACCATGTGTGACAAGGTCACACCGGCAATAAAAAGTGTACCAGTGTGTGTGTGTGTGTGTGTGTGTGTGTGTGTGTGTGTGAATTATCCCATACCTGCTTAATCCTAGCTATTAAAAGGTAGCCCAAATATGAAAGTTGTACAGTACTTTTGGGTACATTTGTAGGCTCAATCCCTCTTCAGAACATATATGCCTGCATTCAAAACCTAGGAACATATATTCCTACATTCCACTACCCACTGGGTAGTAGAAATACTCCAGGTCAGTGCAAATCTATAACTGAGCAAATATGTGTTGAGCACACAGGCCATCAAGCGGGGCCAGGAGGGTCACCATATCCCTCCTCAATCCAACTTTTTGTTGTAGCTGGATTCATGGGTTCCAGTTCACTGCATTCAACATTTGCCTACAGATGCAAGAAGGGCTGAGCTAGAGTTCTAAATTATGGGGCAAAGCTCTCCCTGCCTTCAATACTTGCCTCTGCAGCCAAGTGCTTATTGGGAGAATATTTGGAGTGCGTCAGCATGGGAGGTGCGGCTAACTGGCAAGCTCCCATTCTCCTCTGTCTATTCAGTGAATACAGGAGCTCTATTCACGTTTAATGCAGTACAATCTGTGTGCAATGTACATATGTGCAGATCTGTACACATGTACAAACATTACTTTCAATACACATAGTCCTCTGCATATCTGTACCCTGCAAAGAATCTGTACACTTTAAAAGTGAACACATGTACAGCAGTGGTGAATCCACAAGTATCCACCAAGAGTGCAATCAGAGGATCCCATTGTGCTCGTCAAGCTCGTCCTTGTCTTGGTTCAGTTTCAATTGGATCACCTGCATTCAGTCTTGTATTGTGGGTAAACACATAATCTGCAAGAGCTGGTACAGATGGCAAAATCTGATGGGTTTCATCAACACACTGTCATCAGATCTGCTTTAGCAGGAATACAACAGACTGCAATTGGTGACAGCGGAGGATCGTTCATCTAGGGATGGAGTAATATATTTAGGGCTATTTAGATTACCCTTTTGGATTGTCCTGCTCTGGGTAACTGCAGTGCAGCAATACATGAACTGCTTGGTTCAGAGTGCTCTGGGTTAATATCTTGCTGGGGGAAAAACAGTATACCATTGATGGGTTTACTTAATGGCAGATAATTTTCAATGTGTGTTAATCAACAACCCCCTCTTAAATAGAGGATAATCTGTAACTTCCTGTCTGTTGATGGGGTAGCTGTTCTGTCATTGCTGAAAGTTTATTTTTCCCTATCTTGCCAAGCTTTTTAATCAAAACTATTGTTAAATAAGAACAATCAAATATATGCACTTCTCAGCTATTATATTTTGTATGTTTATACTTTTTGAATTTTTCATCTTTACTAAGAATTATTTCAGCTGGATTTGCATTTCCATTGTTGCTGCCTTTATCTGCTTAGTATTCACTTCCGGATGGCAAATACAGCTCTTAATTCAAGAGGACTTTTTATTGTATATTGTATATGAAAATGATTAAAACATTGAATATTTTTACTGGATGAAGAATGTATTGATAATTTCGGTATAATGCAGAGTCTCACATTTTAAGAATAAGCAAACATTATAACTTCTAAGTTCTTCCAGTTGCAGATGTAAATTTGACCCAACTCCTGTTGAGCAGCATATCTGTTGTAGAGTCGGAGCACTGAAGGCTATAAATGATCATTACACCCAGGTCCCTGCTGAACAGCTGAAGCATCCCCCATTTCCAAAGAATACAGTGTACCACAACAGAGAAGCAAAAGAGAAGTCTTCCTCAGTTAAATGTTGGCAAAGTGAAGCTGTTGTCAAAATGGGAGAGCACATTACTGTGCATACAGAATTCCTAGTTTCAATATGTGGAATCTCTGGTATTAAAAGATTACAGATAGAGAGGCTGGGAAACTATTAGGCCTTGGAGAACGATGCCAAATAAGAGGAGTCAATACAGGGGTGATTGTGAAACTTAATTGTTCACTGAGCCATCTTATAATTATAAGACTATAGTGCTGTATTGTGTTCAATGCACATACAATCTGAGCACCGTCTACACATATACATATACAGTATTGATTGCTTTCAACACACAGTAGTATATTTCCTATCTGCACTACATTTGAAGGGGCTTTTACCCAGGTCCACTTCTAAAGTGAAGGAATGTACATTCACACAAACATGTATAAATTCAGACAAACACATGCACATGTGTATTTTTGTAAACAGCCATGAAACATTTGTGTGTGGCAGGATAGAAATATAATAAATGAATACTTCTGTATGCATATACAGCAGAATCAACTGGCTTGGACAATCACCGCTGGCACATGTGCATGGCTGCCCTTATGGAAACCATCCTGATGCACTCTGGGGGTATCTCTTAATTATGTGAGGGGCATTTATCTGAATTGCTCTTCTATACATATTCCAAATCCCTGTTTAATTCAGAGGAACACTCCCTCTGTGTGATTGCCCTGAGAATGCATCAGGACATCCTCTGGTAACGTTAGGGTGGGTGCACGCCTGGGCATCCCTGACCCATATCATGTGTGCTTGGCAGCAATCGTCCAAACTGCACCAAAGTTTGAATAGAACTTTGATATTACAACAATCAATAGTTAAAATAGAATGCATGTGAAATTTGATAGCCTGACAGGAGCTTGTCTTCCTGGGGAAAGTGAGGCAAGTGTCTCACAATGTTTACATCCATGTGTTTTAAAAAAAACTGTGGGTACACAGTGTACAAAAACTCTGGGTACACTGAAGAAACAAGTCAGAACTAACATGGTGACTTTAAATGTAAATCAGTTCGGAAGTCAACCCTTTGATACTCCTCCTCCTACCTGTTACTTCTGTTATTGGTGCCAACTTGGCCCGGCATAATTAACTTGTGTTACTGTAGCATAAAGCTGAATCAAAGGCAGGTGTATGTTCCCTGTGGATAGACAGGAGCAGAAGGTATTTCTCATTTAGCCCATCTGTAACCAGAAATTTGTGAAACTTTCATGTTATTCTTGTAAATGTGTTTATTGTTTAAATAGAAGTAATTATTTTTCTTCTCCTGCTGGAAGCTTAAGGCTTCTGCCAAATGTCTTTAGCATTCTGCTAGCAGATACAACATTTTATAATAGAGCCCATATGTTCAACTGTTTTTAAGGGGAGAGATGGTAGGTAGTTACAGCATTGTGGAGTATGGAAATGGAGATGCAACTTCTAGAGGAGAAGAAAGTCTGCTAAGCAGCGGCTTGATCATTATAAGCAAATGTTCAATAAAAGCTATTTGGAAGATGCCACTGTTTGCATGTTACTTCACAAGCATTGTAAAGCAAATGTTGCATTAGAGTTGCAAAGCCACTGCTTTTGAATTTACAATTTTGGTATTGAAATGCATTGTACAAAAGCTGATCTTTTGAATGTCCACTGGAATAATGTTAAGTGTAGTGTAGTGTCGTGTAGTGTAGTGGGGTGTGTGTGTGTGTGTGTGTGTGTGTGCACGAGCACGTGTGCACATGTGTGTGTTGGGCTTCCAGGCTGCAACCCAGAGTCTCTGCCTGTTCCTTTAAGAGCTCAAAAGTAGTCAGATTAAGGGAACCCTTGCAAGATAAAACAAGCTGATCTGGTGAGAACTAATCTGCCTACTTTCCTTTCACTATAATCTTAATTGATAATAGCCATTCTCACAAGCTAACTCACTTCAGCCTTAAACGTTCACACAACCGGCATCTTGAATTGGGGTGGATAACATCATCACAAACTAGGCCATTGATGTGTTCCTATGTGTCACTCACTACAGCTGTACCAAATTTGGTCCAAATCAATTAGGCAGTCCACAAGTTAGCCCACTTCTGCCTCAGCCATTCATGTATTCACCATTTTGAATCAGGGTGGATTACATCATCACAGTTATGCCATTGAGCCATCCCTATGTGTTCCTGCGCAGTTAGGCAGATCACAAGTTAGCCCACTTGCACCTCAAACATTCATACGTCTGCCATCCTTAACTGTGGTGGATTGCAAACTATGCCATTGAGGTGTCCCTATGTGTCCCTACAGCTGTACCAAATTTGGTCCAAATTGGTTCCCACTTGCTCCTCAAATGTTCATGCATCCTCCATCTTGAACTGGGGTGGATGACATCATCACAGCCTGCAGGGGAGGGGACGCTTCCCAGTGTATTGCACAGAGTGTTGAGTGTATGACTATTTGCTCAGAATTTGTGGGTTTTGTGCAAAGAGCTCCTGCCTCTCAGGGAGCAAGTTCTTTCCCTTGAAGCCAAGGTGGCTGATTTGGAGAAGCTCAGACACTCAGAGAGGTACATGGATAAGACCTTCAGGGATGTGGTAGAGGCATCTTACTCCCAGGCTGATGGTTCCTCTGCCATCAGGGAGAATGAAGGTCTAGTGGAAGAAGGATATCATTCCGTGGAAAAGGGAAATGCTCGCTTAGAAAGGACCCCTTCTCTGTGAATGATGAGCCCATATCCTCTCACACAGGTGATACTTCTCCAGGGGTGGGGGCCTCCTAGTAGTGGGTAATATGATCATTAGGGGTATAGAGACATAGGTCTGTGACCTGTGAGTAAACTACACGGTGACTTGCCTGCCTGGTGCGAAGGTTGCAGATGTGATGCAGCACCTACATAGTCTGTAAGGCAGTGCTGGGCAGCGGTCAGCTGTTGTGGTGCACATCAGCACCAACTATGCTTGGAAATGCAGCTGGGAGGTCCTGGAACCCAAATTTAGGCATACTGAAGTCCAGTACCCCCATGGTAGCTTTCTCAGAAATGTTACCTGCTCCACATGCTGGGCAAGCAAGACAGGTGGAGCTGAGGGGTCTCAATGCATGTATGGGAAGGTGGTGCCGGGATGAAGGGTTTAGATTTGTTATACACTGGGTAAGAGATTCAGCATATAGGTGCTTCTGTGCCAATGCCAGAAGCCTCCGAGCCAAGATAGGTGAACAGGAGTGCTTGGTTGCTAATGAAAACATAGATATAGTGGGCATAATGGAAACATGGTGGAAGAGTGATAACCAGTGGGACATGGTTATTCCTGGATATAAACTCTATGGTAAGCTCAGCGAGGGGTAAGCTGGGGGTGGAATAGCACTGGATATTAAAGAAGGGATAGAATCTCACAAGCTAGGAAACCTAGAAAGACCAGAGTCCTCCAAAAAAACTCTGTGGGTAACAAGACAGGACCTGAAAGGAAATGTGCTACTAAGGATGTGCTATCTCCCTCTTGATCAAAATGCTGACAGTGACTGGGAGTTGCAGAAGGAAATGAGGGAGGCATCAAGGAGAGGCCAGGCAGTAATAATGGGTGACTTCAATTACCCACACATAGACTGTGTGAATTCATAGTTAGGTAATGACAAAGAGGCCAAGTTTCTATACACACTAAATGACTGTGCTCTAGAACAGTTAGTCATGGAACCAACCAGAGAGAAGGTGACCTTTGACTTAATCTTGAGTGGTACCCAGTGTTGCCCTGGTGCAAGATGTCAGTATCATAGAACCTTTAGAGAACAGTGATCCTAGTTTGATCAAATTCAGCATATGTGTGAGGAGAGAATCACCAACGAAGCCTGACAGAGACACTTTGAATTTCGGAAGAGGAAACTTCTTTAAAATGAAGAGTTTTGTGAAAAGATAACTGATTGGGAAAATCAGGAGAATCACTTTACTCCAGGATGCATGGATTTTTTTTTAAAAAAACCACAGTGCTAGAAGTTACCTCTAAGTCCAGCAGGATGCCAGCATGGCTAACAAGTAAAGTCAAGGAAGCTATAAAGGGAAAGAAGACTTCCTTCAGAAAGTGGAAGGCCTGCCCAAATGAAGAGAACAGAAAGGGACACAAACTATGGCAAAAGAAATGCAAGGAGACAATAAGGGAGGTGAAAAGAAAGTTTGAGGAACATTCATCTAAATGTAACAGAGAAGCTAAATGAGTTATTTGCATATGTCTTTACAGCAGAGGATACTGAGCATATACTGTGCCTTAACCTAGGTTCTAAGGTTCAGAGGCTAAGGAACTGAATTAGATAGAGGTAATGAGAGATAATGTTCTAATCTCTCTGAACAAATTCAAAATTAATAAAATCACCAGGCACCCACCTGAGAGTCCTTAAAAAACTCAAATGTGAAATTGTTGAACCCCTTGCAAAAATATATAGCTTAGGTTAATGGAACTGTTCTGGAATGCTGGTAGAACACTTTTGGACTGCTTTGGGGCTTGTGTGGGGAATTAGTGAGACTGAGGTGAAAAGTCCATGACAGTGTACAAAGCTTTGGTCTGAAAATAAAGGCAAGGCAATAAAAGGCAAGGCAACTGGCAATATAAATTAGACTCCAGAAGAGGTGTTTTAGCTTAAAGGTCTGAATTGCAATTAATTCAGAATTAGGCTTGCCAAAGAGAGAACCTGGAGTGCAGAGTTTAAGCTTAGGAGGAAGGAGAGAGAGGGAGAGAGTATTAGTCATACCTTCTTCCCAATCAGTTGGTGTGTTTATCATACTTGCAGGATAGAGAACACTGGGGTTCTTTTTCCCAGGAACCAAGCAGAAGGACAGGGTAGAATAGAGGCAAGCATGCCACTCACAAGCCGGGGAACCAGGAAAGGGGCTGGTTCCAGGGAAAATCCAGGGGAGGTTGGTTCTCTAAGGCAGCCAAGCGTAGTGCATTATTTGGAGCTGAAGAGAGGTCTAAACAAGGAGCTAGGAGCAGACCTGGAGCAATGGCTGTGGTAAATGAAATAGCCAGAGCCAAGGAACACACAGGTGGTGGTTCTGAAGAAAGAGCACACCATTTGTTGGGAGCTGGGGTAGGGACAGGCAAAAACATGCCTCCAGGCCAAACACAGGTCACACCTCCTGGCTGCAGGGGATGACAGCTGTGGTTTACAAAAGAATATATGCTGTATGATTCAATCATTGACTGACTGATTGATTAAGTGCTGTCAAGTCAGTGCTGACTCTTAGTGACCACATAGTTTCTCTCCAGGATGATCTGTCTTCAACTTGACCTTTAAGGTCCTTCAATGGTGCATTCATTGCTGTCGTAATCAAGTCTATCCACCTTGCTGCTGATCGTCCTCTTCTCTTTCCTTCAACCTTCCTCAGCATTATGGACTTCTCAAGGGAGCTGGGTCTTCACATAATGTATCCAAAGTATGATAATTTGAGCCTGGTCATTTGTGCCTCGAGTGAAAATTCTGAATTGATGATTTAATCATGGTTGTGTGCAATCTTGAGGAACAATAAATTGGAATGGTTTGAAAAGCCTGTATGGGCTAGGGTGAATAGGCAAGCTCAAAACGTTATTGTGGGTCAGGAAAATCTTCCAGGTGGGAAGATAGGAATGCTTATCACGCTAACGAGTGTCTTCCTCTGATTTGCACCAGACCATTAAAATTACAATACTGATGTGAGAGTGATACAGCCTTGTCTGAGTTCCTTTTGAGGTGATTAGAAAGACTAACCCTTCGTACCAATGAAAAGTGGAGTTTTACTATTCTCTGGAGAAATAGTCCTTCTTAAATTGTGTCTTACTCAGCCAGTACCCTACTCTGTATTATAAATAGAGAGGGGCATGGGGATATCTTGCAATCGCATGTCATTCTTCATGGGGCATGCACGGAGGTCACTATAATGGCCTTCATGCATGCGCAGAGGCCAGAACTGGGCTGGAGAAGGCCTGAACCGGGCTGCCGGTGGCCCTGGTGAGGGTCCGGTGCAAGCCGTACCCACCACTGTGGCAGCCGCCGCAACAAATATTACTTGTAAGTAGTTACTGATACCCCTCCTGCCCCTTCTAGACCTAGGGAAGTCCCCCTGCCCCTTTACTGGTAAAGGGGAAACCTCTTTCAATTTCACTATACCCACAGAGCACAGAGCCAGTTTGAACTGGTCCAGCAGTCAAACCGGACCAAATCCTGTTTGACCAGTGCCAAAATTGAAATGGACCAGGTCTTCTCAAATCTGGTTTGGATTCAAACAGAACCGGCAAAACCAGTTTTGTGCACATCCCTACTGTAAGGGCCCTTTGAGTCCATCACTTATGAACTCTAGGGGAAGCACTGGGAAGTGCTCTGGGGAAGGTGCTGGGTAATACAAGATGTTTCAGGGGCTTAAGAGGGCTCTATTTTCCTTAAAGGAGCCCACCAGCCCTAGGCAAAGCACAACATTGCAAGGCGAGGTAGTTGTCTCTGCATGGTTCCAGGGGGGAGTGTGAAAAGTATTCAGCCCTCTACAAAGCTTCACACAGGACCAATAAACAATTATTCAGAGAGCCACACTTAGTGCTGATGGGGGCTACCACTGCCCCCAGGCCTTATAATGAAGAACACTGCCCTAGAATGTAGATTCCTTTAGCAGGAAGAGACAAAAGGGGACCAAAAGCCCTACTCTGCTCTCTGTTTTCTCTCAATGCTTTCTTCTGACTCACAAGGGCCACATTTGCATGTAATGTGAAAATGGAATTTGACAAACCCATGGTTAATTATTGAAACCAGGAATTGCATTGCAGACGTTTGCTAAACTGTGGTTCAGCAGCCTCTTGTTTGGGGGCAGGGTACCTGCCCACTGAGGCCACATCCCAGTGAGCTGCACATCACTCATTTTGCCAGACTGCAAGCAGCGCATCAACTAGGGGTGTGCAAACAGGTTCAGCATCAAACATGTTCGACGGCGAACCAGTTTGGTTCAACCATTTGGGGTCGAACCGAACCACTCTCTTTTCAGTCCAACTTCAGCCCAAACCCCACTGGGGATTTGTGATTTTTAAATTTTAAGCACTTACCCCCTCCAGGGGAGTTGTTTGAGACAGCGGGGTGTGTGCGCGTGTACACAGAGGTTCCCCCTCCCCACATCAGCCTCCCTCATGTGCCTAATTGGCCGTTTGGCCACTCTTCAGCCTTCCCCATTGGTGCGGTGGCCATTTTGGAGGTCACCACACCTGCACAATGGGCCTCTGCATGGCCTGGGATTAGGTGCATGAGAGAGGCCAGCAATGGAGGTGAAACCTCCATCCCCCCCCACCTCAAACAACTTCTGGACCGGCAGGGTTCGAGGGGGTGCTGGACTGAACAAGCCTGTTCCAGTTTGCCTCCAGTTAAGCCTCAAACCAAACCAGACCAGCCGGTTCCATGCACATCCCTAGCATCAACACATTGTCAAGGTAGCTGCCACTGGCCACAATCCCTGAGGGGGCATGTTGAGCATAACCAGGCCTTTCTGGCATTGTCAGCCAACTTCCTCAGTGCAAAGAAATTTTTGCCCCTTCATCACTGTACTCACAGCAGTGTCCTTCCTGGAAATGAACAGCCACATATTGACCAAGGAGCTAAATCTTGGATAGGCGGGACTGCTGAGGGGCACCTCCACATAAAGGAGAGGTGGGAAGGCACTCATCATAGTGGATACTTATTTTTGGAGAGTGATCAGCATGTTACTGGATGCGGGCAGGATTGATGGGGAGCAGGGAAGCCCACTTGCCAGTCTCTGGGGCATGGCTGCCAAATATTGCACAAATTGATGTTTGCTGTTGAATAGAAAGAAGGATCCACTATGCTTTAATACTGCTGAATGGTGCATTGTGCGCACAATCGTTCTGCACAAAGGGCCCTTTCTCTGGCTCAAATGGCACACCGCATCAAGTACTGTGCAGGTATACCTCCCCAGTTGTCCCTGTCTCCATTGATCTTTCCCTCTTTTTGTATAAGGATACTCAGAGGAGAGCTGGTCTTGTGGTAGCAAGCATGACTTGTCCCCATAGCTAAGCAGGGTCTGCCCTGGTTGCATATGAATGGGAGACTTGATGTGTGAGTACTGTAAGAGATTCCCCTTAGGGGATGGAGCCGCTCTGGGAAGAGCAGAAGGTTTCAAGTTCCCTCCCTGGCTTCTCCAAGATAGGGCTGAGAGAGATTTCTGCCTGCAACCTTGGAGAAGCTGCTGCCAGTCTGTGAAGACAATACTGAGCTAGATAGACCAATGGTCTGACTCAGTATATGGCAGTTTCCTATGTTCCTATGTTCAGTTTGCAAGGAACACAGCAGAAAGTGGGCAGACCCCGAAATGATTGTATCCCTTTAGATACTTCCACTGTGGGAGCACAGTGTCACTATTGCCAGGTAAAAGTGGGAGAAGAAAGGATAAATCAGGGAGCATGGCGCTTTCACCAAGAGGTAGAGAAATGCAGTGGACATAGAGCTTCCACGTTTCTGGGCACGTGTGGGCTGCCCTCTCTATGATTTCAGTTCCAGAAACAGCACAAAACCATGGTTATGGTAGCATTTGCGTTCGGACGAAACACTACCGCCACCAAACCTCAGGTTGGAGAGGCGAAATTTACTACAAATTGAAGGTACAAATCTGGCCCTGTGAAGCTGTAGTGGATTAAAGCCTTTGTCCCAGATGCCTCTGGGAAGCTGTTGTTGATTGAAGCCTTTGTCTCAGAGTAAGCTTACACAAGGGAAAAGAAAACTGCTGAATCATCCCTGCTGAGCTTTCTGGCAAAGGCTACTCCTAAAACTCTTCTGTAATTCTGGTAGGTTAAAAAATGGCTGCCACCACCACCCCTCTCTTTTACAGAGCTTGAACCTCCCTAGGCTTGGGGTGGAATTCCCAGGGAAAGCTCTCTTTCGTTTACTATTGGAAAAGTACAAAAATCTTCCATGTGAAAGCCTACACATGGTGAGAAAACTATATTTGCTGAGCTCCCGAGGCGTGTTTGCACCAGAGAAAAAGCTCCCTTTCAGCCCCTCTTTCCTGAGATAAAAACCCACTCAGAGAGGCTTGTACAAGAAAAGAACAAAAAGAAAATTGTTTTATTCAAATTCTACAGACTGCTTCAGTCTGTGGCTTTCTCAGCTTTAGTTACAAGTAAAAATACTCAGTAAGTTACAGGAATACTTCAAAAAGCACCCCAGATGATGTTAGTTTGGCACATTTTATAGGAAAATACAACAGCACACTCACAAGCTTACAGACACTTTTGCAACACCCTGGCTGGATGGGCGGAGGCTAGTGTTTCTTAGTTCAGTTACACTGCAGATAAACAATCATAGAACAGTTTCAGGGGTATACAAAATGCACACAAAAGGATCAGAAAGTCTAACACAAAATCTAACTCAACAAACTTTCCCTAGACTAAACTTCCCAAAGCCCAAAGCTCAGGCTTCCTTCTTTCTTGAATTCACCAAATCCTGGTGGAGAACTCAAGCGTCCTGCCCTCCTGGCTTCCCAAGACTTGCAGAAGGGACATTCTCCTGCAGCCAGTTCTCATGGCCACATATTCTTCTCTCTCACTCCCAGCCTGCTTCTTCTAATAAAGAACTATTCTCTTCCTCTCAATGTCTCTCTAGGTCCCTGGTGTGCTGATTGGCTGAGCTCTGGAGTTCACCAGCTTGTCAGTCATTAACTTTAGGGGAGGGCTGGCTGGTCACTACAGAAGCGCACAGGAGACCGGAGGGCATGCCTTCTGTCCTACTCTTACTCCCCTGTAACTGGAATTTAGAGGCTGGAGGTGACCCATAGGCCTCAGACTAGTAGCCATTGATAGATCTCTCCTCCATTAATTTATTTAAACCCCTCTTAAAGCCATTCAGGTTTTTAGCTGTCAATTTTGGCTGTCATATTGTTCAAACACATAGAAGCATCTTCCTTCAGGACAGGCTTTGTTACTGTTGTTATAGTTTACCAACAGGAACTTTCCCTGCAAGATTTCCTTTCACATTTGGCACAGATATGATTTTGCAGATCATTTGCACCTCTCAGATTTCAGTCAACACCTGTTCAGCTTGTTATTATATTGTGTCAAAATTTAGACACAATCTAGACACTCAGCCTCAAAGCTTTAAAAGTTTTTCATCTCCCTGGGTAGTTTTCTACTAAATACAACTTTCCCCTCCCCCCATAAATGATAGCAAAAGTTACAATTCAGAATCTCCCTGGGCCTTCCTGGCATTTGGGGCATTTTCTATAGACCTTGTCTGTTGTTTCATATGGTTATGCAATATGATACTAAAACTTGTGTCTGCTGTGTTCAGCTGCTCTAAGTGGAAAAAATCCAATTTAATAACAGATCTTTAAATGTAGTCTCTTGAGATTGTATTCTTTCTTCACATCCCTATCAGCCGTTTTAAGAGGCATGTCCCATCTGTTTAATTTTTGACTTCACGATGACTGGAGACCAACATTATTGCCTTCAAAGGAAATTAAATTCAATGTTTATGGAAGAACTGCAGCTGTAGACAATAGCAATCTTGGATCAATATAATAGAACACTTTAATGCTAGTCATTTTGTCTGATACATAAAGCTTTTCATCATCTAGACCTACTAAAACACTCCTTTTTTTTAAGGTTACCTTATTTGACACAGCATTATTAAAATACTCCCTGAAATAAATAAATGATAAGGATTCCCAGGAGTATTTCATTTCCCTTTACATTTCTGCGTCTATTTCTTCTTTGTGTATTTCAATTTTCAGTCTACATTTCACACATTCCTTTCCTCTCTTTGTCATACTGTTATTAGTAGTAATGCTATACTGTATGCTTTATTTTTCTTACTCTAATCGATCCTCTGTGCTCTCAGAGGTGCACCTAGGCAATTTTGGAGCCTGGAACTAAAGGCCTTTGGAGCCACCACACACACACACCCGGGCCACCGCCACTACAAAATAAACTACAATTCACTATTTTTTACACCAGAGCATGCTCAGGGAAAGCTGGGCATCTTTTTGTTGTTTAAAAAAGAAAAAAGAATCCTGCAGAAGATGCTTCCCTTCCCACTGACCTGCACTTACAATATTTTGCAATGAGCATCCTGGCAATTTAATACTGGATGATTATACACCTACTTGCTCATTCATCACAAACTCACAGGTGTGGGCCAAAAAAGACTGCACAACCCCCAACTGATTCTTGACCATTCACAAACCAACTGGTACATAACAACATGTGTCCCTTGATCCACAGTTTAAGGACACACCTGGATCAGAAGTCAGCTTGGACATATAGTGCATTTGTAAGGAAAAAAGTTAAAACGATAGCACATGCCTCTTGCTTCATAGTTCTCATTCAGATCTTTTGGATTGCAAACCAGCAGGCATAGGGCATTTATTATAGAATATATTGTTTGTTTATTTGGATGTTAAAAGTTAGCTCCACTTTCATTAGATGTGAAGTACTCTGCAGATAGAGATAACCCTTTTTGCCAGCTTTACTCCAGTAAAGAAAAATTCATTAAAAATCAAAAGATTCACCAATCCACTTCAAATTAAATTTTCAGAGTCCTCCCACCCTGCCCTACATCTGTGCTCAATAGCAAAGCCCTATACCAAGCCATTCCAGGAGAACTAAATGGTGGAGCAAAAAGGCGAGTTATGTACCCTTTTTTGATGAAGGCAAAGGGCAGATTCCTCCATATGGGGGTGGAATGATGGTCCGGTGGAGGGGGGGGACACACTTCAGTTCCATAAATTTTTGAATTTTCTAAAATGAAACAAGTTAGTCATGTTAATGCGGCTCATTGGCCAACATGTTCTGCAGTGTAACGCAGGCAGTGCAGACCTTTCTATGCCACTGTTGGGCTCTAAGGCATCCAGTGACACTGTTTCACAGGGAGGCAGTACTGGTAGTTCTGACCCTTACAGAATCGCATGCCACACCCTACTTCCATTATTGCCAATGAAAGTGGCATGCTATCATGCAAGAGTCAACACAGCACTGGTACTGCCCTCTTTCATTGCAGTGCCACCCAGTGATTTATATCCCCCATCAGGCATGTGAGGGTATGTGTGTGCAAGCCGGCTTGCATCTAGCCAGGCTCAAGTTGAAGCCAGCTCAGCTTGAAGGATGTGGGTCAAACTGAACCGGGCCCAGTTCAGTTCAAGATCAAACTGAACCAGACCTGTTTCAACCTGAGCCAGCTTGGATATCCCTTTACAAGTAAAGGGCAGGGGAGCTTCCATAAAACTAGAGCAGGTGGGAGAGAAGTAAAGACTTCCTTAGAAGTTCTGCAGAGACGCAAGTTTAGGTGGGGTATAAATTACAAACAAACAAACAAACAAATGAAGTGCAGCTGGCTGCAGTGGCCATGGGAAGGCATGGCAGTGGCGGCTCTGCCCACCCCCAGCAGCGGGCCACCCCCGCCAGCCAACCCATGAGTAGCCTGGGCCAGGTGTTGAAGTCACTAATATGACCTTAGAAGTCACTAATATGACCTCCATGCATACGTAGAGGCCATTTGTGCGAACACACAATTTGCAAGGTTATGAAAATGGCCTCTGTGCATGTGTGGAGGCCATTTTAGTGACCTCCATGCCTGCGCAGAGGCCCAAACTGGGCAGAAAATGGGCCCGAACTGGCCCAGGCTACTCAGGGGGAGGCTGGCAGGAGTCAGTTTGCTGCCACCATCCCCCATGGCTGCCGCCACTGCAGCCAGTGGTGGTGACTCTTTGAAGGTATATTTTAACTTCCCTCTCTCCCTTTTTATGGAAGCTCTCCTGTGCACACACCCCCCACCATGCCCTTTACTGGCAAAGGAGAATCCATACTGGATTCCTTTTACCAGTAGGCCTCTGTGCCTTTCAAACCAGCTCAGTTCAAATCCAAACCTGGTCTGGTTTGAATGTGCATGGAACCAGGCTGGGGTGGGTCGGCTTGAATCCGATTCAGATTCAAGCCGAACCACTTTTCCGATTTCGTACACATCCCTATGGGAGGGTTTGCATTGCCTGCATTACACTGCAGGATATGTCAGTCACTAATTTTGTGGTAAATGACAAAAATTTCAGAAATGCTGCTTGCAGAACCGTTGCCTCTATACCCTATAAGTCTACAGCACCTTACTAGTCTACAACTGCCCAGGGTACAGTATTATGTCTCCATAATGCTCTGCATGTTGTCCAAGATGTTCAGTTGGACCTACTATCAGATAACATATTTAGGACTGCAGCTTTAGAGAGGCAAATATGTGCATGATGTTCACTCTTAAACAAAATTATATTAGCAACTTACTATAGTGAGTGTTGAGCTCTGGCAAAATATTGTTTGACTTCTATTTGTATGAATGTGATTCTAGCACTGGAATGATAGTGTCACATTCACACAATAACAAGTCAAAGGTTACTTACTTACACATATTACCTATATTACCTATATGTGTAAGTGAACATGAGTAAGGAATATATGAGTAACCCATTTCGTTCAGCTGCAACATCCATGTATGTTTCTTTACCAGCATTGAATATCGGAACATACAGTATGTCACTCACTGGTGGCAAGAAAGTAAGTTTTTCTGGATGGGGACAGAATAGTGAAGGTTTCTGAGGCACTGATAACCCCTGCATAACATTGTAAGCAATGTCAGAGCAGCTTTGCTTATATCCCCAGAACAAGGTTGCACCATGAGAGATCATTAAGCCTGTGCAAATATCTGGCTCTGAAAACATGAAACCAAATAATCTGCACAGCCCCTCCAGTATCACATTGAGGCAAATATCCCCAATGTGCACCTCACCCAAGGCCCAGATACCTCGTCAAGTCCCTATTGGTTCTGAGGGCTTCTTAAAGAGCACAGAACCCTGTTGCAGGTCAGACAGTGCCATCTTGGGAAGTAGTGGGAGGTATACTCCATTCCAGTAATTTCCCCATTGAGGTCGGTACATGCAGATATGCATTGGGAATGCTTACCTCTGTTAGTTACTCAGTGGTGTGTGGATTATTCAGCTTCAGCTCTTCAGAGCTAAATAATTGCACAAGCCTAAAGATCATATATGAACGGGTGATCTTTTTGAAGGCAAGTAAAACAGAACACCTTGGTTTTGCTCCATTTTCTTTGCACAGAGCACTGCACTATGTCATAAGCCTCTCCTTGTATTGCTGCAGCATCATCCAGCACAGGATAGGGCTTCTAAAGTGTCCCTGTCACTTACATTAGAATTGTGTGGTTTCTTTCTGCCATTGTGTTTGTCCAGCAATGGAGAACAATGCTATTTGACCACCGACAGACTACAACGTTCAGTTATCTTCCTGAAGTAATAATTTCAACCAAATGAGATTTCAGAGTGTAGTAATTTTGTTACCCTCAAGGTATTTTCCATTAGCTTTTCCTAAATTCTAACTTAGTTACTTTGAGCAATTCTTACTGCACATTATATTTCTAACCTAATCACTTTGCACACAATTTTTCACCAGCAGTCAAGCTTAGCTAACAAAAATCTGTTACTTTAAGCACGGTTGGGTTTTCTATTACATACCTCATTAAAATAAAATTAAAATAGATACTATTCTAGATTTATGCTACTATTTTCAAAATAGTGTGTTCTGTTTTGTAGTGAGTTCAGTTTTGTAGTGGGTTTTTGTGTGTATACCTAAATTGCTACTCCCGTAATCAGATGCCATTTGCTGTCTAAAATTTTAGAATAGGTTGCTGTTCAACTGAACTTAATTATAATGAGCTTCTCAAAATAGATTCTTCTGCTAGGATTCTTGCTCACTAATTAGAGTCCTCTTAACATTTGCTCCTGTTCTGTCACTGAGCAATCACTCAGGGTCGACTCTACCGTGTGAGGTATGTTAACACGACTGCTTTAGGCAACTAAGTAAAGAGCAGCAGATTGTCCATTATTTACATTTATGATTGTAGATTTTCTACCTAAGGTACTATATAAGCAGATGAAACACCTCAGATCAAGATGGTTTATAATGTCTTATAACTCAGAGCATTTGGTTCAACTAGTCCATTATTGTATATGCTGACTTGAAGTCCAAGGTCTTGAGCAGTCCAAGGTCTTATGCAGAGGCCTTTCTCAGCTTTCAAATCTGTAATGCTGGCAATTGAGCCAGATCAAAACATACAGAGCCCATTCTCATGACTATCCCTCCTTGTGTTAGCCCTGTCCTACCCAGGTAGGGTTGGTTGTGTTAAGCTTGTGTGAAGCTTGTAGGGAAGATCACTCCCGATCCTGCTGCTCCTACCCTGGATAGCCCTGATTTAAAACCCAGGCTTAAAGGAAGGTAGGCAAACAAGCACATGCCTCCTACCTCACTTGCCAGTTGTGTGGAGCTCCAGACTGCTGGCAGCTATCTTTACCATGGTGGGGCTCTGACCAACTGGCTCCAACTGGCTCTGACCCAAATGTCTGGGAAGCAGCAGCAGCAGATTGCAGGAGTGGTGTATGCATGCTGGGATGGGCAGCATGGCACACGGCCATGGAAAGCAGCATGGTGTCTTGTAAGCTGGCTAGCAGGGGAGACAAGCTATCCAGCCCCTGTGGCAAGGTGAGGCAGCTCTGGAGGCATGGCAGCATGGGCTCTTTGGATCCATCCTCCCAATTGTAGCTGTGCCCTTGCTTCTGCTGCAGTCAGCAGTTCCACAGAGCTACCACCAGTACTTTAGCTAGCTCAGCATTATGGGTGGTACCACTTTAGCACAACTCTATAGATAGAAATGTATCTCCCTCTCCTTTTCTCTTATCCCTCCTCCATGGTTGCTGTCACTGCCTGGTGATGCAGTATTCTCACTCACTACCAATCGAGCAATGAACAGCCAAAGCAACAAGACTGGAACAGACAGGTAGGAGGGTGTGGGGGGGGGGGGGGCAATGACAGAAGCATTTGGAACTCTCGCTAAGTCACCAGGATTCCCTGAGGATATGAGCTGGCATGCATATTAGCATTTCAGAAACTCTACCATCTTGAAAACTGCATACCCACAACTGTAGGAAGTGTACTAAACATGCCAAGTTACATTGTTGGTGAGGCCAAAACATCTACCATGAAGGTTTAATGCATCTCTAGTTTAAAGAAACAGACATGCATGCCCAAAGGAAATGAAAAACAATCAGGGAACTCAAATGCTGGCGAATGCTATGCAAATTGGAAATAAAATTCAGTTAGCTATGAGGGAATGGCTGAAAGTTGCTTTGAAGAGGGCTCAACAAAGAGATGCCTGAGGAAGCAAGTCACTGAAACAAAAATGCAGTAATTTCATTATTAATATGTTTTCGTCAAGGCTGGCCCTGGTAGGTTGAAAGCATTCGTCCTTATGCCATTCATTTCCCAGGATTGTTTCAGTCTCTTTACAACTGTACTTTGCTCATTGTTGACAGTTGTGCTTCTTTTCATCACTACTAATGTGAGCTCTTTTGTTAATCCAAGCTCTCCAAAGGCTCAGACACAATAACACAGATGTACCTAGATAGCGGATGGAAAATAGAGTTTGCAGTGTTATTATACAAGCAATATGCTTTCAGAAAACCTTGTCTCCAGACTTGCTATGAACATTGATGACTTTTCAGTCTTGGCAGATTTCTTTGTGAGCTTCTCTGTGTGTGTTTTTGTTTCTTCCGCACTTCTGTACAATGGCTGTCTTTGTTAAAGGAGAGATTTAGGAGCAACAAAGCTCTTAAAAATTCAGGGGTATGTGAAATATGCATCTAAAATAATCACCTTAATGGAAATGGTTTCCAGCACAAGATCTTGCTGTACAAATAAAAATCCCCTTTTCTGTCTTCTAAAGAAGTAGCAACTTTGTAGGTTTTTTTTTTAAAAGTCTGATAGGAGATAGCAACTTTTTTCTCTAAGTCATTTCTAACTGCAGTTGTAATCAGAGTATCTGAAATAAACCTTTGCTTGGAAGATAAATATAGTATAATGAATAACATCAGTACTGTATGCACAAACAGTTATTAACTGGAATGCCTGGCAAGCATTCCTTCCAAGTAGACATCCAAATCAGGGGTTCTCAACCTGTGGTACTCCATATGCTGCTGAACTACAACTCCCATCATCCCTAGCTATACTTTATCATGGCTGGGGATGATGGGAGCTGCAGTTCAGCAGCACCAAGAGTACCACAGATTGGGAACCCCTGACTTAAGGCATGTTCTGAAATCTGATTGCTGTAAAAACCTTCTGCAGTCAGTAGAATATTAAATCATACAAATATGACTCTTGGGTATGGCTTAATTTTAAGAAGTGATACCATTCTGAAATGTGCATATTGTAAATATATTCCAAATCTGGCTGGAAATCACCCTTTCCCATCCTATTCTTAATTTGTTTCCTAGTTATACCGTACTTATAGATAGCATATTTGGTTAACCTGAACTAATCCAGTGTATGTGGGCTGACATCCTGACTCAGTTGCTCAGTGCAAGTCCCATTGATCATGTGCACTCAGCTGCAAGATACACCTTTGGCTGAGCTCTGCAGCAGCCTCTGTGTGAGGGTGGAGCTCTTGTTCAGCTTTCCTAACACTGCGGAATATGTTGGCCACTGAAAATAATGACTAACTTGTTCTATTAATTTCAATGGAACTTCCATTGAGTGATTTAGTCACCATGTCAATCACAATCTCCAGAAGTTGATAATGCCGCCAGGAGATTTTGTAAAGTTGAATAGAAATTATCATTTACCATTGAATTGTGTCACTTAGTTAAACCTGTCTCTTCTTCGGCAAGGTCAGTCTGTCCTCTAGGGAAACCTCGGTGCTTGCCTAGAGTACCAGTTCATGGCAAGCATATAAATAGTGCCAGAATATAACAGTGCCAATTATTCTTTCTCTTCTTTCTTGTATTGCACGCCTGAAGAACTACACACTGGTGTAAGAAAGTAATATTAGATTTCAAAATTAACAGCAGCATTGTTTCATCTCGGAAGTATTAGAGTTTTGCTCCCATAATATACTGGGAACTCTTTCCCACTGTATCTTCAAACCAGCATGGGCTAGTCATTCACTGATCATCTGAATGGGCTGCTCATTCAACCTCATGAATGTGCAGCCTGTGCAGCTCAAGTTAAAGCCAAGGCTACAGGCTTCTTGGCTGGAGGTGGGGGCAAAACCAAACTTCATCTAGGGTGATCTCATAAAGTAGGCGAAAAATGATTGCAAAAATGGAAAGAAGGATAAAAATGATTGCAGGTAAGTGGCAGCATGCAAGTGAGTGGGCAGATGAATGGAGACATGTGTAGGAAATCTGGGGACTTCAGGAATGATTACAAGATAGCCCCCCCCCTTCATTTTGGAATTTAGCTTCAGTCCTGAATGAGACAGTCACAGAGTCACAGAATCAAAGTAGAAAAAATGTTCAACAGAAAGTTCATGCTGCTGGGAAAGGGGAGCATACTCATACATTTTAGTGAAGTTAGAAACTCCATTTTGGAAAAACAAGTATAAAAGCCATGTCCTAGTAAACAGGTCACTTGCAGCCTACATGCAATTCATAGTTGCCCAAGACAGTTAATTAGATTTGACATTATAGAATCCTCTTGGTTCCACTGAATAATGACCTTGCCTATGAAGCTCTCTTGAGCCTCAATAACTCATAACATCCCTTAAATAAACCTCTTTGCCTGCCATTGCAGCCCCTGAATTTGTTACCCTTCTAAGAACTCAGTAAATATTAGGGTTGCGCGTTTTGTATTTTTTCTGTTTCGATTTGTACCAAATCTGAATCAACCCCATTTTGTATTTTGTCCAAAATTAAGCCTTCCGAATCACTCCAGTTTTGTTTTGTATCTGAATTAATCCGAATCTGAATCCGAATTAATTCAGATTTAAAAATGGGTCACATGGTCAAAAGAGTGGTGGGGGTTATAGTGCCCAATGAGTGGAAGCTAACACAAAAATTTCAAAGGAATTGGGCAAACTGCTGATTTTTGGTGAATTTTTGAAGTTTGTGTGCCTTTCAGATTTTCCCCAGAGGGTATGATGGAGGTTTCAGAAAAAGTATAGCTTCATGCTGTGGGGCGGGGAAGGGGTGGCCCAGAGTGGAGTGTGGTTGGTGGTAGTGCCCAGTTGGTGCAAGGAAGCTACCACAATTTTTTCAGAGGAATTTGGCAAAGGGCAGATTTTTAAAGAATTAATGAAGTTACGCATCTTTCAGATTTTCCTCGTAGGGTATAATGGAGGTTCCTGCAGTCCCATGACTCCACTTGAGGGGCACTGGGGTGGCCCAGAGCAAGTGGAGGTGTAGTGCACATAGGGTGCCAACCACCTACATGGGTTGCCAACCCATAAAGTACAGGGTTTTGTTGTTCTAGAGGTGTTCTGAGAGTAGATTCTCTAGTAGCATATGAGAGTGGATTCATGGTTTTTCATTAAAAATCTCATTTGCTACTAGAGAATCTAAACTCAACACCTCAGAAACAACAAAGCCCAGTACCCCAATGGGTTAGCAATCCAGGGGGGTGGTTGGCACCCTCTGTGTACTACATCACCATTCTCTTCAGGCCATCCCAGTGCCTCCCAGGTGAAGTTATGGGGCTGCTGAAACCTCCATTATTCCCTATGGGGAAAAAAATCTTAAGGACGCGTAACCCTCAAAAATTCCCAAGAAATCAGCCCTTTGCCCTATTTGGAATCTGGGTGCACCACCCTTTGGGCACTGTCACCCAACCCACTGTTTTGCCGTGGAAGCCCCACATAAACAAGTTGAAAGAGTGAAGAGAATGATGAACAACGACAACACTTAATATTTTGGCACAGTTACTTGAGAATTTTGCAGCGGGCGTGAGCCTGTCCCTGTGGCACTATCACAGCAGCACAACCCATTTGTGGATTCAAGCAATCTTTCAATAGCAACAATCCCTCCCCATGGAACAGCGACCACAGGTCATTTGAGATAGCAAGATAGACCAATGAGCCAGCGTGGTGTATGGTTAGAGTGCTGGACTAGGACCAGGGAGACCTGAGTTCAAATCCCCATTCAGCCATGATACTAGCTGGGTGACTCTGGGCCAGTCACTTCTGTCAGCCTAACCTACTTCACAGGGTGTGGGTAAGCCGAGAGGGGGCTTACCTCCCCACCCTGGTTCGGGTCTCTTGGTTAGGTAATTTGCCAGACACCAGTATCAGAGTTTCAAATAAAACTTTATTGCAATAACACAGAGCTCAAAAGGAAGGCGGCCGCCCCAATTTTGGGGGGATACCTCCTTATATAGCATGCTGTTTTACAATTTATTTTTGCACCTGCGCAGTTTAGTTCAACTGGTTTCTATATCTATATATGGTTATACATTTGGTTCTACAAGCCTTGATTTGCTGAGATGGTTCTTCATGTTTCTCCCCCCTCCCCTTTTCCCGAGGAAGGGCATGCCTATCTCTTTCGATTCTCTAACTAAAATTAAGTTTCGTTTTTGCCTGGCGAGTCGGCCTTGAGTTTCTAACTCCTTGCAATCGAGTCATGTGCTGTCTCAAAGAGATAGATGACAACAAACTGCATCTTGTTACAAAGAGCCGATTGTTCACTTAATCTCACACCAACTTGAGCACGAGAACTAAAGCAGGCAAATATTTTTGTTAGAGCATGTTTTTACAGAGCAATCACAAATCCCATCAGCGCAAGCAACTATCACGTATTTCATCTTTCCTCTAACAGTTGTGAGGAGAAACCTAAGTATGTAGTACACCGCTTTGGGCTCCTTGGAGGAAGAGCAAGATATAAAATGTAAAAAATAAATAAAAAATAAAATAAAACAGCCTTGGTACTATGGAACAGCTTCAAATGTTCATTTAACTGAAGTGGAGTGAGCCATAGCCCAAACAATTCAGCCTACTGTTCAGAATTGTTGAGATTTATCATCACTGCATTTAAGAAAGTGCAAAACTATGGATCATGGTTACAAGAAAGAGAGAAGCAACTGAGATTCCTGGGGATGTCAATAAATTGACAGGGATATTCCCCACCCCCTCCTTTTGTCTCCTGTAGTCCCATGTGGATTACCTGTCCCTGCAATGGCAAAAGTTGTGAACCACTGACATAGACATCATGTCCCACCAAATTACATTGTGGCCTGAATTACATTAGACTGCTCAACTTGGGCAACAAAATTTAGACACCATAAAAATCAGAAGAAAAACAAAATAGCTCTTCAAAAGACCCCTGAACAAGTCAAGAGATTATTTCTAAACCTTTGGAAATAAACACCTGTGTAATTTCAGAACTTTCCTAACCAGCTTCTCGAAAAGCTTCTCCACACAATTTATACCATAGCTTTTAGCAAAAGCTTTGAAATTGCATTGAGCTCCTAAAAAATATTTGGGTATTTCTGTCTCAAAATGCTGACTTCCAAATCCCTTTGCAAGGTCAGTTTGCATTTCAATCACACTGAATACAACACATACTTAACACATCTCAGCAGCTTTTGGCATATCTTATGTTCTGCTAATCACTCAGTGCCTCAGCTGGAGTGGAGAGAGTCAGAGAAGTCAATTTGAATTGCAATGCTTTTCTGAAGAACAAAGCATTCTGTCTGAAACACAGTCATTTTGATTTGTAAACAAAAATCTCTGTTTTCAATTCTTTATTTTGTTTTGGTTACAAAACCTCTGTAATTGCCATTTTCGGGCACAAAACGTTTTGTACCCGAATCGAAATGCACAAGCCTAGTAAATATCTGCTGCTTTTACACAGATGCACTGTTAATTTCAGACATGGTGGCAAAGTCTGCACTGAGGATCTGCCCGGCTGAGTATCCATGCTTCTGCTCAGCTTCTTGCCCCTTTCTAAAGCTCATGTGAGACCATGCCACTTATCCCAAGCAAAATCAATGAAATCTAACCAGAATCACTGCCCTGGGTGGCCCCTCATGTGGGCCTGCATACAAAGTGCATCTGCATTGCACTTTGCCTCTTCTTCATTTTTGGAACTTGGCTGCAAGTGCACACTGTGCCCAGCCCCTGGAACTCATTGCCCTCCTGGCATCTGGCTAAGGCCATGCATCCCACTGTGTGGTCATCTTTGCAGGGGGAGCCTTGAACCTCCCAAGAAGATCTACCCTCTTCGCATTTCTCGCAGGAGAGCAAACTTTATGAAAGGCACTACATTGCTATCATCTTTCTCTCCCACTTACTGCTAAACCTTTCATTTTCATTTTCATTGCTAGCATACAGACACTGCTAGCTTGGAGGCTCCATGAGCCTCTATGAGTGAAGGGAGTTCCCTTCACTTCTCCAGGAGAGGTTTTGTGGTAGCAATCATGACTTGTCCCCTTAGCTAAGCAGGGTCCTCCCTGGTTGCATATGAATGGGAGACAATGTGTGAGCACTGTAAGATATTCCCCTCAGGGGATGAAGCTGCTCTGGGAAGAGCAGAAGGTTCCAATTTCCCTCCCTGGCATATCCAAGACAGGGCAGGCACTAATGGGCTGGATGAGAAATAACAAATTGAAGCTGTATCCACGCAAGACGGAGGTGCTCATTGTAGGGGATTGGAATTTGAGGGATAAGTTAGATCTTTCTGTGCTGGATGGGGTTTAAACAACCCCAGAAGGCTTGCAGATAGGGAGTGCTCTTGGATGCCCCTGCTAACTTGGTAAAGAGGCAACTTTTAACACGGTGATTCTCTTTATTTAGCAAGGAGAAAGTAACTGGCCCTATCCACTCCCAGAACAGTACCTCCAGTGACTGTTGCTGCTGTCTATCTTATGTTTCTTTTTAGATTGTGAACCCTTTGGGGATAGGGATCCATCTTATTTATGTATTATTTCTCTGTGTAAACCGCCCTGAGCCATTTGTAGAAGGGTGGTATAGAAAACGAATAATAAACAAACAAACAAACCTGCCAGCCTGTGTAGACAATACTGAGCTAGATAAACCTATGGTCTGACTCAGTAGATGACAGTTTCCTATGTTCTGTTATCACCATTATTGCCAAATAAATACCCATTTTTGTTTTTGCATTGTGCATGTACAATGAAACTGTATTTCTTTATTTTCTAAAGTGTCCTTGGCTAACATCCAGACTAGTCTTCTGCTGGAGTGACAGGCTATATCTGTGGTGCACCTCCTGCTGTGAAGTCTGTTCCTCAGTCCATATATGTTGAAGGAATGATGGTGGTATCCATTTCCCTTGTTGTGCAAGTGCAATGCATGTGCAAGTGCATGAGATGCAGCAACTTTGAGCATCTGCTCAGCTATCCAGCCTTGTTTGTCTAGGTAGGTCTATGTTCAGTGTACTAGTGCAGTATTAATCTGGATGTCAGCTTTTGTTTCTGCTCTCTTTGCCCCTCTTGGGTAACCTAGGGAGATATTACACTGTCTGGACCTGATCCATGGTTAATCACATGTACAGATTTGGTGCTAGTAATTTGGAGCTGACTCTTCTGAGTAGAAAATTGTTTGCTCTCCTAACTGGTAATATTGTTTGCTGTAGGAAAAAGGTTTCCAAAGCAGTCCAAATCAGGGGTGGAACTATAATTGTGCATATGGGTTCAAAGAATCTGTGCTTAGCTCCCTCTGGAGCCGCTCTGGGTCCTTCTAGGGTTGCCTTGCTTGCCCCTTCTCTCCCCACTGCCATGGGCACTCAGTGGTGGGGTGGCGGTGGCAGAGGTGTAACTAGGGAAAACGGCGCCCGGGGCAAGCACTGAAATGGCGCCCCCCGCACCCCCCCCCACATACTACATTATACTTAGGTTTTTCCTCACAAGCGCCCACCGCCACCACCAAGCCAGGCCACTGACTGGCCGCCAGGCACCAGCAAAGCAATGGGGGGGGGGCGCGGGCGGCGCGGAAGGGACCGCTCATGGGGGAGGGGGCGCCGACGCGCTCCCTCCTGCTGCTGCTGCTGCTGCTGCTGCACTGAGCAGGAAACATTTGTATTAACAAAAAATAAAAAATAAAAAAATAATTTTTTTTGTCATGGTGGCGCCCCCCACGTGACCAGAAAAGATGGCGCCCGGGGCACGTGCCCCCCCTGCCCCCCCTATAGTTACGCCTCTGGGCGGTGGCATTCTTCATGACCCACTAGCCCGGGGTAGGCAGCCCTGTGGGGCAGCCAGTTGGGCAGCTGGGACAGGGCAGCCTCCCCATGGCCTGCTGGGTGAGGAGGAGGCCTCCATTGTGGGAATATATATATATATATATATTATATATATATATACACACACACACACACACACACACACACACACTCACTCACACTCACACTATATAGCAATTTAGCATAATTGTAATCTTGCCTGTGTCCCCTCTTTCCTCAAATCCCTATTTTGAAAGACTCATAAAGACTTTGTGACCAAAAGACGAGAAAAGAGAAGTGATGACTGTTGAATACTTAGTGTCTAACCACCAAGACCGGAAAGTGTCAACTAGGGATGTGCAAAAATCAATTTTTAGATTCAATTTGTGCCCAAAACAAATCACCCCTGATTTTTTTTTTAATCCAAATCTACCCCCTCCAAATCACCCCAGATTCGATTTGTATTTCTTTTTATTTGATTCAGGTTTAGGCTTATTTGGACCACTTAACAAGGTCTTAGGGGCACCAAATGTGGGTGGTGGGTAGGTACCGATGGGTGCCACATACCACCCAAATTTCAGGGCAGTGGACACTTGGTTGATATTTAATGATTTTTTTAAATTTTTTACTGATTTTGAACATTTCCGTCATAGGAAACAATGGGGATTCGAAGTTGCCATATCCTAACCCTAATACAGATCCCCAGCTTTCATTGTTGTTTTTAAAGCTAAACTCTAGCCCTTGTAGAAGTGGAGTTATGGAGCAAAATGTGCAGTCATTACTTTTCAAGTGTTTGGATTCATTGGTTTATAATAACTTTTCCTCATAATGAATCCCTATGAGGGTTCTTTGCACACCTTCATTTCTTGTGTTCACTTTGACTGTCACTGGACAGTGCCAACTGTCAACTGCCATGTGCCAACTACACTTCCCCCCACCTGCAAGGCAGTGGAGTACTCATTTTAATTTTTAGGAATATTTAAATGTTTTGATTCTTTGGTGTCTAATAACTTTTCCTCATAGTGAATCCCTATGAGGGGATTATGCCTTCGTTTCTTCTGTTCATTTTGACTGTCACTGGACAGTGCCAACTGTCAACTGCCATGTGTCAACTACACCCCCCCCACACACACACACACACTGGGGTACTCAGTTTATTTTTTAGGTATTTTTAAAGTGTTTAGATTCTTTGGTGTCTTCATTATACACCTTAATTTATTCTGTTTATTTTGACCCGACTGCTTTGCAGGTGTTGGAGGGGGATTAGTGGCATCTCATGTTCCAAACTACCCCACAACCCAAAAGCCACTGGGTACTCAGTTTTATTTTAGGATTTTTTGAGGTGTTTAGAATCTTTGGTGTGTAATGAATCCTCATAGGGATTCATTATGAGGAAAAGTTATTAGACACCAAAGAGCCTAAACACTTGAAAAAAATCCTAGAACATAAACTTAGTACCCCACTGCCTTGTGAATGAGAGTGGGGTGTAGTTGGCACATGGCAGTTGACACTGTCAAAAAGACAGTCAAAATTAATAGAAGAAATAAAGATGTGTAATGAACCCTCATATTCATTGAGTGAAAGTTATTAAACTCCAAAGAATCCAAACACTTGAAAAATAGTGACCACGCATTTTGCTCCATAACTCCACTTCTACAAGGGCTAGAGCTTAGCTTTTTTAAAAAAAAATGAAAGCTGTGAATCTGGGGGAATTAATAGGAAGGATCCAACTCTCAAATCAATTTGAATCGAATCAGGTGCAATTTGATTTGTACCTGAATCTAGTCAATGGACCACAGGGGTGATTCATTTTGTCTCCGAATCACCCAAATTAATTTGTATCTGAATCAATTTGCACATCCCTAGTGTCAACAACTTATTTTGAATGTCTTGCTGTACAGAATAAGGGTGCAGGTGTCTTGAAGTGCAGGTTATGCTGATGATGAGAGGAAAACATCTAAAGAATATCTGAAGACCCAAGCCCAGACAGGTGGTGTCAGAGTTGTCATAATATATGTTTTGACGGATGTGAGGACTGACCCCAGAAGCAGTCATGGACTAAGAAGGATATAAAACCAGAACTCTTCAGACCCAACTTTTGAGGGCAAGTCCAGAAGACGTGTCTTCTTCCTCTCCAGTGATACAGCATCTACACACCCCATCGTCTGCACTCCATTGTCTCATTGAACCCTAGCACCTGTAATCACAAGGAGAAACCTTGCTGGCCATTTAAGGTTTCCCTGCATCTTTGGGAATTAACATTACTTATTCCCCTTCTCTTCCTCCTTTTCCCCTGTCCTTTCCCCTGCTAGGTAAACTGCTTGTTTTAGAGTTAGGTAAATTAACTTTGCTTGCCTGGACCTTATATCTATTGTACCTCTCCAAGTCTATTTTCTTAAGATACATTCATAAAAGATATTTCTAGCTTGGTTCTTGTCTCTCTTCACACATCCTTTGGTTAAGGGGTCCCACTGGTTTTATTAATTGTTCAAGTCTTAGCTGCTAAGTCTTGTGGGTGCCCACAACAGGTTTGGTGGCAGTCCAACCGTGACAGAGGGTTAGCAGTCCCTTCACAACAGATTGGAGTAAGTACAATCAGGGCATGTCCAACCCTTCCACGTCCAACCACAACAGAGGGGTGGCAGTCCAATCATTACAGGTTGGTTGCAATCTGGTTAGACACCCCTGCAGGAAGCAGCTGTTCGGAAATTAGAAGACTGTAGAGGCAAATCCCCTTTTGGTGCATAACACTCCCTACAGCACTTTAATCCAAGTAGTTTCCCTTTGCTTCTATGAATACACTTGCCAAACTGGTGTCCTGAATCACAGGAACACAGGCAGAGTTACATATATGTATAGATCATAGATTCAAGCAAGTGTGGAAACAATACTTGCAAGCCACCAAAACAATCAACTAGATAAAGCCAGATTCTGAGTGGTTTGTCTTGTACTTGAAACATTTATAGGCAGATCAGGCCAGGGAGAACTATAGAAGTATCAAGGTGGATAGGACTATATGAAACCTGGGAGAATAAACAACTGTTTCACCCTCCTTTCTAAAGCCTTGATGGATTTGTCAGAAAGGTCAGCAGGATATAAGTCAAGAGGCCCTTGTTCCTAGTCTTGACTGCTTTTGACATAATTGGTTTTATATAGTATACATAATAGATAAGCAATTCCTAGTTTAATCTTAAATTCAAAATTGGTATGTTGTGGCCCCACTTTGTATTTTCTAATCACATCAGTACTAGAAACAACTTTCATTTTATTGAAGAGTAACATTGCTTGCTTACGATTGGCCTGAGGTCACTATAACCATTAGTGCAACAGAAGTGGAGATGTGATGATGGTACTTAGAGTAAGGAGCAGACAATCACATTTTCCATGCAGTATGAATAAACAGGGAATTTGCCTATTGCCTCCATGATTTAGTGGTGAAGCATTTACTTTATTCCTGAAGGTGCTTGCAAATAGTTAGAACAACATGTTGTGCATTCAAGATGTAGCTATTTACCCATCTTATCTGCAGTTTAAAAGAATATAACTTGGTGAATATGTGGTGTGCAATAGAAGACAAAACCCTGTATTATGGAGCCTACATTTATGGTTCCAAAAAATGTTTTCTGGTAGGTGGCACCCTGGAATGTCAAATTGCTGATTCAGGGGATGCTTGGATTTGCATATTGGTAGGTGTTCATTTAGAATCAAGTATTGTAAATGGATTTAGTACTCACCCAGAACCACCCACCCAGAAGGTCAGTGTCCCAAGCCTTGTCAGCCATATGATGACGAGGAAGCCAGTGACATACTGAACTTCTAAACAAGGTAGAGACCTTAACTCAAGCTGTCAACATAAGTTAGGTCATGTGAATCAGCACATTCCTGCCTTCTAAGGCACGTAGGAGCTTCTGTAAAAATATTGTATTTAGCTGGATATTATTATACTGGTGCAAGAGCACAAGCCACCTAATGGCACAGTGGGAAAATGACTTGACTAGCAAGCCAGAGGCTGCCGGTTCTAATCCCCGCTGGTATGTTTCCCAGACTATGGGAAATACCTATATCAGGCAGCAGCGATATAGGAAGGTGCTGAAGGACATCATCTCATACAGTGTGGGAGATGGCAACAGTAAACCCCTCCTGTATTCTACCAAAAACAACCATAGGGCTCTGCGGTCACCAGGAGTTGACACTGGCTCAATGGCACACTTTACCTTTTGCAATAGCACAAGTATAGTTAAGCTGGAGAGTGTTTGCAATGTTCCAAACTTATAAGCCCTAAACATTCTATTGCTTATAAAATAAAAACCATTTGTCCAATTTACCTGCCCATCAGCACACATTTACTAGGTGGCAAGAGACATCTCCCCTCCAAATTTGGCAAAGATCCATTGGAAAATGGCTTAGATGGAGCAATTTAAAATTTTTCTCTTTTAAACAGGGGTTTAAAGTGTTGGCGATATTTTTTCAGACTGAGGAAGTGCTATTTAAACTATTTAAGTGATTTTCTAGTCAATTTGCATAGTTTCAGCCTTTGGACTGCATTCCAGAAAAGTGCCCAATTGATTGTTAAATTCCAACTTTGAGGATCAATTGTAAAATAAGAGGCAGAAAAATGCATTTTAGTGCTGAGTCTCTGTAGTATCAAGTTTGAGGTTACAGTGCCCACAGCACTGCCCACAATAAACATGGCAGCTAACTTGCTGCCCTGACACTGCCCTGACCCAGCTGCCTGCTGCCACAACTCCCACCTGCCGCTCCCTCCCACCACTGTGTGATCCAATCCTGCTGCCCACTGCTGCGCTCCTGCGTGCCGCCCCCACCAGTGGCTCGCCCCAGCCCCAGCAAAGCTGACATTCTCTGGCGGCTGCTCCAGGTCCACGCCCAGGGCTCAGATGGTATATACGTGTGCGCGCACACATGCCTGTGTGCGCCTGTGTGCATGTTCCTGTTTGTCTGTCTGACTGTGTGTCTGTGTGTGCCTGTGTATGTATGTGCGTGCATCTGTGTGTGACAAAACCCTGTGTGCATTTGTGCCTGTGTTTCTGTGTGTGTTTGTGCCTTTGTTCCTCTGTGTGTGTGTGTGTGTGTGTGTGTGTGTGTGTGTTTTTATGTGTATGTGTATGTGTGTGTGAATGGCTACTTCACTAAGAGGTGGAGCTACCATTATGTGAATAGGTTCAAAGAACCCGGGCTGCCAATGGGAAGGGCCACCAAAGCCCTCCGGGAGAGCCCTGAACGAACTCCCACTGCCCAGGCTCCGGTGAGCCCCAGGCCAGCTCTGCCCTGTCATTTCAGGCAGCATTGGGTGCCTGAAAGCTTCTCTTTCTCTCCCTCCATTGATGTCCCATGCAAAGGGTGTGTGGCCTTGAGCTCCAGAAAGCCCAAGCAAGCTCTGCACTGTCATTTCAGGCAGCACTTGCTGCCTGGAAGCAGCTATTTCCCTTTTTCTCCCTCGGAGGGAGAGAAAGGGAAATAGCGGCTTTCAGGCAACGAATGCTGCCTGAAATGAAACGGCAGAGCCCAGGCAGCAGGGAGTTCCCTCAGGGCTCTTACAGAGCCCAAGCCACACCCTTTGTGTGTGATGACACATGCATGAGACATTGCTTGAGGGGCGCCAGGTGGGGCCAGACCCAGGCCGCTGTTCAGTTGGCCCCGCGCCTGACTTCACTTGTGTACAGCATTTACACTATTTTGCTGATAACACCATCCTGAAGATAATGAAATCATGCAGGAGAACTGTAAGGTTTTTGGGAAGTTTCTGGGGAGATAATCTGTAGTTTTGGACACAGTTGTTAAAGCACTTGTTATTTTTAATTATTGTCATTTGTGTTTGTGTGGGTGGGGTAAGAAAAAGGGGGGAAATGAAGTTCAGATTTAAAGTGAACACAAATTACTTGCTTCTTGTTGTGTCTTTATTCACTGCTGAATAATAATGAGGTGGGATCACACTATCACTATTACTGTATCAAAAACTGTATAAGTTTTTGGTGTTCAAGATCAGGATGTTTTACCTTTTGGTTTGGGTAAGCTCTTCCCCATAGTGTCTAATCATATTTCCCTTTTTAAAAGGCCTGGATATTCAGTAATCCAAAAACCCTCAGTTTAAAATGAGAGTTAAACTGCTTTACATTTTCATTAATGCCCTAAAAAGAATAGAAATTGCAAGTTAAGGTGTCCATCTTAACTTCCTCACCATATAAGCTGCAAAGACTGTATAGTGACGACTTTAAAAATGAGGCTCTATACACCCACTCTTTACAGAGTGGGTTTTTCAGTTAGATATTGGGCTGGGGAGGGATGCATCCAGGCAGACATTTAATGGGTGCAATTCACTAATCACTAACTAAAGATGTCTCTGATTAATTTCTGCCTAGTGCACCTCATATCAAGGCAAAGTGTGGGTGCATGGACCCTCAATTCTAAAGCCTTCACCATATACCAGACTCTTGCACAGGGGATACCCCTCTGGGGTGGGGGAATGAAGGTCTCAGGCAAGGAGGACATCAGTCTGAGGAAGAGGGAAATGCTCCTATAGAAGGGATCCCTTCCATGGATGATGAGCGGATATCCTCTCACACAGGGGATACTCCTCTGGGGGGTGGGAGCCTGCTTTTAGTGGGTGATTCAGTCATTAGAGGTACAGAGAAATGGGTTTGTGACCCGCGTGTTGACCGCAAGGTGACTTGCCTGCCTGGTGCAAAGGTTGTGGACATCACACAGAGTCTAGATAGGCTGTTAGGCAGTGCTGAGGAGGAATCAGCTGTTGTGGTGCACATCGGCACCAATGATGTGGGGAAATGTAGTTGAGAGGTCCTGGAAGCCAAATTTAGGCTGACAGGTAGCGTTTTGAAGTCCAGGAACCCCAAGGTAGCATTCTCAGAAATGTTACCTGTTCCAAGTGCAGGTACAGTGAGACAGGTGGAGCTGAGGGGTTTCAATGAGTGGATGAGATGTTGGTGCAGGGTGGAGGGGTTTAGATTTGTTAGGCACTGGGATACATTTTGGGGCAAGCAAGGCCTGTACAAAAGGAATGGGCTACCCTTGAACCAAGATGGAACCAGACTGCTGGTGCTTAAAATCAAAAAGGCTGCCGAGCAGCTTTTGAAATGATGCCTGGGGAGTAGCCAACAGGAACTGGGCAGTATCAGGTTTGGCAAATGGTGTCCTTAAAAGTGCGAGGGTACAAAGGATTCAGATAAAACAGAAGGGGACAGAGCAGACCCACATAAAGAGCAGACAGAAGGCTGTGCCAGCAGGTCAAAGAGTCAAAAGAAAGATAGCATGCATCCAGTGACAGATTCAGCATATAGGTGCTTATATACCAATGCCAGAAGCCTCCGAGCCAAGATGGGTGAGCTGGAGTGCTAACATAGAAATAGATATAGTGGGCATAACAGAAACATGGTGGAACAGTGATAACCAGTGGGACACTGTTATAGAAGGGACAGGGAGGGGTGCCTTGGAGGAGGGGTAGCAATATATGTTAAAGAAGGGATAGAATCAAACAAACTAGAAAACCTAGGTGGACTGGAGTCCTCCACAGAAACCCTGTGGGTGACAATACAAGGCCTGAAAGGGAACGTCCTACTGGGGACGTGCTATCGCCCTTCGGATCAAAACACCGACAGTGACTTGGAGTTGCAGGAGGAAATCAAGGAGGCGTCAAGGAGAGGCAGAGCTGTAATTATGGGAGACTTCAATTACTCACACATAGACTGGGTAAATTCACAGTCAGGTCATGAGAAAGGTCAAATTTCTAGATATGCTAAATGATTGTGCCCTAGAACAGCTGGTCTTGGAACCAAGCAGAGATAAGCCGACCTTGGACTTAATCCTGAGTGGCACCCAGGACCTGGTGCGTGATGTCATCATTGACCCTTTAGGGAACAGTGACCATAGTGTGATCAAATTCCGCATACATGTGGGGAGAGAATCACCAAGGAAGTCTAACACAGACTCTTTCAGACCAGGAAACTTCTCCAAAATGAGGAGTTTGGTGAAAAGAAAGCTGAAAGGGAAAATCAAAAGAATCACATTACTCCAGAATGCATGGAGTTTGCTCAAAACCGCAATACTGGAAGCCCAATTAGATTGCATAGACAAAAGGAGGAAAGGTACTACTAAGTCCAGGAGGATGCCAGCATGGCTAAGAGGTATCATCAAGGAAGCCATAAAAGGGAAGCAGTCTTCCTTCCGAAAATGGAAGGCCTGCCCAAATGAGGAGAACAGAAAAGGACACAAACTCTGGCAAAAGGAATGCAAGGTGACCAGAGGCAAATCTAGGGAGAATAGCGCCTAGGGCAAGCACTGAAATTGCGCCCCTGTCCAAACATCTGACACCCATCTTTCAGATAACTTTACCATAACAGCAGCTCAAAAATACAAGTTCAGACACCTTCAGGAGAAACAGGTTGTAAGCAACACACACATGCATACACACACATACAATCACACATGTGGCACATATGTGCCAGTCGCCTTCTCAAGGAAATGCTGCACATCCATGTGCTGGGCATGCCTCCATAGAGCTAAGCAGTGAAAGCTCTCTTTAGCAAATGCTCTGCCACCTCAGCACACCTCACTACAGGTTGCTGCCTCCAAGAAATTCAGGGATGGTTTTTTTCTGTTCAAACAGCTTTTGCCTTAACGGGAGATGGCTGCAATGGGAAATCCTAGGCACCCCAAACAATCTGAAATTATCCAGCAGCTTACAAAAGGCTTGGATCTAGCAGCCTGATCAGGAAGAAGGTGGAAGTTGCAACTAGTCACAGAACAGCAAAACAGTGTGATATTCAGTTGTTTTAAGCACCACACAAGTTAAAGGCAGGCACTTTCCAAGTTTGAAATCCCACAAACCTTATAATCAAATTGTTTGACAAACATTGAGATAAAGATAGAGCTCTGTATAGAGAAATAGCAAGTGAGTGAATATTTCTATTTTATTCCTTGCCTCTCCCCCCACCCACTCTTCAGTTTTGCCAGATTACAAGATATAAAACCAACATTGTCTTTTTAAGGGACGTTTTGTCCACTTACTTTTGTGCCATGTATCTCTGTTTTTTTAAATGCTTGGGTCCCTTGCCAACAACGTTGCATTCTTCTGACACCCTAGAACAGGGCAAAATCTAGACTTGGGTCTTGCAGAGGTCATTTGAGCATGTGAGGTGGCCATTTTTGTTTTCAGAAGCCTTTAAAAAATTTTTTTTTAAAAAAATGGCCACTGAACACGCCCAAATGTTCCCTGCGAGGTTCTATGCCTTGCTAGGCCTCACAGAGGCCTTTTGAGCATGTGCGGCGACTTCCAAAGTGGCCACCACACTTATCTTTGTAGGCCCAAACAGGCCTGTAAATTAGCCCAAGACAGGCTGTGGCAGTGATCTAAGAGGCTGGAAGGGGGAAGAGGAACCTTTGCAGACCCCCCCCCCCGGCCCTTAGGAAGCCGCCCACAGGGGCTACAGGTAAATTTTATTTTATTTTTTAAAAAGATCCATGAATTGGGGAGGGGGTGGGGGCAGTATGGCACTGGCAACCCCACAGTGGCACCTAGGGCACGTGCCCTGGCTGCCACTCCTAGTTTTACCTAAGAAGGTGACAATAAGGGAGGTGAAAAGAGAGTTTGAGGGACACTTAGCTAAAAGTATTAAGGGAAATAACAAAAACTGTTAAAAATACATCAGTTACAGGAAACCTGCCAGGGAGGCAGTTGGACTGCTAGATAATGAGGGAATTAAATGGATTATTAAGGAGGATATGGAGGTTGCAGAGAAGCTAAATGAGTTCTTTGTGTCTGTCTTCACAGCCAAGGATACTAAGCATATACTTGTTCCTGAAAGAGGCTTTTTGGGGATGAAGGTTAAAGAAGTGAGTCAGATAGAAGTGACAAGAGATGTTCTAAACTGTCTGGAAAAACTGAAAACTAGCAAATCGCCATAGCCAGATGTCATCTATCCAGGAGTCCTCAAAGAACTCAAATGTGAAATTGTCAAACTCCTTGCTAAAATATATAACTTATCCCTGCAATCAGGCTCTGTACGGGAGGACTGGAAAGTAGCAAATGTAACACCAATTTTCAAAAAGGGATCCAGGGGCGATCCACGAAATTACAGGCCGGTTAGCTTAACATCCGTTTCAGGTAAATTTGTGGAAAGCATACTCAAGGATAAAATTGTAAAGCACATAGAAAAAGGTCCTGCTGGGAGAGAACCAGCATGGCTTCCACAGAGGTAAATCTTGCCTCACAAACGTGTTGGAGTTCTTTGAGAGTGTCAACAAGTGCGTAGATCAAGGTGATCCAGTTGACATAGTATACCTGGAGTTCCAAAAAGCTTTCAACAAAGTTCCTCATCAAAGACTCCTGAAAAAACTTAGCAGTCATGGGATAAGGTGACAAGTACATGTGTGGATTGCTAACTGGTCGAAGGACAGAAAACAGAGGGTAGGGATAAAAGGAGAGTTTTAACAATGGAGGGAGGTAAGAAGTGGGGTCCCCCAGGGATCTGTACTGGGACTGGCGCTTTTTAGTTTATTCATAAATGATCTAGAAGTAGGGGTATGCAGCGATGTGGCCAAATTTGCAGATGATACCAAACTCTTTTGGGTAGTGAAATCCAAAACAGATTGTGAGGAGCTCCAAAAGGATCTCTCCAAACTAGGTGAGTGGGCAACAAAATGGCAAATGGGCTTTAATGTTGGCAAGTGTAAAGAGATGCACATTGGGATGAAAAACCCCAACTTCAAGTATACATTGATGGGATCTGAGCTGTTGGTGACTGACCAGAAGAGAGATCTTGGGATCATGGTGGAAAGCTCATTGAAAGTGTCAACTTAATGTGCGGCAGCTGTAAAAAAGGCCAATTCCATGCTAGGGATCATTAGGAAGGG